>NC_088175.1:60378859-60700436 GCF_028769735.1 Zonotrichia leucophrys gambelii | reverse complement strand
ACCCACCCGTGCAGCAGGATGAGGGTAGGGCAGGAGATCTGGCTCTGGCCTGCTGCAAGGCTGTGCCAGCTGCCACCGCTGGCCCTGGGGACATTTCTCTGTTCCTGCCTCAGTGCTTGTGGCTGCCACAGTCCATCGAGAGCCTTGCCAAGACAAGTCCTGCACAGCCATGAGCACTGCATGAGAAGAGGCTGCTTCTCCTCTGCCTTCCCTAAGAAAGAGGATTGTATCATGAAGTTGGGCACCATAAGGTGATATGGATTCAAGCTGCCTGTTCCATTCTCTTGGGGAACCAGAGAACAGCAAGCATACGAGAAATCCCACCTGAACCATGGATACAGCAGATAAGAAAAACAATCTGCTGCACCTCTGAAAACGATAGGTAAGACACAGTACTACCAGACAGTGGAGTTCCTACAAAGAAAGACCACGTACACACTCCTCAAGCTCTGTGAGAATTCTCTCAAGAAGGGAAGCCAGTTTTTTAATGATGAAAGGGCAATTAGAACAAAGAAAATGAGTTCTTTTCCTATATTTCTGTGAGCTAGCTCCTCCCTTACCTGAGATAAAGGTAGGTGAGTCCCAGTTCAGCCTTGAGGCTGCCAAGTTTAGTCTTGCTGCTGCTGAGGCACCTCAGAAAATACCTGAGCAATGCCCCCACATTTTGGGGGATACAAGCTCCTTGCAGAGCCCCCACCAAGTTCTGCTGCTCTGCGTGCCAGGAGTCCATGAGCCAGCCCAGAGGCTTGGCTCCATGCAGCTCCCGTGGCTCTTTGAAAATCAACGTAAAGGTGAACACAGAATGGGAGCAGTGATTAAACACTTTGCAATGGTGACATTTAATTTCTTATTTGTTGCTCTCAGATCACACACTGATGATCCCCTCTCACTTTCAGCAAGCCCCCGTGTGATGGGCAGCTGGAATTGAGTTTTTTCAGGGCAAGCATCCGTGTTCCTGTTTCACAGCCTGTGCCCACAGCCCTTTGAGCCCTGGGAGCCCATTGCACCCTGCCCTGTGCTGTATCTACCAGCCTCTCACCATGCTGCTCTGGCTGCCTGAACCTGCTGTGCCCGGTCCAGATGACTTCTGTTTCCCTGAGGAGACACCAGGGATGCATCATCTGCCTACAGAGCTACTTTGGCTGGTATGCAGACATTGAATTTTGAGTGTTTTTTAGTCACCTTTGTTTAAAAAAAAAGCTCATAAAACTGGTCAAATCACATGGAATATCTTTTGCTGAAAGCAGAATTATAAACAGTGGCTTTAAAGAAAATCTGTCGAATCATTCCTTTCCTATATAAGTAATCTTTAAGGATTGTGGGAAAGCTTATCTAGAAAACAGTTTTCATGTTCTAATTACTTCGGTTTTCACTGAAAAGAAAATATTTCTGCATGTAGTTGGAGAACAAGTTTGGCAGGTATTTCTTTGTCATCACTAAAGTAGGAATAGTGACATTCTGGACCAGTGGAGGTCAGGAGAATCTTTGGTACTGTTTTTTCCTAGACTCCAGAGTTTCCATCTGAGAGAGGCTGTGGAGCTGAGAGGTCTGGCATGGCGTGTCACTGCCCAGCTGCTGAATGCAGCCATGGAAGGATGACTCAAGGGTGCCAACATTGTCTTCCTAAATTCCAACCCTCTTGCATATTTAAACTGTGGCAATTATAAGGATAAGGAATCAAGGCAATCTCAATTTGAAGTACTTTAAGTTACCTCATTAGATCCAATATTAATTTCTTCATCATCTCATCACAATTACATTTCCATTTCAAATTATTTCTCTCTGTTAATTCTAATCAATTTTATATTTTGCTAACAACAAGTGTGATCTCGATGGGTGGCTGGAGCACTTGAAGGTCACTGCAGCAGGCAGGTGACCCTGTGCCAGACCATCCCACAATGTGTGTCCTGCACAGGGCAAGTCCCGTGGGAGGGCATGAGCTGTCAGCAGATGGGGGGGATTTTATTGCTGCACTTTCCTCACCTCCCAGGTTGGAAACCACTGTCACAAAAGCAAGGGCTCTGCTTGCTGGATCAGGGGCTGAAGAGAGCAGTTGTGACGGTGGTCACAGGGGGTCTTATGTTGAAGGAGGAGACGAGGATTTGACTCCATATTTCAGAAGGCTTGATTTATTATTTTATGATATATATATTATATTAAAACTATACTAAAAGAATAGAAGAAAAGGTTTCATTTCAGAAGGCTAGCTAAGCTAAGAATAGAAAGGAATGATAAAGGTTTGTGGCTCGGCTCTCTGTCCAAGCCGGCTGACTGTGATTGGCCATTAATTAGAAACAACCCCATGAGACCAATCCCAGATGCACCTGTTGCATCCCACAGCAGCAGATAACCATTGTTTACATTTTGTTCCTGAGGCCTCTCAGCTTCTCAGGGAGAAAAAAATCCTAAGGAAAGGATTTTTCATAAAAGATGTCTGTGACAAGCAGTGACTGGAGACAGCCCCTTCTCTGGCTTGGCAGAGCTCAGTGTGCAGGGTGGCTCACCTGGCTGCACACCTGTAGCCTCACCTATAATTGCTTTGCCAGCACAGAAAAGCATCCCTGAGGGCCAGCCAAGCTGGTGCTGTGTAACTCGTGACCAAGGCTGGGCCAGCACGAGAACCACCCTGCACCAGGGCAGGAGGGCTCCTGGGCTATTGGCTGTGCTTGCTGCAGCACCAGGGACCCTGGGGAAATCCACCTGCAAATTGTGTTTAAAATAATAGAATAACCCACTGGGCATCTTGTGTCTCAGGAAGAGCCGCCGTGAGGGGAGGAGGATTGCAAGACACAGCCAAAGCCTGCTGGTTTGAGGACAAGCAGAACCCTGCAAATTGCAGCTCATTTCTGGTGTCTCCTGCTGTCCCTCACCCTGAGGTTTTCCTTGTGTCACTGACCATCACCTGGCCAAGAGCTATTGTAGGTTTCATTTGCATGCTCAAAGCACATTTAAAGAGATGCCGGCATTCTTCCAAACAGAGAAAATTTTCTGCTAATATACTGAATAATGTGTTACACTGTAACATAATGTCAGAAGAAAAAATTGTTCTGAACAATCATTAAAAGGAAAAATTAAGCTATAAAGTACAATCAGCCCTCGAATGTAAAATCACAATTTAAACCCACACTTTGTGAAGGCATAGGCATAAAGAGAAACAGAAATGTTTAAAATAATTATGTACTTTAACAGAACTTTAAGTATTCTTTGATGTCTAAAGTTTTAACGAGTGAAATAAAAGTATGACAGAGTATGAGACCATATCTCCAGAAGTTGGGTTTTGAAAAGAAAATACTATCATGAGATTTCCCATCAGAATTACAAAAATGACAGCACTGGGAGTACCTGCTTCCAGAACTGGAATAGTAGCTTTCTGTGAAAATGACACTGTCAGAGAAAAGAAATCTCAGTTCTGTGTTTCTGATGCACTGATTGGCTCCTTTACTTTCAGCTACAGCTATCTAGCCAGGAAAGACAAATGAAGAGAATTTTTGTTAGGAAAGAGATATTCAAAGTGCTGTTATTTATAGTTTATTACTGGCCTGCTCATGTTTATATTGTTATTGTTATGTGACTGTTAAGAAGTAGTCAATTACCCCATGAGAATTCCAGAGCGTGTTCTAAAAAGTAAAAATCCCTAAAAGTAGAAATCTCCAATAAATGAAAAATAAACTTACAAAACCCCATAGGTATTAGAGCTGAAAAGCATGACTGAATTTAAGCTTGAAACTTTGAGTGAAATATGTGAAATGTAACATAAGATACTTGAAAACTGATGAATGCCAGAGGATCCAAGTATTGGATCTGTCCTGAAAGAGAATCCTTTTCGCTAACATCTACTTGCCAGGAGCTGCAGTGTGGCACCAGGGAGACAAAGGAACCCACCAGATCTCAACAACCTGTCTGCAGCAACAGCTGTGTCCTGTCTCAGCATCTGGGGACCAACTTTAAATAACTGATGTGTGAACAATTTGGGCTCCCCTGGTGTGTGTGTGAGAAACCCCTCAAAAGCAGCATAAGCCTCAAGCTGTGTCCTGCAGCCTCCTCTGCAGCAGCAGTATATGCAACAGCAGCAAAAGACAGTCCACATTTCTCTGAATCATTGCAGAACTATTTTAGAGTCTTTGAAGAAGATCAGAGTATGAGGTGAGTCAAAGAACTGATGAACTACATCCCACATAAACTATGGGAACAGTGTATTAAATCAGTTTCTTTTCAGTTGCCTGATAGAGCAACAAATGAAAGCCTCAAACCTTCCCTCTTGAACTTTAAGACAAAAGGGTAATCCTTTTCTTATCTGTGGAGCCCTTATTAGCCTCTGTCTTCAACAGGTGTCTCATTCTGACTTCATGGCTTGATGGGTCATTTGAGAAATTTACTTCTTCCTGAACCACTCTGCCACTTTTCAGTGTATCACTATTTCTGAAGGGTTTTATCACTATTTCAGAAGTGCTTTATCAAGAGCCATAATCGCTTGTGACTCTAGCTAAAGAGAATAAATATACAACTCCTTTTGTTTTCTGCTAGCAGGAGAGATTCTTAATGAGAGTGAGTCACACTCTAAATAGACTGTCAATGTATAATTTGGGGAGCTGAGTGGTTTTTGTTTGTTTGGGGTTTTGTTTGTTTGGTTTGGGTTTTTGTTTGTTTTAAACTAAACTCAGAGAAGGCATTTTCTGTGGATCTTATGTATTAATTTGTGACTTGAAAAAAAATTTGCAATATAATTTTAAGAAGTATATAGGTCAGAGTTGAACCAAGTACTTCAGTGTCAGTATTTTGAGGTGTTGAGGTTTGTCATGCCACTTTTCATTTGTCATCCCACTAGACCCACTGTCTAGTCCTGTTTGCTGTTTGTTGCAGAGAGAGCACATGAGATAAGAAAGAAAAGCACTGTATAACAGTTCAGACTCTGGTGGAGGAGCCAAGTTTCCTATGGGGCAGAGCTCCGTGTCAGAGCAGCTGCTCTGAGTTGTGCTCTCCCTACACCTCTGGGCTCTCACATCACACAGATCACACAGGGTTTTGCAGGAGCCTGCCTCAGCCCTGCCTGTCTAGGAGCCATCAGAGCAGGGCCTTTTCCAAAGCCCAAGCTCCCAGACACGAGCTCATAGTGTCAGGAATGACCAGAGCATCCCAAGGGCCTGTGGAGTTTGCATCACACCCATACGTCTCCAAAACCACAAGAAGCATTTTGAGATGCACTTGTATGGTTTTCAAAAATGGCCCTGGTGACAATCAGGGGGCTCCCCATGCATAGGGGGGCTGGGAAAATTTCAAATGCAGCCAGGCTCCAGTGTGTTACAGTCCCCTGCTCCATTCCCAAGGGAGGAATTGTCATTTTACTGAGTCCAGGCCCTTCTCCACGTGAATCTCCTGTTCCCACAGAACCCAGCCAGATACAGAAGCAACTTAGCTTACTTACTTATTTACTGCTGAGGACTAGCAGCAGAAATCTGGCATTGAGATTTCAAAAGTCCCCATCCATGTGGTACCTTTTCTGCCATGTTACTCTGTGCAGAATATTGGGAAGATACAGTCTTGTCCTCCACTTTAGAGCTTACCTTTGAGTTAATATTATGTATAAAATACTTTACAGAGAAGCACCACAACCTGATCCTGCAATCTAGCTTCAGATTTTTCTGAACTATTGAATTACAAATGACAGAATGACTGTCATTTATGTTTTAGTTGAAAAGATTCCCTAATAGAATAACCCGCTTCTTTTGGAGAAATAAAATTTGCAGTATAATTCTATCTGTATGGGCACTTAAAATTTCCTTGAGTATAGTCCATGGCTTTACAGACAGGGGCTAATTGCTTTCATAATGAGTAATAGAGTTTGCAAAATAATCATTATCAAACTTTCATGCAAGCTGATCTTCTTAGCTCTATTTCAGACAACGGCATTTTATAACAGCTTAAAAAATGTAAAGGCCTATTCTTAAAAAAAAAATCTTAAAAAAAAAAAATGCTCCCACTACTATTGCTGTGGAAATTTACCACTCATTTTGTGGTAATCAAAACCTTTCTGATTATTAAGTTCATAGCGCCATTAAATAAAATTCAAGCACATAAAGCAGGGATATTACAAGTTCTGATGACAGCCATTTAGTCATAAAACTGTTCTGAATTTATTTTTTAATTAATTTGAAAATACAAGTTATGGGTAACAACTAGAAGCTGCAAAACAGAACCTAGAAAATATGCAAGTTGAAAGATGAGCTTCTACACTTTGTTTCATTGTTGCATTATGTAATTAAACACATACCAGATTTAAGGACTGATTTTCTAAAACTTTGAGTTACTAAAAAGATTTTTCATTTTGTTGTGAGTTTTCCTTGGTGATCCATCCATTGCATCCCTTCCAGGGCTAAAAATATTGTCATTCTGCTGGTAACCTGATGGCAGCATGTCAAACTCAAACCAGCTATATCAGCCCTATTTCCCTCACGTGGAAAGTACCTCACTCACGCTATGTAATTTTCTAGAGCAGCATTTTGACATGGTGCTTCACAGGCTACTTCAACGTGTTCTTTGGAAGGTAGATATGTTTGGAAAATGCCCTCAGACACATGGTGGAATTCTTGGGGTGTCCTATACAGGGACAAGAGTTGGTCCTGGTGCTCCTGATGGTCCCTTCCAACCCAGCATATTCTGTGATTCAACACAGAAGCTCTGCCCTTCCCTGGAGAGTGCATTGTATTAGTCCATAAATCTGAAGTGATGATGAAGTATCCAAGCAGGGCACTTGCCCCTCCTCTTCCTCAGTCTCCTGTGTGCCACCCGTGCTTGCCTTCCCAGAGTTTGTCCAAAGCAGCTGCACAATGTACTCTGTTCTTTGCTCCCTTGGTATGTCCAGTCAATGCTGTTTCCTTCCAGGGCTCTGCCAAAGTATCCTCAGAGCAGCACAAACAGCCCAAACCCTTCTCACAAAGACTGAGAATTCAGGGCTAAGCGTGCTGGTTTAGGATCCAAAGGGACTTGGTTCAGTTGTGTGGAAAGGCTGAAGTTCAGAGCACACTAAGCACTCCCTTTGGCCATCAGCTCAACAACTCAAAAATTGCTTCAAATAACAGCAAAGAATTTGGGGTTCTGTGAGCAGTAAAAATTCTTCTTCCAAACAGAAGGACAACATACATGCAGCCACCCATCTGATATGTTCATACTGCATGTTTTTACTTGCACATATATTTTAAAATTCTCTTGGGTCATTGCATATATAAATTTTAAGAAGTCCTCTAATGATGACTCAGTTCTGAACAGAAGGATAGAGGGGTAAGACTGGCCTCTGATTTAAAATGATCTAAACGTGTTAAACAAATGTGGCTGAGACAGTCTGTAAAAGTCAGGGAACTACTTTCAAAATTTCTGATCTGGTAGTAATTCATCAAATCTAATATGGTCTGCTGTTCCAACAATTGCAAAATAATAGAGTGAGAGTTTAAAATGTGTTTCTTGACTATTCTTCTGGTCCGAAGAAGCAGGAAAATTTATAAACTTTCTCACATGAAAGCAACTATTTCTAATGCTATGCAATACTTACAGTGCTTGGACTATGATAGTAATTAGATTTTCATGTCAGCCATGTGAGTAATTAATCTAATACATGATGGTGAGTGATTTTGATTTCTAGGTGTTGAACATGAGTGTTTAACTAGGGTTTTCACTGAAGTCACACTCTAGTCTCAGACATGTTCCTTTTTATGTTCTATGGGAATGTAGAGGCAAAAAAGATGAAAAAATTTGCATGATACACTGTAGTTCCATAATTAATCATTTATTTACCCTATATTTTTCTCACTTTTTCTTATAATAAAACAGTTACTAGCATAAACTTGGCCAGTGTAATAATTCTTCATTATTTCTAAGTATCTTCAGTATTTTTGCTTCATCATGAATTTATTGTTGAGCAATGTGTCTCTTTTACTTATGTAATCTGTAGATGAATTAGTAATCCATTAACAACAAAATGGTACAAATATCTGAGCATCAGATTTAAGTGCAAGGCAGCTGCCAGACTCGTGTGAAGCTGACTGACTTTTGTGCACAAAACACTTTCCAGACAGTTTTTAGGGGCATAGGAGCTGGAGCCTGGAGCTCATTTTTATGAGACATTTTATTGCTTCTCTAGAGATGTCAAACCACTGACTTCAGACAACATGTAGTAACACATTTCCTCTTTAGCAGAGGCTGATCATTGCTTTGAGAGCTAATGGCAAGGCAGTGAAGGTTTCTGTTTCTGTTTGGTCACTTAGGTGATGCCCTGTGTGCTTAAACATCCTCGGATGGTTGAACTCAGGGCCCGGTTTCAGGAGAAAATACAGAAAATGAAGGGACCCCAATTCTGCTCTGGTAACAATAATGAAAGTGGGCTTGGTTCTGGTCCCACCCAGCAGAGCCAGAGTGGTGTCTGCTGCTCCAGTGCCCTGTCTCACCGTGCTTGCACCTGGGGACTTCCTCAGAGGAGACATCGGCCTTTACCTTGGCCCCTGCGCTGGGTCTGAGCCCCCTTCTTCACCAGCTCTGGGTCTCGTGGAGCACAGAAGCACCTAAGGGCCAGAAGCATCAGTTTCAGCTCTACTTTGGGGCAATGGCTGCAGCCTCACACCGAATCTGTCACTTCAGCTGGACAGCTGCCCTGCTTAGGTGCCCGTGTTCCTTTGATGTACAATTAAGCAAGGTAGGAAGAGAAAAGAAAGAGCCAATTCCTTCTGCAGCACAGACATTTTCATTGCTTGGCTGCAGTGGGTGATGAGGTGTTAATGACACGAGTATTTGTCCTGTGGGGTGTGAGGATCCCTCTTTTTCTCTCTCTGTGCCGTGCCCCTGGAGCTGTAAAGGAAAGGAGCTCCTGCAGAACCCCATCCCTGACCCTGGTCTGTTTGACAGTCATCTGGGGTTATCACTTGCTCATTTGTACAGCTCAGCAGCAAGGGATACTCAAGCCTTCACTTCATTTACTCCACAGCATTTTCAGAGTGTTCAGAATTGCTGGAATTGAAACCTTCCCTGATTTCAGTGGCTTTCCATCTAGTGTCCCAAAGTCTGAAATGCATTAGCCCAGTAAAGATTCCTGAGATATAAGGCACTAACTTTAGGATTTCATGTTCCATGATTTACGATGACAGAATAATTCAATTATGTCATGTGACCTTCATTTATGAACTCTGTTACCTGCTTTAACTCATCTTCATCTCCCATCAAGGTTATGGCCTGACATAAAAAAAAGAATATACTTTCCAACATTTTTACAAATGTTTGATCATATTTTAAAATATTCTTTATAGCAGTCAATCACATTTTGAATGCTGTTAGTTGCTTGACCTCCAGAACTTCCAGCAGCAGCAATTTCCTCAGTCTAATCGTATGTTGCATAATGAAGTCCCTTGTGTTCATTTCAAACTCTTGCCTTTGTTCAGCAGGTGTCCTTCATCTTCCTGACAGGAAATGCAGAGAATATATATTTCCTCATTATTACCCCCAAGTGACCATTTTACCTGCGACTGCCACTTCTTTGTATTTCTGTTCCTTGATGGCGCCCATCCCATGGTCAAAGTCAGCACAGGCCATGTGCCCCAAGAGATTTATGGCAGAGCAGATGGCACCAGTGTGAGTTTGGGATCCAGCCCTACTTTTACTCTGTTTTCTTCCTGTATGCACAGATCATATATTCTTCCTTTCTCCTGCAAGAGAGACAGCTCTGCAATCCAGGACAGCTGCAGATGTTACAATCAGAGAATCCATTAAATGGAATGCAAACCATCAGTTTAATCTGTGCACCAAAGTGGAAGGCACTGTTCCTAGGGTAGCAGTTTCAGTCTCCCTGAGCTTTAATCATCTCAGCTTTCACTGCTAGTTTCAAGTGAACTGCCACCTAAAATGCAATGAGCATGCTACTTCTGCAGGGAGTATAATTTATTTGAAAGAAGAGATTCTGGACAGAGAAATGCTTCCCTTGCCATCAGGTCTCCTGTTAGGATAAAAACCCCTAAAGATCCATGTTTATTTTGTGGTCCAAAGTACTCCAAGGGACTCATGGCTGTGGGTTTTCTTGGCGTGTATTTTCCATTATTCTTCAAGTGCCTTTCAATAGTAACCAGTATAATTTTCTCCATATTTTTTTTAATTTATTTATCTTTTAATGCAGGATATTTTTCAGAGGAAAAAAATTATTTCAATGTGATTTATTCCAGAATTCTTCTACATTCAAGATGCTTCTGCTTTTATTCACCCTCATGGTTGCTTTTGGAAGTAGTGTTTTCAATTGACTCGTGTCACCACAGACAAACTCACTTGAAATGAAGATTCTTTCTGAAACTTGGAATTATGTCTTGGTCAGGAAAATGTGATTTTTTTTTTGTTTTGTTTTAATTCATTTGAAGGAAACAAACTAATGCTTCCTTTCATTTTATAATATGGTATTTTATCAGAACCTTTATGTATGTGCCAGTACAAGGAGTCAGGGCCTAAGATGGCAGAGAAACACACAATATAACATCACCTTTTTCTCCTCCTCACAAGTGTAAGCAAAGGGTCCATTTTTAAAGTGGTTTAATCTCTTTTGTCAGACAGACCCATAGAGGGCTTAGCCCCTGTTGGAGATTTTTTCAGAAATGGCTTAGAAGGCAGCTGTGAGGAGCAAGTTCTCACAGCCTGTTTCTGTAAGCAGTAGAAGTTCTCAGGTTGTTTTTAATTACAAGTAAAAGTGACAAACATGAAGACCTTGAGAACCTTGCATACCAGAGTTCTGAGGCAGCTTTCTCATAACAAGTAAATATTCTATCTTTAGCTGTTTTGGGAAAGTAAAAGTAAGTTTTGAGAACACAAATCTTGGTATTGGAAACAAAAGGAGGGGTTGGTGTGTTATCTCTGACCTATTGTGAGCTCGGGTTTTGCAATATGCATGAACTTAATTAACACAGTTATAAAAAGTGACTGATTGAGTCAATAAACGGAGTCAGATGCTGATCAAGGAAGATGGGTCGTCTCCCTCCACTTCAATAAGCCCCCATCCTGACATTCTTGTAACAATTCCTCCTCTAACCCCTTGGTGCCCTGATCCTCAGAATTGTTTAAAATCCTGTTTCCAGTCAGATTGTGTTTATGGTCTGAACAGGGTCTCTGTTCCAAGGCCAAGCGTGTTCAGGGGGTGAAGGAAGGAATCATCCAGGATTCGTTAATTATTGAATGCTTAATCTGAAAACTTCTCAAGGCTGAACAGAGCACTTGTGCCAATCTGCTCCAGAAGGTAATTTGCTGTGTGTAAACTGGTGTGAAAGGAAGAAATCATTGTGTCAATTAACATGGAAAAAGAAATCATTGCACAGGTTTGCAGGCCCAGCATCAGCCAGGACGTGGCTTACACATCATGGCTCATTCATGCACAATTCTCCCTCTCAGACAACTGCAGTTAATGAGCTGAATACAAGAGACAGCAGCTCACCGTTTGTCTCTAGGTAACGTGAAAATTCCCATCTTTTCTGTTATTTTTTTCATCTTTGTGGTTATTTATACACAGTTACCTATATTGTGTGCAGAACAGTCTATTGTTATTGCTGCCAGCTCTAATTGTGTGATATCCAGGAAATTCAGGCATGAATTACAGCCCTGTTCTTCTACTTGCTGCACAAGTACAGACCAGAAAGGATGCTGCTCAGAAACATCAGTACAGATGTTCACTATGAGAATGAGGCAAGTGGAGCAGACGGACAAACAAGGGGAAACAAGGAAACAGTGAGTCAATAAAAGGAGGAGTTTATGTCTTTTTGATACTGTGTTGGCTGCCTACGTAGGTCACAGAATCCTACCTCACCTCCAAGTACCTGTAGGCTTAGGTTGTCCATTAGCAGCCTTGTCATCCAGATAATCAAACCCAGCTCCCTCCATTGCTCTTCACATTCCATACGTTCAGCCCCACCCTGAATCCCATTTATCACACTCTCCCCAGTTCCTTGGTGAGTTTTTCACCCTGGGATCCACACACCTGTGGATGCACATGAGCTGCAGTTCTGCACAGAAGGGTGTGCTCCCTGCCCTGGGCTTGCTGGCAGCACTCCTGCCAAAGCAGCCTGGGCTGTGCAGGCTGTCCAGCCAGAGCTCCAGGGCTGTGAAAAATGATGGCTTACAGACACACAGTGACTTAGAAAAATTGTTGTCACAGCTCAACTGGATGAGAGGGAGCTGCAATCAGGTCACACCCAGTTTGGGCAGAGCAGGTGTGATGGGGCCTGGCAAACAGCACAGAGCTCAGGGCATGCTATTAGCAAAAGCAATACCATGTTACAGGGCTACATGGTTATAATATGACACATATGTTAGTATGTAATTTCCTTTCTTCCTTCCCATCCATCTCCGCCTTTCTCAGTCCCATGACTCTCCCCCAGTAGGATATTTTTCGAGGGATAGATATTAAAAAATGGTTAGACAAATATTTCAGAGGGAAAGCTGTATGTGTTTTTGTGACGTTGATTTTCTTGCTCTTTGCTGCCTGAACCAAAGTGAAAGTATGGGTATAATGGCCACTAGGCAAAGCCTTCAGTCAGCAGGGTCTGACAAGTGGCCTGGTCACTGCCACCATGTGTGCTTTGTCATGTGTTCAAAACACCTTTGACATTAGTGACCCTGCAACACAGGAAATCGGCACATTTGTTTTACAAAAGTAAATAACGGCTATGAATCGTGCCCAGCATGTTTTAGTGAAGCCATAAAATGCTGCAGCACAGTCTGCCTCAGAGCAAAGGCGAGGGGACACCAAGCACCCCTTACAGCACAGAGCCCTGAGCAGCACCGTGCCAGGCAGCCACGGCGCAGGATTGCCATCTGCAGGGCAGCCTGGCACCGGGCTCCCTGATCCCCACGGATCTCAGAAATGTCTATCTTGCTCTTGCAGTGTTTAGGTGTTCAGATCCCTGGAGGGATTCCCAGGTTTTGTTTCTGTACTGTTCCTATAAAAATACTTGTTGTCTTTTGCTGCCCTGGAGCTGCAAGTGACATAAAATCAAAGAATTGTTTGTGTGAGAAGAGACCTTCCAGACCACCTCTGCCACAGGTGGGGACACCTCCCACTGCCTCAGGCTGCTCCCAGCCACAATGTCCAGCCTGGCATTGTGCACTGCCAGGGATGGGACAGCCACAGCTGCTCTGGGCACCCTGTGCCAGGGCCTGCCCACCCTGCCAGGGAAGAATTTCACCCCAATGTCTCATAGGCCACATGCAAAACCACACATACACTTTCCAGCCATACATGTACATGTCAATATTAGCATGTCTAGCATGGAAAACAGACTTCTTATTTTTTAAAACTTCAGTGGCTCTTATTTGAGTGCACAGCCTCAACAGTAAATACAAAAAATCTGCAAAACCATGAATGATCTGAAGAGCTGAGGTTCTCACTGTTGAAAAAGAGATGGATATAATAGGAATTTTTATGGGCTTATTATAGGCCATTTTCCCCACTTGGTCTTTTCCATTAAAGGTACTCACATGAGCACACCCAGCGTCACAGACCCACACTGGTGAGAGACCAGCTGTCAGGCAACACCTCTCTGATGAAGTCAACAAGAAAAAGAACATGGCATTAGTGGGTTATGAAGTTTCTTTTACATTTACGTTTTATTAGCACCTGAAACATGAAACAAGATGAGAAAAATGGGGACAGAATTTTTCAACACTGGAAGGAGAAGATGGAAGTAAAAATCACTGCATTAAAAAATAAAGAGCAGAAAGTGCTGAAATGGAGGATAAAAGTTAAACAAGCAGTAGTTGTACTTGAAATGTGGCAAAAATGACCACACATATGGTATGCTGTCTTCACTCTGAGGTCACCATTCCACAAAAAAATAAGGTATATTAATGTAGAAACCAAATTCAGAAACATATTACTTAGGAGCAATTGCACATCCCTGCAGAAAAACATACCCACGAAAACTGGTGAGTAACAGTAGCAGGGACTGGCAGTGATTTTACTTTGCACCTCTCAACCCATGAACTTCCCTGTTTTGTTCTAGATTTTTCCATATGAAGGCGCTGGTCATATGATTGCTCTGTACTGCACCTGTGTCCATCACAAGCAGAAAGCCCAGCTGCACACAGCGTGATGGTCAAAAGCCACTGTGGCTGTCCAACACCACAGGCTGCTCCTTTGCAATCATGAGTAAATCCCTCCCTACTCAGGAGGACTTCACCCCCTGCTTCAGCCTCATAATTTTCACTCCACCTTGTTCCCCCATTTTTTCTGTGTGAAGAAGCCAGTTGTGACCATTCCCTTGGGCAGATCCCTGCGTGGCTGCACTCAGAGCTGGCAGGTTGGTGTCTGGGCTGAGAGGGTCAGTGGGAGCTGCCACCTCTCAGCACCTGTGCCCAGCAGCCCTGCAGCATTTTGCTCACGTACGGAGAACCCAGGGCATACCACAAAACAGGAGACATTTCCAGGAGACAACACAAGTAGGCCAGAAGCAGAGCAAGGAACCTGACTGCAGTTCTTGCAGTCACTGATTGCCACACCAAAGGTCAGGTGAACTCGACAGGCAGAGTGCACAAACTGGAAAGCCCAAAGTGCTGTAGTGCACTGTGTGGCCAGACTTTCATTCCTTTGCTATCAGATCACGTCAGAGCAGAGGCAAACTCCCCCTGATGACTATTCAAATGCTCCTCTTCTTTTCCCAGTCTATTTCTTGGAAGGAGGAGCACCAAATCTGCACAGTCTGAGCCTACCTAATCTCACAGCAGGACATTGTGTCTGAAGCACCTGTCTCAGCAAAGCCCTGCCAGTGCTCTAATCCTGGGGATGCTGGACTGTGCTGAGGACAGGTTACAGGTGGCACCAGGCTGTGTTGTGTCACCTCACACCCTCTCCCCCATTTGGGCTGTTTTCCTAATGTCTTGTGACTCAGAGTTGTTCAGCCTTATTAAATCACAGAGAACTGGAGATATTTATAAACTGACCTGCCTCATTGCAAAGTAAATACTGGTCATATATTATTCTGCACCCCCTCAGCTAAACTGCATGCAACACCTCACAATGAATTTTACAACGTTGGAAGTGCTGGAAAATGTCCACATCCTTCTTGTGCAGAGGTCCCAAAGATGGATGCAGGACTCCAGGTGGGACCTGAGTGAACAGAGGAGAGCAGCAGAATCCCCCCTCACCTGCCCACACTCTGGGGATGCAGTCCAGGTCACGGCTGGGTTCTGGGCTGCCAACACACGCAGCTGGGACACATCCAGCCTCAAACCCACCATCACCTTCACCTCTTTCTCCTCCTCTGCTAACTTCTTTGGCAGCAATCTGCCTTACTGTTGAAGACTGCAAGGCAAGATGTTTTCAATTACCATTAGATTATCTTTGTCAAATGGGCAGTTTGCCTTATCTCTCTCTTTGAGTGACTACATTCACACCTCCCTCAGGAGGGGACATCTGCTGATAACAGCTATTGAATGTCCCTGCATGGCTGATAAGAACTACAGCATCCCATTGGCAGATGTGAGCCCAGAGGGAGGAGCCAAGCATTCCTACCTGGATATAATCTGGAGATTCTGGAACACCAGCCAAGCATTCCTACCTGGATATAATCTGGAGATTCTGGAACACCAGCCAAGCATTCCTGCCTGGATATAATCTGGAGATTCTGGAACACCAGCCAAGCATTCCTACCTGGATATAATCTGGAGATTCTGGAACACCAGCACGGCTTCTCCACTGGATTCCCCAGAGGAACAGCAGCTGCCTCTCCTTCCCCTGGATCTCCAGAGGAAGAGACTGCACCCTTCTCCAGGATCCTGCTCCAGCAGAACCAGCCCTGACACTGCAGGAGGGCTGAGCCACAATTCCAATGGCACTGCTGCCAACAGCCTGACCCACAGGGTGTCAGGCTGGGTTCTGACTCTGGCAGTGTTGTTCTAGTGTGCTGCATTGTTCATTTTATCCTTTCATTTTTTTCCTTTCCCTATCAAAGAACTGTTATTTCCTGCTCCCATATTTTTGCCTGATAGCGCCTTAATTTAAAATTTATAGCAGTTGGGAGGGGTGGGGAGGGTTCACATTCTCCATCTCAGGTGAGGCTCCTGCCTTCCTCAGCAGACTCCTGGCTTTCCAAACCAAGACAGTTACTCAGCACCCGGCTTCCTGCAGCACTGCACGAGCTGGCTGAGCACCAAGCCACATCCTGGGAGCACAGCAGCACATCCTGCTGCAGCTGAGCCTCTGCTGTCCCCACAGCCCCAGAGGTGCTGCAGGGGCTCTTCTGCACACTCGTGGGGTGTGGGTGGATCTGCAGGACAGCGGGGCTGCACAATTCCCGTGAGGCAGTGGGAAACCGAGCTCTGGTTATCTCCTGCTGACCATGTCAGTCCTCGACTCTGAGCCACAGGGAGGGGTTGAAATATCAAGGGCTGGGATTCTGGTGAACTGCTCTGCATTATTGATTGCTTTCATCTTAATGAATGCTGTTTCTCTATTTTCCTGTTTTGCACAGAGAGTAAAAAGAGTTAATAATAGTAATAATATATGCAACATTATATTTATGAATATATGAATTATGAAAAATAATTCCTTTTCAGCAAATGTTAATTGAACAAGAATCATAAATATAGATAATATATGTAGCTGAATAATTTAGAAATGCTTGCCATTGTCACTGGTGGCAATCAAGGTGTGTGTCTATGAATATTCATATAGTATTGAGATAAAATGACAAATAATGAAAATGTTACACTTTGAATGTTAATGACAGAGTCTAATTCTTAGTTTTTAAGTCCTTTATAACTGTGTTGTTAGCCTGGAAATGTCATCATATCTGTAGTGCTTAATCTGATAATGCATATTTTTATTTTTACAGTGTAATATTGGCCATAAGGTAGAACTTTCCAGTGATTTTTATTGTCTTTACTAAAGGATTAAAGTACAGAGATGATTGTTTAAATACTGAGTTTTGGAATGCATAAATTATTAACAATATTTCTGTAAGGTGAAGTTACCATAACATGTTCAAAAAGAAATATTTTTAATATATTTTTTGGAAATAGTTTATCTTTTCAATTTTATTCAATCTAGATAAATTCAATAAGTCTTTTTCTCATCTCTGTGTCACAAGGCATAATGAAGTATTAACTTTGTACATGTTTGTCTACTCTGGTAAAAAGGAGGCTGAGAGGAAACCTCATGGCTCCCTACAGCTTCCTGAGAGGGACACATGGATTGGCTGAGCTCTTCCCTCTGCAATCCAGGACTGGGTGCCTGGGAAGGGCTCAAAGCTGCATAAAGGGAGACTCAGAACAGGTATTAGAAAGCATTTATTCACTGGGAGGGTGGGTCAAGCACTGGAACAGGCATTCTGGAGAGGCAGATGATGTCCCAAGCCTGCCCATGCTGAAGAGGCATTTGGGTCATCCTTACAGCATGCTCAACTTTTGGTCAGCCCTGAAGTGATCAGGCAATTGAGCCAGATGATCATGGTAGGTTCCTTTCAACTCTCCTATCCTATCCTATCCTATCCTATCCTATCCTATCCTATCCTATCCTATCCTATCCTATCCTATCCTATCCTATCCTATCCTATCCTATCCTATCCTCTCCTCACAAGGTCCCACTTCCTGTCTGCACAGGGGAGCAGTGGTGGTTGTTTTCCTGGACCTCAGCAGAACATTGAACACCATTTCCCACAGACAGCTCCTGGACAGATGGACAAGGCATGGGCTGCATGGCTGGTCTCTGGGATGGGTGAGGAATTGTCAGATAGCCTGCACTCAGAGCCCTGACCGATGGGCTTTACTCAGGCTGCAGCCTGTCAGACGTGAGCTCCCCCAGGAACTGACACTGGGTCCCACACAGCTCAGCACCTTCATAAATTATTTGGGATGGAAAACACTCACACCAAGTGTGCTGGCACCACACTGTTTGGTGAGGAAGACACATGAGGAGGAAGAGCAGCTCACACAGAGGCCTGAACAGGCTGGAGCACTGGGCTAGCAAGAGCTGTGTGAGGCATAATGAAGTCAGGTGCAGAATTCTGCACCTGGGATGGAATAACACAGGAGGCCAGTACAGATGAAGGCCTGGGAGGCCTGGGCCCTTGCTGAAAGGGGTGGTGAGAACAATCATTCACTGGAACAACCTCCCCAGGGACAGGCTGGGTCCCCATTGCTGCAGGGTTCAACATGCAGCTGGACAGGGTATGGGAAATGTTTCCAGGCTCCCTTTCCACAAAGGGCTGGAGCAGATGATCTTTCAACATCCTTCCCAAGCCAGGCTGCTCTGTGATTCTACAGTGCTAAAGTCTTGAATCCCTTCCCTGTTTTTCTGGGAAAATGATGGTAAAGCTTAAAGAGCCCTAAAGCTGAAAGGTGGGCACAGAGCCCAATGGCCACAGTTCTTTACATTGTGGTTCTTTTCCATAATCCAGCATTCCTTACCCTTTTTAACAGCACTTGCTAGTAGAAATTAAACCATTAAAGAAATCTTGCCTTTCTTGTATGCTTTCTTTTATCAGTGCTAAGTTTTAATTAATGTATTTTTACTAGAAGGTAATTTGGGGGTTAATTCTTCAATGGGCTGAATGACGGTTTTCTATCTAAAGTGGACAGTGGTACCACTTCCTTTCTAGTAAGACTTTTAGACTACAACTTTTGGAATATCTAATGTTCTTGAAGTTTGTCTTCCACTTAGGATAAACATATATAAACAACACATGAGTCACAGCAAATCTGCTCTTTGATTTTATGTATTTGAGAGCAGGACAATGGATTCACATGAGGTTAAGCCAAAACACAAATAAGTCGGGGCAACAAGCCAGAAGTTGATTAGTTTGTCACCTGGCACAATAGTCCAAAGCTTATGCACCCCTTCATTTACAGAGAAAAACCCATTTTTCTTCCTGAAATTTAGTAATTTCAAACTGAGGATTGTCCCCTAAGTGAGGAGTGAGAATATCAAATTATTTGCTTCAGTGATGAAAGGTTGCTGAGGAATCCAGTCAGAGATCTTTTCAGCAGAAAATCCTGAATTGATTCAGAAGAAAACATGTCAGTTTATCCCCCTGCTGCATTTTTCAATATCCCTATTTGAATTTGAAGGACATGTAGAAGTTACTCTTTCTGCAGATGTCCGTGAAACAACTAGAGTTCATTTTCAAACACAAACACAGTTTTCACATGTCAGGAAGCAGTTTTTACACTTTTTGCAGCTTCATATTAAGTCCACCCAAATGAAGCAAGATATAATCCAAAAACACTCTGAAATTTGTGATGGTTTATTAGTTCAGAGTGTTCTCTGTTTGCTTTTAATAAATAGTTGTATGCATTCAACAGTTTTTAAAATAAGCCAATTTTTAAATGACCTAAGAGCTGTCATATGGTGAGTGTCCACTTCACAAGAGCTCTTTGATGAGGTTTTCAGGTGTTCTGTGCATGCATATGAGCACACCTAACAATTTCCTGGACAATTGTTCCAATGCAGTCTGTACTCACCTGTTTCCATACTAGCAACACACAATCTAATAGTGCAGTCAAGTATCCAAAATTCAAGAAAACAAGGGTCAGCTGTACAAAATTCCACATTTTCACAAATACTTGGAGACAGTGCAGCTCCCGGTCCTGGGCAGCCCTGAGACACGCTGATGGTTCTGCTCAGGAGCAGGCTGCAAGTGTTTCTGTGGAGACCAAACACCCTTTGCCCTGCAGCCACTGCAGTCAGTGGAGGTTTAGTCCTTCATTTTCTTTGTCAATCTTGTGCAACTTTGCAAGAAAATGAGGTTCTTTGTAAGCAGGTATTGCTGTTTGCCACTTT
The DNA here is from genome assembly GCF_028769735.1 of Zonotrichia leucophrys gambelii. Lineage (NCBI taxonomy): Eukaryota > Metazoa > Chordata > Aves > Passeriformes > Passerellidae > Zonotrichia > Zonotrichia leucophrys. Next base: position 60,680,656 of record NC_088175.1, on the reverse strand, counting down.
CAAAACAAGTAATCACATCTAATTTCTACATACTGTTGACAGGAGAGAGTGTAGACATGTTCTGGCCCTGAAGGTTGCTCAAGAACATGAAGACATTAAGTATTTCCAGAGTGGTTATTTGGTATCATCTTGAGCAATGTAATTGCCAAGTAAGATAGTATTTATGCCTTTAAACTTTTAAAATCCCGGTGCGATTGACCATAAAGAATAGGGTAAAATGTCTGTTTTTTAAATGAAAACAGCAGTGTACTTTGAGAGAGCGAATACTGGAGGAGGAATGCCAACTCACCTCGATGCAACTCGTGCCCTGGGGCCGTTGGACAAAGCACTGCTCACAAAACCAGGCACCACCGAGGACGCTGAGCCTGCATCCTGCTGATGCCAGAGCCAAGTGGGAGGGAAACTCACACGGAGGAAGGGCCCACATTCAGGAAATTCAAGAATATGCAGGAGTGGGAAGAAGATTCTTTGGGTGGTGCAGCATTAGGGTTAATGCAATGTTGGTAATCATGAAAATCTACCATCCTCCCCTGAGCAATGACTGACACATACTAGGTCAAGGCTTCATAAACTCAGATGTGTTTAGTGCCTTTAGTAGCTGTTTCTGTGAACAAAGTAGATTAAAAAAGGAAACCATGTTCTTTAAATGCTTTTACTGGTGTTTCATTCTATTACACAAAGCCACTTTTTGTTTAAAGGTTATCTATATGTGTGTGTACTCATTATTCAAGTATAATATTTGGAGTTCTTCATCACTTTTGATATGCATGCATAGTGGGCCATCCTGGAAAATGTTATAGCACTGAGCACATATACAGGATTTTACTGTGTGGAAAGACATACTGAGCAGTGCAGCCTTTCTTCTTTATTCTATTCTTTTAGTATAGTTTTAATATAATACATATCATAAAATAATAAATCAGCCTTCTGAAACATGGAGTCAGATCCTCGTCTCTTCCCTCTTCCTCGGACCCCTGTGAACACCAGCACAGAGCAGCCCTTGTTGAGAAGGAAGTGTCCCCTTACCAGCACACTGGGATTCAATCCACCTGGTGTCTGTTTGCTCCCAAAAAGCTGCAGAAGTCATTGTGAGAATGGGGCAAAGGAATAGCAGAAGTCAGAGTTCCTGTGGCTTTGCCTCAGTAGGATTTCCCAAACCACTCTCTGATTCTGTGATTACATGACAGTTTGCAGAATAGGAATGACTGCTCTTTAGAGATTTTTTCCTGACATACACAGAAACATTTTAAGGAAGGTAAGAGGAATAAGAACCATTAGTCATAGTTTTCTACAGGTCTGGATAATGAACAGACTGTCAAGACACTATTAAAAAATTATTATTCCATATATAAAAATAAGAGAAGGACTGAGGGGTTTTGAGATGGTTATAAGAAAATGCATGCTTAAAATACACCAAAACATGTCCTTGATTTCCATGTACCCATGCCCCCAACACTAATTAAATGCTTTAAAACTTGGTGTTGTTGGTCTGCTGAGCATTTGTGAAGAATCAACAATAGTGAGGGGAATAAAGAAAATAATGAAAATATTGCAAAAGGGCAAACCTCTATTCATCGCATTCCCATAAGGGTGTAACACATAAGAGAGTCTTCAGGAGCTGCCATCACAATTAGTGTGTTCAGCAATTAGGACAAATGAGAACTAGAATAATTTCCAGCAGCCTTTCAGATTGTTAAAACTGAATAAAAGGATGATGAACAGGTATATACATAAGACACAATTTAAACAGTCACATTCAATCTGTCAAGGACATAGTCAAAAAGAATTGTGTAACAGTATAGAACAATCAAAATATGTATCGAAGCAAATAAAAATATTCAGGACTCATATGGCAAAAGAAAACAGCTGTTTCTTTAGTAAAGAGAATTAGAATATTAAGGCTTGAGTTTATTTTAAAGAAAAGTTTTTTGATTGAAACATGAACTCTCTGCAACATAAGGAGTGGGAATGTATGTATAACCAAGGAAGCAGGCTGTGATCTTCACTGAGGAAGACCAGAGAAGGCACCACTAAGAGCCCAAAATCAGATCTGCAGCAGCCTATCTCCAGTGAAACTTCAAAATTAAAGGGGCAGGATGGAGATAAACTGTCCTCAGGTCCAGTTCTGGCCTGATGCAGCTTGGTGGGATTTCAATTTAAATACCTTGCAACTTCTGGAGTGGACATGACACAAAACATGGCAGGTGTGTGGAGCTAAGCTCTGTACAAATCACACAGCAGGACCTGGCTGCCAAACCAAACGTTTCTCCCAAAGGCTTCCTGCCCAAGCAGACAGGAATTGCACGGAGGCATTGGCACTGGGAGTCACAGTCTCTGCACAGGCATGGCAGCAGAGCTCTCACATGGCTTGTGCCACGGGCATGTCCCTGCTGCAGGCAGGGGGCTGCAAGGGATGCAGCTCCCTCACCACACTGGCAGAGTCTGCCTGGTTGGCAGGGATTAAAGGCCAGAATACAGAATATCCTGCCGTGGGTTTTATTGTAAAAGACATTCCTGCATGGTTATTTTAAGTGAAAGACCCATATAGACATGAACAGCGCCACCACAGCACGTGAGAAAGCAACTAATCCTGAAGCAGCCACTACAGTATATCTTGCTTAGACTTCAGCATTGTTTGGGTCTTTAAATATAACTTTATTGCTCCTGTGTTTGTATTTCTGCAGATATCCTTAGTTAAACATAATTCTTTTCTAATTCAAAGACATCCAGAAATGAAGAACAAAGCACTTCTCTACAGAGTTGGTTTAGGTGCTTAGCTGTGGTCAGGATTAAATGCACAAACAAGGCACACAAACTTCTGCGAGAGGAGATGACTGTCTCTGAGCATTTTGCATTTTCCTTCCTGAGTTATTGATACAGACACGAGTGGCCATGTGTCACCCCTTCTGGGAGTGCAGAACTTGGCACCTGTGTTTATCATTCCACTGGAAATAATGCAAACTACTTGGACTGGCTTGTAGGTAAATACAGGAAGTTATTGCACTCTGGCAGGGCATCTTACCCCCCCCTGAAAACTTACCTATTGCTTGTTAAACAGGCAGGTAACTCATGCAGGACAAATTGTCTTGTAGTGAGCCATTCGGGCATCATTTCGGCACCAGAGGTGACACTGGTCTGGCATCTCTCAACTACCAATGAACATCTTACTTTGGAGTTAGATCTGGGAGATAAGCTGAATTTCTGAGTGACAGCCATTTCCTTTACAAGTATCAAAGCCACAGGACACTTCCACAGAGCAGAAATCTTCCACACAGTTTCCTGGAAACCCATGGAGTTTCTCCCATCAGCAGGGACAATTGTTTCACAGTTACTCACCAGGGGCTGAGTGAAGGAATTAGTGCACATCATCACCATTGTGGCAGAAAGTTACATTCCACTCCTGATCAGTATTACTTCTTTTCCTAGCTTTAATATAGGTACCTTGATACAGTACACTGTTCCACGTGATGCTATGATCTATTAGTAGTTCTTTTAGTTTTGTACTCTACAGTAATTTTGATTAAGATCTTTTGCCTGTTAAGTCTGTTCATTTGTCATAATAAATAATTCATTTTTATATAAATATATCTGATTTGCCATCATTAGAACTTGTGGAACAAAGTGCTTCCTTAAATTTAAACTGTTGCCAAGATCTGAGGCTAAAGAAGGATTTGCCTTCATTTAAACCCTTTCCTGTGAAGGAGGCTAAACACACAAAGGAGTTCTTTCTGCCTCTCAGACAAACTTCTCACACAGCAAAGCTTCTTAAGTAAACTTCATCTGCAGCTCCCACTCTCCCTGTGACATGCACTATTTCAAGCTCTCACATTTGCAGTATTCATCGAGATATAGTGTGGAAATAAGTCCAATAATCTCTCCATCCCATCAGTAAACTGTTCTGCATTGAATTTCTGAAGAGCTGCACAATTGCAATAATCTGACACAAAATACTCTAGCATGAACAACACACCTCTAAGATAGTCACAACTTGTTCTCACAGCACCAGCCAGATTAAAAAACCAAAAGCTCATGCAAGATGAATTCTTTGACAGAAATATCACTGGAGTCTGGTCAGGATAAATCAAGGAATCTTAGTTTTGTTTTTCATCGCATTTTGTTAAATGGGGATATATAAACAAAATCAGTGTTTGTGTGTGCTATGTAAATAAAGCTGATAAGGTGCTCTCACTACACTCCATAATCCCATTGAAACAACCTCATTTTCTGTTACTTTAAATTCTATTACTTTCCAAAGGAATGAAGGAGACCTAGCTCTAATATTTAATAACTGCACTAATATCTGAAAGTAGCACTAATATTTAATGACATTCTGAGTATAACATTACCCAGTGGGAAGCATTTTTGTCATCCTGGATTACTCAACAGAACAAGTAACACAGGTCTTCAATTAATCAGTGCTGAGTTGTTACCTAACAGTTTCTCGTAAGATATTTATACTCTGCTTGTTACACTGAAATTGTTATGCAAATTTCTCCATTTGTAGGAGTAAAATGAACACTAGCAGCACTATCTGCTGCTAGCAGAAGCTTTAAACAGAATTTAGCAAGGCCACTCATGTTATATATTATTCAGATTGACTTTTGTACCAACAGTGACAGCATGAGCATTTCGCGTTATTAGGAATTTATTTAATTATACAGATTGTTATTACACATAATACATATAGATTATGCATAATGAACATATAAATAATGTCTGTAGTATATTACAAAATATAATTAACATTACAGTAATGCAATGATATTTTTAATGGATTCAACACATTATAGATAGTAATTCTCACTGTTTATTGTACAAATACAGTTAAACCATAGCCTCTCTGGATCTTTGCTGGCTAAGGGTTTATACTCAGCAGACCAAGACCACATTGGGCTCGTTGATTTCCAGGGATCTCTCCAGCCCTTTTTTGTTTTTTTCCTCCCTAGGATTCTCTAATCTCTTCCTTTCACATGGCCCTGTGAAGCTTATGGTGTTTCTCTTTCTGGCTATGACCATATTATTCATTTCTAAATGAACAAATGACAGGAGTTATCACTGTATATTAAATTAATAAGAAAACTAATTACATCATATTTTACTTCCTTATTTTTTTTTTTTTCTTAATAAGTTATCTCCTACTCATTTCCAATTTCTGGTCTTCTCTTTTTTATGTTACAGATCTGGTTTTAATTTTAGCAAGGTCTGTAGCATGAAAACTAGCCCGAAATAGAGGCACTTACTTCGCAAATGACGAGGATCCATGAGTTTTCCATGAGTCACGCCCAAGCACTCTGTCTGCTCTCTGTGCTGAGCACTGGACTTTGTTAGTTTTGATCTTTGCAAGTCATTTGACACGGCCTCCAATGAAATCCAAATGGTCAAACTGGCAAGAAATGCAAACGTTCTGTTATCAGAAATTAGGGAAAGACAAATTTAGAGCCAGAACAATGAGAATAAAGAACATTTCAGGTTCATCAGCTGTACTAATCTAAGAAGGATAGCTCTGTGTCACAGTTTGCAGAGTTGCCATATGACTAGTTACAATCCTGACCTCTTCTGGTTAAGAAGCAGATGCAGAAAGAGGAATTAAGGTCCAGAATGTCTGTTTTGAAATGTTGGGACTCAATTTCCTAGGGAGAAGAGAGCAGGGTCCTGATAAAATACTGAACGGAGAGCTCTTTGCACTTCACCTCCCTGCTTTGTCTCATATTCCTGACTGCTGATGAGTTGTGCTGGCATTAGTGCATGCAGCATTTAGTTTTTACATTAAATATGATGAAGGAAGAAACATATAGAATGCTTTATTGAGACTGAAAAGGCTGTCTAAGATTATGTGCAGACTGACAGAAAGAAACCTAATAAAATGCAGTTTGGCTTTGAAGTAACGTCTGTGGATCAGCCTGCATGTTTCTGTGCCAGAGTTGCATTATTTATTACTCCTGACTGCTACAAAATCTTGAGAGAGATACACAATTACATGAACAGAGAGGTAGATTTTTTCTTCAGGTCTCCATTGAAATAAATTGAGTTGAACACAGACTTTGAAAGGACTACTGGAAAGAGGGATTATAATAAATAATGGAACAGGGTCACTGGGGTTACAGGGTACAGGGTTACAGGGCTACTGGGATTACTGGTGTTACTGGGGTTACTGGGGTTACTGGTGTTACTGGGGTTACTGGGATTACTGGGGTTACTGGGGTTACTGGGGTTACAGCGTATAGGGTTACTGGGGTTACTGGGATTACAGGGTACAGGGTTACAGGGCTACTGGGATTACTGGTGTTACTGGGGTTACTGGGGGTACAGGGTAACTGGAGTTACTGGGGTTACTGGGGTTACAGGGTTACTGGGGTTACAAGGTCACTGGGGTTACTGGGATTACTGGGGTTACTGGGGGTACCGGGGTTCCTGGGGTTACAGGGTACAGGGTTACAGGGCTACAGGGATTACTGGGGTTACTGGGGTTACTGGGTACAGGGTTACTAGGGGTACAGGGTATAGGGTTACTGGGGTTACAGGGTTACTGGGGTCACTGGGGTTACTGGGGTTACAGGGTACAGGGTTACTGGGGTTACTGGGGTTAGTGGAGTTACTGGGGTTACTGGGGGTACAGGGTTACTGGGATTACTGGGGTTACTGGGGTTACTGGGGTTACAGGGGGTACCGGGGTTACTGGGGTTACAGCGAACAGGGTTACTGGGGTTACTGGGGTTACAGGGCTACTGGGATTACTGGTGTTACTGGGGTTACTGGGTACAGGGTAACTGGAGTTACTGGGGTTACACTGTTACTGGGGGTACAGGGTATAGGGTTACTGGGGTTACAGGGTTACTGGGGTTACTGGGGGTACAGGGTTACTGGGGTTACAGGGTTACAGGGTTACTGGGGTTACTGGGGTTACTGGGGTTACTGGGGTTACTGGGGTTACAGGGTACAGGGTTACTGGGATTACTGGGGTTACTGGGGTTACTGCGTACAGGGTTAATGGTTACCTTTCTGTAGCCTAGCTAGGAGATACTAAATGGTTCAACGCAAACCATAAAGTCTTAGGCATTTTGCCACCAGTTTCCCTACAAACTGCACCAAGTTCATGCAAAATACACCAAGTTCTTCAACTTCTCTTCTGTGGTAAGGACAGGTTATCATTTCACAGTGTTGGTTTTTCTGTTATATTTGTTGCTAAAAGCATCTCCATTAAGAAAAAAAATCTGCTTCAGAGAAAGAACTAGATTTATATATTTTCCTGTCAAGTATTTGTGAGGAGTTTTAAAAGAATTCTGATGAGTTTAAAGGAATTAGAACAAATCTTTAAAACTGTCAAAAGGCAGAGTTGGAATAAGAAGATAAGAGAGGAGAAGAAGGCTGAGGATGGACACTGCTTTTAGTTATAGGGTTTTGCTTCTGGGTTGCCCTCTATGGAGTCAGGAGCAGACCCCATGATTCCTGAGAGTCCTTCCCAGCTCAGGATAGTCTATGATGTAAAATAGCAGCTCACCTGGCAGTTCCCAGGACTGCATCCTCGAACAAGGTCTGTGGGCAAAAGGGCCCAGGGAAAGATAAAGGGCTCTTAAGCCAGAACAGGAGTTGACTGTATGTCTGACCCTACCTTTCCTTGGATTTCTCAGTGTCAGCTGAGACACTGCTGGAACCCAGGAGTGGCAGCTATATTTGTCCCTTTCTGCATATTTTCTCTCTTTCTCTCTCTTCTAATTACCTCTTCTCAGAGTTATGAATAACTTAAAATAGGATAGGCTTGGAGTTGGCTAAGTTGAATGGACTAAATTAACAGTCTGTGAAGTGTTTTATGTTAATTGACTGCTGCTCTAAACCTTTTGCCAACGTTGTCAAGTTTTCTGAAGTTGCCAGTTGTCATGGTTTTGGGCCTGGCACAGAGCCAATGCCCCCATGAGAATACCAAAATATCAATATCAAAGTTTTTTTGTTGTTTGACTTCTTGAGAATTTCTTGTCCCTATTTTTCCTGTGCGTCTAACTCAGAGCATATTAAAAAAAAAAAAAAGAAAAACAAAAAAAACCCCAAAAACATAAGCCCTTTTAAGAGGGTCTTTGAGCCATGTTTTGTTTTGGGGCCTTACACACTCCAGGTCCCTTTGTTGGACATGTTTGAGGCGTGTATCATAACATCAGGGGAGGCTGAAGTGGACAGGTCTTGGACACGAGAAAAAGCTGTGAAAGAAGTGACGAATGAAAATGAAAAATGAAAGTGAAAAGTGAAAGTGAAAAGTGATTGTGGAAAGTAGAAAGTGAATATGAAAGCGACAGTGAAAGTGACAGTGACAGTGACAGTGGAATCTCCCTTGCCTGAAGAACAGATTTTTGGCCAGAGATCGCTCTTTGGAAGGGGCTGCACATCACATTCCACGTTTGTCTGCCCTGGGGTGACCAGGAGAAGGATCAGGTACCAGACAAGCAGGACACCCCTGGCCTTCCCAAAGCACCCGTGGTGCTCTCTGCACCTGCAAGCACAAAGCTATCAGGAAACCAGGCTGCTGCATTCAGAACCATGCTGCGCACCGTGCATGCAAAGCTGCAGGACAGCAGCAGCTGCACTGCTCACAGCAGGATGGGGAGCAGCCACCTGGGGATGTCGAGGCAGTGTTAGAGATCTGTGCTTGGAGCAGCTTGAATAAATGGAATCTATTTTACAGGGAAAACAAGGCAGCCATCGTGTCTCTTAATAGAATGATACTTTCAAAAGCAGCAGAAAGAAAATCTTCACAAAACTTCAAGAGCCTTATCAAAATGTGGGTGATGGCATGTTGAAACACCATGAAACTCAATATGAAAACTCTTTTAATCTTTCTCCCTGTTTCCATGGACAAAAGAAACACTGTTTTTCTAACAGTTTCTAAGCTTATACACTTATGGTCTCACCTTCATTAGAGAAAAATGTTTTTAAAAATAGCATCTCCTATTGCGAAATGCACCAAAATTGATGAGGGCAATTGGTAAGTTCTCAGGCATTGCTTTGTATTTATTATGTACATAAAACATTGTAAACCTAATTTTATACATGAAGACTTTCTCTGCTTTCTCTCAAAGAAATACTTTGATCAAGGAAATAAAATGTTTTTGAAAAAAGTTAGTTATTTAAATAATTGCTTTTTAAGGGCAACAATCTAATTTCCATTAACTCTTTAATGTATTTATAAATTCTCATGTTCTGATGATAGGCAAGAAGTTATATAAGCTCTCTAAAATGCATTTCAATATTAATTTCAAAAAGCAATTTATACCACTGAAGTGTACACTTTATATTTGTCACTGAAAGATGAAAAGCAATCCCTTTTATCTTGCTCAGTCTGACAAAATAATGTGTAAACTCTGCTTTCCCCTATTTTTTAAACCGAAAGTGACCTCTTTAGTGACTTCTTTCAGGGGGACAAAAAAGAGAGGAAGACAAATCAGCTTTATGCAATGCAGTAAATGCAGGCAAATCAACTGCAAAAAAGCAAGCAAATTATCCATATATGCAAATGAAAAATACAAAATGAAGGTAGGTTACTTAAGAAAAATTCTTTGATCTTGTAATATTACAGCAATTCAATGCAGTTTGCAGTATTGGGAGTTTGACACATGCTTTCACAACTATGTGCTTTGAACCACAATGTTGGTATTCATTTTACTCAAGGCAGTCTCATTTAAACTGTAAAATCCCTCACTGCCGTTACAATAACATTAGAGCAGGGTGCCCCAAGCTGGATTTGCTGCCATACAGAACATGGTGGGTCACTGCACACCTCAGAAAGGTGCCTGCACCTGGCTCAGCAGGAGCCTGGACCAGCACATCTCCCATTTGCCAATCCTCACCAGCCTGAGAGAGACAGACAGACAGACACAGCATGGGTCAAGGGGGGATGGAGATGCAAACAACATCCTTCCCTTTCCAGGACTACCAAAATGTAAGCACTTGGAATCTAGCCTGGATTTTATTCAAGGAGGTTATTGATTTTTCAGAATGCATTGTAATATTTATTTTAAAATGCTGTGGATTTTCAGAGAGTAAATGGGACTTAGGACTCAAAAACCTTGACTGTGTCCCATCAGCTGGATATGCATTGAAAGATCTGTTGATCAGTCCCTAGGAAATTCATGAAAACTGCATGAAAGTTTCATGAAGCAAAATTCAATTTCCACAGTTTAACAGTAAGCAGTTAATACAGAGGTTGCTACAGAGGTAACCCAATGCTTACAAATACAATTTTACTTTTGATCTATACTGAGTCCCTGACAGCATTTAAAAATAAGTAGAAAATCTAAATTAATGCTGCTTATATTGGCTTAGAATGCACTGCATAAAAATCACAATAGACTTTTAAAATCTCAGGGGAAAACTTACTCTTGCTAATCTCCTATTTAATTAAACTGATCCTTTAGGCAGCAATTGGATCTGGCAGCCCAAAGCCGATTAGCCACAGCTTAGACTGTGCAGGGTGCTCAGGAGGACATGGGGCCCTGTGGCTCTCTCAGCCCTATTTTATAGTTAGATTTGTGAAAAAAGTGAAGCTGACAACAGCACCCAGAGCAGCCTTCTGTTTCTCTTCTCCAGAGAACAAGCATCCACCACGAGGATGAGCAGATTTGTGGGAGCTGTGCCATGAGGGAAAGGCAGCGGCTCAAGGTGCTCAAACTATGGATCTCTCCTTTAATTCCTTGGGGAGTTAAATAACTCTCACCAGAAATTCACAAACCCTAGATACGTTTGATTCTCAGCTAATAAAGGCTGCTGCAGATGGTGTCTTGCCATCTTTTTTAGCTTAAATGAAAACTAGACCTACTGTAAAGATAAAAGGACTTGATCTTTTTGTTAGAAACAAGCTAAATTATTTTAAAATCTTTCCTTCAAATTATTAGCTATTAGAAAACTTAACCACCGAACAAGAAATCTCAGATGCAAAACAGAATTATGCAATGCTGAAGCACAAGTCCTTTAATATCATTCCTTTGATTTAATTTAATTTAATAATAGTCCTCTTGGGAATGAGAATATGGACATTTTCTTGATGGTTAAGTAATCCTATCAGGGAGCTGAAGTTGTCAAAAACTATTTTTGTTTGGCCAGTTGGTCACAGCAGGACCACACTTGCTGTCCCTAAGGCCTTGCTTTCCTGAGCCTGCATTTCCAGTACAATGGAACTTCTTCCTCTCCAAACCACAGGAATGAAAGGTTTTGATACTTGTGCATGACAATCCTATGTTTAGGGTCTACTTTTCTTAGCTGATTAATTAATAGCTTCAAAACTATTTTACTACTTTTCAGAAACTCATCCCTGTCACCACCAACATAAAATATCTGTAACAATTTGTCTCAAAGCTTCATCCCTTGTTTCTCAATCTCAGGCAGAGACATAACTTATGTCTTATCAGGAATTTAGAAAGCATGGGAATATATGCCTTTCCTAAGTACTTTCATAACTTTCAGCAATTTGTAGCGCAGGGACTTCCTGAGACAGGTTTGGTCAAATAACTCAGGGTAACATTAAGTCCCCCAGACTGACAAAATTGGTTGCAGTTATAACAGCCCTTATTTGTTGCATCTCCATCCAAAGACATCTCACAGGGCACCCTGTTACTACTCAGATATGAGTGTGTTGGTGGATTTACTGGGTATTGGGAAAAGCTTGACTGTGTCTCCTCAGAAGCCATCATGCTCCTGGATGCCACCTCAGGCATGGCAGTGGGAGAAGCAGAATCCATCCCTTCAAACACCCGAGTTCCTGCAGAGCAGAAGGACATCACAGACCCTAATTCAGAACACTGAGTGGGACTTACCTGAACCCTTGTGAGACAAATCATTTCTATTTGTCCTTTTCATTGTGTAGCAGTTGTATAGATATGCTTTTAGAAACCCTGATTATGTCACAACTAGCATTTTTATCCCTCTCTAAAGCCTTGCTATGCACATAAAAAGACAAGAGCAAATGCCGCACTCAGACCAATATTATGTTAATTTGATCAGTCAGGATGCAATATTTTTTGCAATAATTCTTTTTTCTGAGGATCTTAGAAGGAGGTGGCTCTTTTTCCTAGTTCTGGTCAAATCAACTCACACTACCTCCTTGTTTCAACTGCTGTTTACAGTGTAGTCAGAAACATCTCCTTAAATACAAAGAAAATGTTGGTTCCTTTTGTAGAGACAGGGCCATAATACAAATACAACAAACAAACCTCATTCCAGTTATTTCCAGACATGTTCCATAGAAGGAACTTCCTGTCCTGCTTGCAAGGGTTTAACATTGTCTGAATGCACAGAAATATTTACATCATGACCTGTCCTAGGAGCTTTAAAATGTAGGTAAATGATGCAGGTATGAAAGGTGCAATATCCACCACACAGCACCAGATAGCACCAGATAGCTGTCCTTCCTGGCCTGTTCCTGGTGCTTCCTGGCCTATCAGAGCAGAATTATAACTGGCACAGTTTGTACTATGTCCCTTCAGTCTGTGGTAGCAAGGACAAGGCAGCATGCAATCATATTGCTCAGACTCATGTTTATGCTTTCTTTTAATATTTTTACCAAAGCAAAACAAGGATTAATATGTGTGCATTTTCTCACTTAGCCAGGCATTAATAACAGACCGTGATTTTGAAGTACTGCTCTATTCCTGCGCTTCCATGTCAGGTGCTCTGATCCATAGAGGAGAACTGGAACAGCTGACTCAGATGGAAAGACTCAGAGGAATGGAGGGTCACCCCAATTTGCCATTAGCATGAGAACTTCCTTTCATTTGAGTTGAATCCTGTCTGCAGGGCTAGATCCTCCTGGAAGAAGAAAACAGCTTGATGATACGAATCGCTGATTGCTAGTACACAAATAGTTTTTGCTTGCACAATAAAGACAATAAAACATCTGAGAAATAGAAAATATAAATGTTACAGACATCTGGCAAGCACTGGAACCTCAGGTTTTCAGTTACAAAGTTTTATGCTTTTAGCAAACAAGTGTCTAGAAGGGTGCAAACCACATGAAGCAAACGCCTCTGTCTCTCGCAGGGCAGGTGGTAGCCTGGGGAACAGCTGGCTTCAGCTTTCCTGCCTAATTGAATTCTGGTCTGCCTAGTGCTACTCATTTGTGCTCAAACTAATGTTTCTCTCCCCTCTTCACTAAGCAGCTGCCAGTTGGCATAGTCAGACTGCAGCAACCACTGGAGTTGTTTCATCACTGTTTGCCTGGGGTGAAGCGAGTGGTGAAGCCTGCAGCTGCTCTGGACACTGAGGATTCCATCTCCTACTGTCCCTTTGCCCTGCTCTCACAGAGGGCTTTGAGCTGCACAAGGTCTCCAGGGCTTGGCTTGCTGAGGTCTCCTGCACCTGGCACGACTGGGGAGGTTTGCCATTTCTAAGGAACACAAAAGACGCTATTCTTAACAAGCAGTGGCTTAAAACAAAATATTTTTGCTATTCACTAACAGAGGGAATCAAATTGCAGTCATTTTCTACCTTACTGAGGTAATTTTAGAAGAATTGAAAATATTAAAATCATAAAGTCTTTCATGAAAATCCTTTCTTCCTTACATTTCCCAAACAATACTTTCACAATATTCAGTTGCATTTTGGGTCCTAACATGGAATCAAGAGACATGGCCAGCTGTTATTCATCCCAAGGCACATACTAGACTCTCTAGAGTTCTCAATCCACAGAATCTTTGACAGTGTGCTGCCACTCCCATCCCAATAGAATCAAAAGTTTACTTCTCCTCACTTCTTTTCCATTGTATCTTTTTATCTCCATGTATCTCAACATTATTTTACAAATTCTTTTTAACTAACTCCACCACTAATCTTAATTTTTATTCTGGTTTTGATCAAGAAAAGAAAAAGGAAAACAAATGCACAGATAAAAGCAACAAGTTTTTGAAGATATAAGCCTGTAAAAGAAAGGTTAGAAAATACAAGGTCGTGATAGCTGGTTAGAATGCTTATCACTAAGGGAACCATTTTTCCCCTGAAGAAGGTACTAGTAACTTACTGATAATTTCATGTAACTTACTAATAACAGTCTATTAAAAAAATTTACTCCAGTATGCAAATAGAATTATTCCAGTCAATATCAGGATAAGACTTAAAGACAAACAAGTCCTGGGTTGACTATATGATGCTTTTATCCCAAATCGTCTCGTTCTGTTTATGCTGAATAATAAGTTTTGCACCTTTAAGACATGTTCCAGAGAGTGAAGGGGGGGAGAAGAAGCAGCAGTTTGTTTTCAGACACTGCACTCCTCCTCCACATTCCTGCTCCTGGACTGTGATGTCTGCAGACGGACAGACAGCGGGACAGAGCTCTCCTTTTCTTTAGTTAGTTTTGTTAGCTGAGGCAAAGAAGTTCCCTGGACTGTTATTTTTCCCTTTTCTTTGGACCTCTTGAAACTACTCTGGCCTGAACACCCAGGGGAGCACCTGGTGAGAGAAAGGTTCTATTAGACCATTCTGGTTTCAGCTAAGAAGAAACACGCTGCTCTGAAGCACTGCTGTGGATGCTACTTGCTCAATTGCCTGGATAATGATAAACAATTGCAAATGGGTGCTGGTAAACCTGTCATGACTGAACCGCAGCCTCGGAGCCAGCCGTGTTTTGGGATCCACAGCACTTACCAGAAACATTTTATAGTGCTCAAATAAATGCTTGATGATAGTAGCATGTGCTGTTCTATGAGACAGTGAGCATGTTCTTAACTTCCCCTTCCCATTCCAGAAGGGAAAGTCAGTTTGGAGCCAGGCACTCCTCCCATCTCTGTGTTCATCCCTTTCCACTCCAGTTTTGCTGAGACAGTCCCAGAGGGTCTCTGCCAATGACACCCAGCCTGAGCCTGTGCTGGGCTGCACGGACAGCAGCAGCACGTGCAGAGCTGTGCAGGGCTGTGTGCATGGTCCCAGATGTTCAGGAAAGGAAAGGTACTCGTGTTTCCTTCTCAATGGGTCCTCTCAGGCAACAAGGCCACTATACCCTCTGTATGTGCTGCACACAGGGCACCAAGACAGCCCTCCAGGAGCAGTGATAGTCTTGGTGCTCAGAGGAATATGTCCCCAACCCTGGTAAGGAAGTCAGGAAGCTTTGCTCTGATCTTCAATCCTTTTGATCAATCTGTATTTTATTAACAACAAATTCTTTATGCCATCCATGGGGAAAAAGAAAACAAAATTCAATTTTGTGGAGTGCTTGTTTTCAAAAAGAGGGATGGGAGTTTTGTTCATTTTTTCTTTAAATCAGCCAGTAGTAACTCCAACATGGGCTCTGTACACACACCAGGCCCCTCTCGGGGTGCAGCCAGAGAACCTGGGGCCGTGCCTGCAGTTGGTGTGTGCCTGAGGATAGAAAGCATGGAAGCCAAGTGTGACCACACACAACAGGTAGATCCAGCTGTGGCACAGCAGCTGCCGGTCCTGGGGGCCAGTACAAAGCTGCCACTGCACAGAGACCGTGCTGGTGACAGCAGTGATGGCTTCAGGCACAGTGACCACATTGGCCCTTATGCCAGAGGCCATTGGACTGCCCACTGCTAATTGTCATTTAACTGCAAGAGCCACATTAACCTTCCCCAGGTGCTGGTGCTGTGGGATCGGGGTGCGTGCAAGCCATGCCAGCTGCCACTGTCACCTGGGTCACCCCCTCAAAGCAAGGACAAGCAGCTGGGACAACAGGAAGGGTGACACCAGGAAGGGTGACACCATTGCAGGACTTACAAGCTGGCCCCAGGACAGAAACAGTTTTGGCAGGTACCTATTTCCAGTAAAAATAAACTTAGCAGACTCTGCCCATGTGCTCTTCTTTACTGTTCATGACTACTGCTGGGAATAGGACTGCTGCATTTTTTGGCCAATGTTCTGGAATAGGTACCTTTATTTAGCACTCAGTATTCAAACATAAACGTAATAAGTAGCCTTTAAGCAGAGTGCCTTCTATTGTTCTATTGACATGTTTCCTGTGCCATACTCAGGCAAAAAAGAGCTCATTAATGACTGAAATAAACCATCAACAGGAATACTAAATAGTAATAACCACACTCATCACACAGTCACTAAAATTTGTTCTTGCACAGTTTGTATAGTATCTAAATAGATATATTTGTTTGCTTATTAACAGCCAGAAAACTGTCAAAAAATGTTAAGCAACTATTTATTCACTGTAAAATATGTACAGTACATTGCTTCCAGACAAACCCCTAAATGGGAATAACATAGTTTAGAAGCACCATTAATATCTTCTGCAGTTACAACCAGAGAGGAAATTTTCTTTAGAAATAGCAGCCTGCACTTGTCAGAATGTATATCTATCATCAACCAAACAAACCAAAACAAAATACACAGCACTGCAAACTCTGAGAAAGATTTAATTTTCACATTGATGAATGATTCCACTTCCCATTAATCTAAGTGGTTTGCCTAGTCTCTAGTAAATGGGGCCTTCCATCTTCCCATAGAGAAGCTGAGTTTACACTTAAGGACTGACTACATGAAAGATGAGCCAATTATTAGACATGAAACAAGCTCTCCTGGCAGGGGAGGGCAGCAAAGCAGCAGGACTCCTCTATTAGATGCCCAAGAGTGCTTTCTATTATGTTACAGCTGCATTTGATGGGCATTATTCACTTTAAGAGACTGAGAGTGCAAACATGACTCAGACGCAGCAAGAAGGACTGACGTTGATAAATGCAGATCACGTCTGCTGCACAGGCAAAACCAGCAGCAGGGCACCCCATTTCCAGGATCATCTCCATGGAGGCATGCATTTGCCTTTCTGGAGCAGATACCAAAACACACCGAGCATCTGTGGCATCCTTCTTGTACACAGCAGGGACAGCTTCCAGAAATCTATTTTCTCGTGTACTTTCCTGTCTGCAAGATGCAGAAACTCCATTAGCTGCTGTCACATGAGAAAGAGACTGGCTCATGTTCCAAACAATTGTTCACTTTCTGATAATAGGAATGGCTCATGGTGCCAAATTTTTCCACACCCCATTTGGCCATGATGCAGCAGTATAGCCACCACAGCAAGTCTGAATATTCAAACAAATCAGACTGATCTTCTCAGCCTCACTGTCCAGCAAGAACAGAAAATAACATGTTTTAAAGAGAATACTGAAAGTTTCAGAAGCATCAACAGCCCAATTGCAGACTTCATTAAAGAATGGGTCAGGGACAGACCTGCTGCCTCCAAGTAAAACCTGTAATTTTTGCAAGCAGAGTCAAAAACATTATCAAACATGAATTTATATTGAGTCCATTAATGAATAACAATCACTTTTTTAGTTTAGTAAGAATAGCTATATTGACTAGCAAATCAGGAAAGAATAGGAGACTGTCAATCACACCCTTTGGTCCATATCTATTTAGCAATTTTCTATCCATTAGCAGAGGGGGAAAAGAAAAAAAAAATAAAGGGTAGCTAACAGCTGTTTATACTCCTTAGTAAATATTACATAAAATAAACTGGTTGGAATAAATTTATCATTAATACCCTCAAACAGTGCACTAAGGAAAGTGTTATTTTTATGGGTATTTATGCATTTTTAGAGCAGCAGATTAAAAAAAATAAAAAGCAAAACAACAAACTGAGAGGAATAGCAGATTTGTCTTTACAAACCAGCTGTTGATCTGCTGGTAGGTAAAACCAGCAGGGAGTTAAAAGAAACAATTGGAAGAATTCCACTGATTGATGAATGGAAAAAGAGATTTGCCTTTACAAATAAACTTTAGGTTTGCTGATAAAGGAAATGAAACATTGAAAGATGAAAGAAACAATGGGGAAGAAGAACCCCTAAATTCCATAAGAATTAAAAATTAAAAGGGAGGGTTATACATTAGAGGGGAATCCCTGGTATCAGGTGTTCTGGGAAGTCTGAACCTCTGAAGCACCTCAGCCAATGGGGAAAGAGAGAAGGGAAATGCGGCGGGGAATAAAAAGGGAGGCTGACATCTCCAAAAATGTGAGAGACCCCAGGGCAATGCCCCATGGCCTCTCCCTTTATTGGAATAAAGTAAAAGGACTCCTCAGTCTCCTTTTTGGACATAAACCTCTGGTGTTTGTGGATTAATTTTCCTAACAAAACCAACATTAAATATCTTGCCTCCGACCTGTAAAGTATGAAACCTCCTGACTTAAGTGATCCGATGGGCTGGGCTGATCTCAGACGGCAGCTGCAAGGGCTGACCAGGTGGTAAGGGGTGGCGGGCGGAATGCTATGGGGGCAGCTCCGTACGATGGAGCAGCTCCGTGCGATGGGGACAGGTCCGTGCGGTGCGATGGGAGCACCTCCGTGGGGTGCGATGGAGCAGTTCCGTGCGGTGCGATGGAGCAGCTCCGTGCGATGAGAGCAGCTCCGTGCGATGCGATGAGAGCAGCTCCGTGCGATGAGAGCAGCTCCGTGCGATGCAGCAGCTCCGTGTGATGAGAGCAGCTCCGTGCGATGCGATGAGAGCAGCTCCGTGCGCCGGGAGCAGCTCCGTGCGATGGGGGAAGCTCCGTGCGATGGGGGAAGCTCCGTGCGCCCGGAGCAGCTCCGTGCAATGGAGCAGCTCCGTGAAGCAGGGCAGCTCTGTGCGATGCGATGGAGGGCAGCTCCGTGCAATGGGGGCAGGACCGTGCGATGGGATGGAAGCAGCTCCGTGCGCCGGGAGCAGCTCCGCGCGGTGCGATGGGAGCAGCTCCGTGAACCGGGGCAGCTCCGTGCGATGGAGCAGCGCCGTGCGATGGAGTAGCTCCGTGCGGTGCGATGGGGGCAGCTCCGTGCGGTGCGATGGGGGCAGCTCCGTGAACCGGGGCAGCTCCGCGCACCAGCAGCCGCAGCCGCGCCGCCCCGGGCCGGACGCCGCTTACGAACCCGGACCGGCTGACGCCCGCTGTGTCTCGCTGGCGCATCCTGCCGGCCACAACCTGGTACTGCAGCCGAGGCAGGGCGCATGCGCGCTGACCAGAACGGAGCCCTTTTTGTCGCGGAGTCATTAATTAATTAAGGCGGAACGGAAACTCCGATGGGTGCGCGGATTCCCCCCCTCCAGGGGTTCATCCGGAGGTAGAAACGGACACGTCATTAAAATGAATTATTCCTACTCCCCTGCCACTTACTCTTCTCTTTAGTCAGCAACCTTCCCTCCATGTGACCAGAAAGGTAAAGGATGTTCAGGTGAGGGTTGAAATTGGCTTCCTTTCTCTTCTTAGGCCAAACGAAGGAAGCACATCCAGAAGCAGACCCTGTACTCAAGGTATGGCCCAACCCAGGCCGAGTACAGGAGCAGAATCCCTGCCCTGGTCCTGCTGGCCGCCCTGTTCCTGACACAGGCCAGGCTGCCGTTGGCCGCAGAGCGCTGCTGGCCCGTGTCCATCTGCTGTCCATCAGTGTCCATCTGTATCCCCAGGTCCCTTTCTGCCGGGCTGCTGCCCAGCCACTCTGCCCCCAGCCTTTAGTGCTGCACGGAGTTGTTGTGGCCGAAGTGCAGGAGCAAACACTTGGTCTTACTAAACTCCACATTGTTGGATTCAGCCCATCCACACAGGTCCAGGTCCCTCTGCAGAGCCCTCCTGCTTTCCACCAGGTCAATATTCCTCCTCCATCACTTTGGTGTCATCTGCAAATTTGCTGGTGCTTGACTCAATCCTCTCATCCAGGTCGTTGGTAAGGGTATTGAACAGGACTGGGCCCAGCACTGATCCCCAGGGGACAGCACTGGTACCTGAGCACCCACGGGCTGCAGCACCGCGCTCTGGGCCCTGCCATCCAGCCACAGCTGTGCTCTCTGTGCACTGGGCATTAGAGCTTCTCTGGGCATTAGAGCTTCTCTGTGCATTTCTTTGAATATGCTTTTGCAGTCAGACACTATCACGGACTATCCTTGAATCCTTGGGCCTTAACCTGTCGCTGTTTTATATGAAGTCTTATTCCATGAGCTGTCGACATGAGTCCTTCACAGACCCAGCAAACCGGCAGTGGGTGACATAAATGAGGTGGGAAGATCTGCTGAAGGGTCTCCCCTGTGCTGTTGGTGCATGTCCCTGGGTAAGTCAGTCGAGCCATCCTTTGATCCAGCAGGATGCTCAGTGGAGTGTACCAGTAACGGGGTGCTGACAGACTGCTTGGGCACAGGGGTCTCAGCTTTCCTGGACTGCTGACAGGCAAAATAAATATTACTGCTCCAGTACATCTGCCCCCACTAAGGGTGGAAGAAATCTCTCCTTTTCACATGGCAGATGTTTTGTGTAAGTGTTGTGGGTTGGCCCAGGCCCGATGCCAGGCACCCACAAAACCACTCACTCACTCCTCTCTGCAGCTGGACAGAGGAGAGAAAATATAGCAAAGGGTTCATGAGTTAAGGACCAGGAGAGATTGCTTATCAAACAGCATCACGGGCAAAACAGGCCCAAATTAGAGATATTAATTGAATGTATTGCTAACAAAATCAGAGCAGGGTAAGAAGTAAAATAAAAACTTTCCCCCTGCCCCTCCCTCCTTCCCAGCTCTACCTCCTAGCTCAGCAGTGCAGGGCAACAGGGAAGGGGGGTTATGGTCGTTACATCATCCATTGTTTCTCCCATGAGAGGCGGCTCTCCACAAACTTCTCCAGTGTGAGTCCATCTCGTGAGTACAGATCTCTGAGAGCTGCTGCCGCGTGGGTCATTCTTACACAGGGTGCAGACCTTCGAGGAAGGCTGCTCCAGCATGGGCTCCTCCACAGGCCACAGGTAGATCTCTCCATCCCCACAAACCTCCAAAGGCTGGAGGGGCACAGATGCTTTACCATGGTCCTCACCATGAGCTATAGAGGAATCTCAGCTCCAGTGCCTGGAGAGCCTCTTCTCCCTCCTTTTCCGCTCTACCTTGGTGGCTGCAGAGTTGTTCCTCTCACATATTCCCACCCTGCTCTTCTCTGGTTCCAATTACAACTGCGCAATAAACATTTTTGTTTCTTCTTAAATATGTTATCACTGAGGGAGGTGTCACACCATTTCTAATTGCCCAGCCTTGACCAGCAGCGCATCATCTCTTTGGAGCCACCAGGGACTGCCAGACACGGTGAGAGCTTCCAAAAGGTCCTTGCAGAAGCCGCTGTTGTAGCCTTCCCCCTTCGCCCTCGCCCTTACTACCCAACCACGGGAGCCCAAAACGGAAAGATACAGGGTTTTAAAATGAAAATATAACTCTTGTATATATATATAAATTACCCAATAAAGGACTTCCAAATGTAACAAAATATTACATATGAAGGAATTAAAAAGAGCTAATAGCTCTCTTAGCTCTCGCACACAAAGTCTAAGCGGATATTAGCAGTAATCTAAGCAGAGATTTTATAGAAGTAGATATCTACTTATATAAGTAGAAGTACTTATATTTTCGAAGTGTCAAAATACACAAGTCTAAACAGTCTAAATATGTGGTTTTTGTGTTGACAGAAGTTAAACAGATATGTGTCAATATATCTGTAGGTATAAATAGACATTCTGTATATTAAGTGCAAATAGACATAGCCTAAATAGTTGAGTGTAAATATATAAAAGTGTATGGGGGGAAATAACAAAACAGTTTTGGGTAAGGGTTTTGTTTCTTGCTCCATGAATCCCAGCAGATTTGAAATTCTCAGAAGATTTTCTCAGAAGCCCAAAACTGTGACATTTCTTTCAGAAACTGCATGGATTGATGCAGCCAGAAACAAAGACGCCCCTTCATCGTAATGGGCAAAAACAAAACCAAAAAGTACTAATTTTCATGTTGTGGAAAAGCACTGGAAACTCCTAAAATCAAGGATTTTGAAAAAGCAACCTCCTTTGCCCTAGTTTTCACCTTATAGAAAAGAAAAAAAAAAAACACACCGCCAAACACGTCAGCCTGGGGTGGAACCTGGGCAGTTTGGGGGCACGGCTGCGGCTGACCCCCGCAGTATCGGGTCGGTTACAGGGAGTGAATTGGTTACCCCGGCCGCACTGGCTGCTGCGGCTGATCCCGGGGAGATGCGCTGCTGCCCGAGCCGCTCCCACGCCGGGCGGCGGCCCCGGGCCAGACTCAGAGGGCGTTCCTCGCTTTCTCCGCTCCCCGAGCCCCCCGCTGCCCTCGCCGCCCGCCCTGCCGCCGCACGGAGATGGGGCCGGGCCGCGCTCCGCCCGTTCTCCCTTCCGCAGGCAGCGGAGAGGCGGCATCGCTCCCTCCAGGAGATCATGCATCGCCCCGTGTAGGCGGGACCTGGCGGGGAGAGAACATGAAAACACAACTGAGAAAGTAATATTAAAAACGTCTATTAGAAGCATTTTTACTGCTGTCAAGTCCCTGTTACCATAGGGGTGAAGATTCTGTAGAGCGCGTCTGTTGTCAGAACCCCAAGGTCTCTCATCTAGGCGGAGAGAAAGAGATTTGCCCTGAGTTGCTCTTGGTGAACAACAGTTTTTACCTGGTTATCGGTTTTGCCTCCTTTACTCTCATTGCTGCAATATTTCTTCAGACATTGTGCCCTGCATCAGCATTTACAGCTCTTGTGCTGGGTAGTAAATAATTGAAATCAATGCAAATACATTATTTCTGTAATTTATATCAATATATTTAGTTTGCTGTTCTTAATCCCACAGAACAGGGCTGCTCAGAGGTTCAAACACACAGGCCCTCTCTCACAAAACTCAACTGAGCTGACTGAAGTTACACACAGGGGATGCACTAGATTCTCTGGGTTATTATTAAGCCTTGGCAGATGATTTTGATTAGGTCAAATGGCATTTGCAACTACCTCCAGGACAGGAGGGTGGAAACGTTTCCTTCCTGTGGAAAAGAGCCACTGCTCGCAGCCAGGAGCTGGGGTCCTAATGCAAGATTCCTCCTCTTAAAATGGCAAATATGTCAGGATTCCTCTCAGACAGAAGCAGCCCGGAACTAGAGCTCTGGTTGGCCTTGGATTCCCGGGGCCACATCTAAACTGCCTGCAAGACTTTAAGGGTGAAAATGTTTCCTACCTGTTGGAAAGAGACACCATCCACAGCCAGGCTCTGTTTTGGGATGACTCACCAGCAAGGAAGAGGGAGAGAGAACACGCTCCTGCCCAGCGTGTACTCAGAGTCATCTCAGAGTCCTATTTCAAAGAATAAATATATTGCCTATTTCATACGGCAAATAAGAAAAATAGATCTATTTTATCTATTTTCTATCCGCCTCCCACTAAATTCCAAACAAATCAGCAGGAAATCTACTGATATTTAAGACTCCACAGTGAGTCTTCCTCCTTGATTTTTTCCCCTGATTTTGAAGCATCTGGCAACTTAGTTTTGGGCTATTTTGCTACTTTGCACTGCGCTGGATGGAATCCCGCTCCATTTTCTAGTAGTCACAAAATTTGCAACATTTTTATTTTTTCTCCTCCAATTGCAGTTCCTTTGATGGGATCTCCATTCCAGAGCGTTTGTAAGTCCTTCTTTTCTGTTTTGGCGTTCAGCAGGGATCAATTTGGGCAAGCTTTGGTGCATGTCCCTGCACTTGATGGCATATTCAATTCCTTCATTTTCATTTCTTTCAATTTCATTACCTTTCGGGAAGGGAAACGGAATCTTGCGATTTCAATGGGGACCAGTAGGGGAATCTTTGGTGCATGTCCCTGCACTTGATGGCATGCCATGCCTTTGCATGGCTTTGACTTTGCGGAAAGTTTTTTTTCTTTTTTTGACTATCCATAGCATGTCCCTCATATGTTCCCCTCCAAGCGCAGTGTTCCTCCTTGACTTTTTTCCCTGCTTTTGCAGCATCTGGTAGTCCCTGTGATTCTTGACAGTGATAGGGCAAGGGGGAATGAATTCACAAAGATATATCGCAGGGTTAAAGGGGATATTAGCATGAAAACTTCCTTGTGAGGGTGGTGAGGCCTTGACACCGGCTCCCCAGAGAATCTTTCTGCCACATGCCTGGCAATGTTGTAAGATCGGCTTGGAACAGCCTGGTCTAGTGGAAGGTGCCTGGTCATGGCAGAGAATGGAACTGGATGGGCTTTAAATTCCCTTTCATCCCAAAACATTCCGTGATTCCATGATGAAATATGGAGATGGATGTGAGCCTTCACTCATAGAATATGGAAGTGCAGGGATGGTCTTGAGCGGGTGCCTTGTGGGGGTTTTGGGTGGTCAATTCCATGTGCAGAGACCATAAGACTTTCCAATAGTAGAAAATGAGCCATTTCTGCACTTTTAAGCCATGAAGTTGAAGTAAAATGTTCTTATCTTGATTCTACTTTCAATTCAGCTGTAAAAATAGTTTTTTGAGGCTCCTGCATGGAGTTTTATCTGAACATAACTAGCATGAAGGATGGCTCCAGGGAGGAAAAAGTACTTTTGGCTCCCTCTTATTAAGAGCTGGGCTATTGCCTGTGCTTAGGAAATTCCAGTAGATCTTTTTATGCAAAATTTCTGATTTATTCTGTGGGTAACTCTGGCTGTTAATCAAGAAGAAGAAATGCATAAATTACCAGTGTGGGATTTTGTTTATTAAAATTGTATTAAGGCATTTCTACAGCCTGTGTTTGGGCACACATAGAGCTACACTCTAAAGGATCCAGGCATAAACAGGAAATTTTGGCATCAATTTGGAGTGTAATGCCATGGAGGCTTCCAAAGATGCTCCAAGTCAAAGGAATTGCTGGGCACAAGTGGTTTGAGCTTGGTGGGATTCCTGGTAGGACCAGTGCAAGATCTCCAGGTGTGGAGATTTTAAATTTTAGTCCTGCATTAGTAACTTTGCTTCCACAGCTGGAAGTTTTACTGAAACCTGCCTGAGAAGGATTGTAGGAGCAAATTGCTTGAAATGGCAGGATTTAGGATGGGTTCGGGGAATGAAGGAACAGATGATGAGAGGATCTAGGAGAAGTTTATTAAAACTCAGAATATGATAGCAGAGGTACAAAAAATACATTACTGAGCATAATGGAGAATTAAAACAATCCAGATGTTGCAGGCTATGATGAATTATGGGAAGAAATACCTCCTAAGGATTGAGGCAACGTAAGGACAGCCAGTCACTGTAGCTGCAAACATGATTTTAATAACTCAGGAAAGGCACAAAGGAGCAGGTATGTTGTTTGCATTTGTTTTTAGCTGTGGTCCCATTAGATATCATGTGCAACACTTGTACTCTGATCAAAATGTGAAATTTGCTGTATTTTCCCCCCTGTTATTGATTTTTTCCTATTCGCCAGAAAGTTATTGCAGGCTTGAACTCTTGGGATTGCAGCTTTATGGAAGAAGCAGCGTGAGGCTGATAAATAAATATAAAAAGAGCAACAATGGTAATGCTTCTGTCATTCTTTGAAAAGATCAAAAGAATTCTCAGGAGTTTGGGTGCCTTCATGAAGGGGAAATCAAAATGATATTGCACAGAAAATGGTGATAATGGCTGTGGCAGAAATAAATAGGGATAGTAAGTGTGAAATTTGAACTAGATCTAGGAAAAACATTGGGAAAAAGAACCCCAAATCCAGACTTTGGGAAGTCCTGTGAGTTTCCTTATTACCCTTGGCATCTTCCAGAATTAAATGACAAATATTGTGTTTATTGGCTGATTGCCTAAGGGTGGTCTGCTTATTTCTTAAATTGAGCTGTTGCCCAGCACATCAAATTGTTTGTTGTGTATTTTGTAGGAAAGATTAATTTTCTGCCAAAAAGTGTCCTTTGTGACATATAAAAAGGGGAGCATCAACATCAAGGCTTTACATTCTGGAAGTCTTTATCAGTTCATAAACTGAGGGCCTGTGAAGTGAATAAAATAATCTCAGACATAGGTTGAAATTTATAATTTGGACAATTTAGTTAGTGAAAGGTATGATTTA
Organism: Zonotrichia leucophrys gambelii; assembly: GCF_028769735.1. Lineage (NCBI taxonomy): Eukaryota > Metazoa > Chordata > Aves > Passeriformes > Passerellidae > Zonotrichia > Zonotrichia leucophrys. The sequence goes on along the minus strand of NC_088175.1, from coordinate 60,654,856 downwards.
ATCAGAATTTTAATTGAGCTTTTAGATAATTGGCAGGGCCAGGAACTGCAGGCAGATGTTCCTCTGGGTACCCCTGGCTCTTGTGTCTCCTGCACCAACCACAGTGAAGAGCTTTATTTCCCAAGCTCATAACTTTATATCCCAAGTTCATAACTTTATATCAAGGTCATAACTTTATATCCCAAGCTCATAACTTTTCACACCAGTAAAATGTTGAAATTCCAGACAAGCACAGCCAAGCCTAACCTGGTTTTGCTGTCCCTGGGTCATTGGAGGAGCTCTCATCTCTGGGGACAGCAGAGTGCTGCACACATGTGACATCTCCTATCTGCCATTCAGCACTCAGGTTTCATGGACAAAATAAATAATTGATTTACAGCAGGTAAAAGCTTGCAATGAATGTGAGTGTGTGGCAGGGAGAGCCAGGGGAGTGGTGTGAAACAAAGAATGGAGGAGATTGAAGGTATCTTAGTAAAGATAAACCTTGAATAAACAAGCTCTATAGCTGTGATTTTTTTTTCCTTGCAATGAGATATAAAATCAGATCTGAAATATCCAAATCATCAAAATAATTTGAAGAACATTGATAACTGATAACTCCATACAATCATCTGTGATGCCAAAGACTTGTCACTTCTCATTTCATATCTCAGTTTCTGGAAGTTTTAGTGAGCCTGATTAATTCATGTGGTGTCCTAGGACTCTTTAGGAGCCCTCCACCAGTCATAGCACCACAACATCCCACACGGAATTATTTTACTTTTCCAGGTTGTTGTTTATGGAGGATAAAAAATAATAGGTGGAACAGATCCCTGGAAGTACCCAAGGCCAGGCTGGGCAGGGCTTGGAGCACCCTGGGGTGATGGAAGGTGTCCCTGCCATGGCAGGAGTTGGAACGAGATGCCCAAGCCAGGCTCTGCCATCCTCACTCGTTCTCCTCTCTCTTAAACAACAGAGGGCGATCTTGTATTAAAAATTTAGGTTTTACCCCCATCGAAGCCTTTCCTCTACGAATTGTTGTCAAAAGAATGAAGGTTTTTATCTCCAGAAACATACGGGATCAGGTGTCTGTATTATTCTGTGTAAATGTTATCTCTGTTAGGGATACTCGCAGTAACTATCAGGTTTTACACCACACAGCAACGTTGCTCTATAGTAAGTGAGAATTACTGAAGTAAAACCTTTAGGATACTAATGGACCAAATAATAGAACTCACTGTGCAAGAACACTGTAGAAATCTGGTGTGTTGAGTAATACTCAAGAAGTTGTTTGAAATTATTTTTTTTTCGATTTAAGAAGACAGTTATCTGGTTTAGTATGTTACATGAAGGTTGAGGAAACAACATGCTAAATGTATTTTGTGTTTATTTCAGTCTGGGAAGTGTCTGCCCTTCATCTGATGCCTGACTGCAAACGGAGGTGCTGAACCAGTCTCCAGTGCTCAGGTGGGGAGCCCTAATTTACACAAAATCCCCTTTTGGTATCACAAGTAAACCGTTCTTGTCAGTGTGGCTGGTCTGCCTGAGCTAAAGCTCACAGATTATTGCTTCAGTTACTCAAATGCAAAGATATGAAGCACATGACTGGGTAAAGAAGTGATATTATATTCTTTGGTGAGTTAGAGTTTTTGAACTGTTTTTTAACACTTTTATTTTGTGTAACAGCTTGTATCCCTGCCATGTCACCTGGAGTGCTAAAGCATTTGGTCCCCGTGAAGGAGAATCACTGAACTATTGCAGATGGCCTGGCTTGATAAACTTCTTTGTCAATTAATCTGTTGCAAATGCCCTCAGTCTTCTGAATGGGTTTTCCTCTGGCAGCCCTGTGATAGTTCCCTGTGGCTCCGGGATGGAACAATCCTGGGCAGTAAAGAGATTGAGATAATGACAGTCCATGGTGACAGCAGGGCTGGCAGAGGCAGCCCGGGGGAAGAAAGACACATACTTGCCAATAGAAATACCTCCATCCTTTGGGAATTGTGGCTTGGGAATCAAAGCTGACCTCATAGACAAGAATGATGGAGAACAAGCTTTTGATTTATGACTGGATGAAGCTCAAAGTCTGCCCTTCTGATCCTTCTTTACAACACACCTTTTGTATTTTATATGAGCTCTTTCACTTTATTCTCAGAATGTTATCTCCTGGGGTATCGTTTTTAAGTCTTTCAGTGTTGTAATAGTTCACTCATCTCCTTCATAGTAGTTAGCTTTTGTTTTTAATGAAGCTAAAATCCCCTTTTAGTATCACAAGTAAACTGTCATTTATATTTAACATGACTGATCAGCTGCTTTGCTTTTTTATTCTTTCTTTTTTTTTTTTTTTTTTTTGTTCTGAGTTTCATGAAAGCTAAACCCATATTTACCTTCTAGACCACAGCTAGGGAATTCCATTCGCTGGTTGCCTCAAGTATTTATCTGCACTTGAAAATGAAAAAAAATTTGCATTTTTGGTACTGGAATTTGTGGGTCAGATCCTTGGAAAATGTTGAGCTCTGCTGGGTTTAATGAAGCTCTGCTGCTTTTCACCACCCATCTCTAATGAAGGCATCCACTATAGTGATTGTAACACCCTGTCCCTCTCCTGGGAATTCTGCTCTCTGCTACCTGCTCATTTGCCTTAGAGGCTTTTAGCAAAATAGTGAATTCTCTGAAAGTTTTAAAAATATGAATCTGGGTCCAAATCTTGTGCAAATCATCCATTGTCCCCGTTTTCCAAATCTTTGCTGTGCCCTCTGTGACAAGCCATAGAAAGGGGCATAAAAAGCATTTCTGTGCCTTTTATAGCTGGGAAGGGCCGTGACAGCACAAGATCAAGTGCAGCTCTCTGCAAAGGAACGTTCTGTGCATCAGCTCTGTGGTATCTGTGTTTGGGGTGTTTGTGTTTCCATATATCTGTCAGTCTGTCTGTCATCTGCCTCCCTGTCCCCCTGACTTATGTGGCTGTTGATAAATACCCTCCGTTGGTGATTAAAAGGAAGTGACCTCATCAGTTTGTCTTTGCAGCCACAAAGGTTTGGTTGTAACGTGACATTCCATCCTATTACTCTGGTTTACACCAAATTCAACAGCTTGTGGCCTGCAGATACTCAGGATAAAGAGCAGAAAGAGACTGACCTTGACAACCTCATTTCTCATTCCTTTCTTGTTATAGGTAATATAGCTGAAAATGTGGTTTTAATTATAGTACTAATGAAAACTGAAAATCCAGACAGACACTTGACAAACTCTGGTACGCTTTATATTACATTTGTGCTAACTACAAAGTATCCAGCTGGGTGTAACATTATATCTCTTTTCCTTGAGCATCCGCCTGACTTAAGCTGTATAATTAATGTGTACTTTGGCTGCAGGTCAGCTTACAGTTGGTTTTTTAGAATTTTTACATTTTTTAAGATGTTGTAATGAAACGAATATGTTTATTACCTCGGTGCCTGCATTCCCCAGAGGGATTTAATACCTGTGGAGGAGCACTGGCTGGGAGAACTTGAATAAAATGCCTCTGCCAGCTGAGGCTGATGCTTCAGAAGCCTGCTTTGAAAAGTGGGTGTAAGAAACAGAATCAAAGAATGTCATGTCCACAGATGTGTTTAACTTTGATTCACCTCCTTTGTATGGTTTGTTGATTTTAAGTTACGACACCAACACACAATTGCCCGAAGTAGAATTTGTGAAGGGATTTATTTCTTTTCTTTTTTCTTTGGAAAGAATTTTGTTTTCAGAACTCACCAATGAGAAACTGATGTTCTCAGCTAGAGCCAGAAACACTAAAAGCAGGTTCCCTGCCAAGCTCCACCAGTGCACCTTCATCCTGACCTGTCTTAACTCTGCTATTCCAGCCAGGCATCTGAGTGCACCAGCATGTGCATGTAATCGTGTTAAATAAAATCCCTGCTTTCATGATATGGACAAATGCTCTCTTGGGACAGGACTGAAATTAGCTTTGAAGGAATTTTATTCTGATGTAAGGCAAAGCTGAAATTGAGTTACAAATGATAAAAATCTGAGTACTTCCATTATGCTGCTGTTCTCAAGGACCTGCTGCGGAACCTAAAATTTTTCTTAACAAAAGTATTAGTGTGTTTCTCTTGCCAAACTTCCAACAAACATTTCTGACATAAAAGGAAATAGCTGCAGCACAACCACACTCACAGCAGGGACCACAAGGTGTTACTTGTAGAAATGAATGCATAATGATTTTCAAATGAACTTCTCTGGCATGTTCCTGTGGCTGGTAATGTGGTTTGATGTTTGTGTGAGTGCACAAAGCTCATATCTCCAAAACCTATCTGCAGCTGTGCTCTAAACTTGTTTGGGGATACAGATCATCTGAGGCAAGTTTGATTTTTCTCTAACAGCCTCAGATTGCTTCTACTTTCTGCCAAACATGGATGTGAAAAAAAAGCTTCTTATGAAAAATTATTCATGAGCAGCTTTGCTAATGTTTAAACTGAGTTTTGAAAGACAAACTGAGTCCAGCTGGTCAAAAGGTCTCCCCAAAAGACTGTAGCAACAGGTGATTGTTTTTAAAAGCTGCCTTTCTAAAAAGGATTGCTGGGTAGAGTCCCTTGAAGGCTGTAACTTGTTCTGGGAGAAATCTTGGAAGACAAAATGCTAAAGAGATGCACTTCCTTTGTTCAGAGGAGGGTAGGGAGTTTGGAGTTAGCCATCTTCTACGCTTCTGTTTCAAAAACACTGAGAAGCCTTGCAGGGGCTCAGGCTCTGTCAGACTAAGAGCACAGTCAGCCACAGCCTCTGCTCCAAGGGCCTGTGGTCTGCAGAACATGGGCAAATCCCAGCCCAGCTTCTCCCACAGCTCCCCTGGTTTTCACAGGGTCTGCTGGGTGCCCATTTGGCACCAGGGACATACACTGGCAGCAATTAAAGGCATTTCCCATCTCAAAGAGGAAATAACACCTGGTCTCCAGTTAGCAAACAGCTAAAAAATGAATTAAGCCAGATGTGCTGAGCTCTTGGTATTGACACACATGGCAGTGCAGCCTTTAAAGTGTCCCTCCTGTGGCCTCTAGTTATACTGAGCTCTTATTTCCCCCCTATAAACATCATGGAGAAGGATTAAGCAACAGAACCCCATTTATATCCCACATTGTGCCAAGGAAAGTTCATGGCTGTGTTGTTTGTCAGGTGACAGTGTAATGGGTGGGTAATGTTCTAACACTCACTTGTTATTCCATTCATTGTGCTAAACAGGCTTAGAGGACAGAAGTACCTGGAAAAATTTGATGTTTAATATTGTGCATTATCATTATTTGGCTTATTTTCTCCCTGTGTTAGTTTGGAGTCTGTTTCTCCTTCACCTTAATATTCTACTGATTAGTCCCATGAAGCCCAGTGGAATTACTACCATGAGTAATGCTCTGTTAGGTAACACTGGCTAGGGAGGGAGGTTCTGCTTTCTTAGCCTTTTCCCCCAAGCAGTCAGTGCCTGTAAGTGATAAATCCTCATCAGTGGGTGTGTTAGGTGGTTCTGGTGTGGAAAGAAGCAGGAGCTGAATTTCCTGGATGGAAATATTGCCCATTGCTCCAATGAAGTCTTCAGTCACAAGTGTTCTGCATTTGTGTTTATCAGCCCAGGATAAAGCTGTTCTGGAAACGTGGGGAAAAGTGTTAAATTTTCTGATTTCCCCACTCGTACATAACAGTATTTTGGTGTTATGCTTGTCACATGCTATGTGTGGTTTGGATTAATTGTGGTTTTTTAGAAGGTGCAAATAGAAGAAGGAGGGTCAGCATGACAGTACCTTTCAGTTTAAATGTTGGTTTGTTGACTTTGACAAGGTGTTTGTGCATGGAATTTGCTGGGGCAGTTTCTCAGATGGAGCAATATTTACCATTTAACATTTCCAAGAAAGGGCTGGAGGAAAGCTGAGTTTTCTTTGATGGGAACAATATCAGGAAACAGTTAGATGTGTCTGGAGTAAAACCAAAAATCTGCATTCTGTGCCTGTGCCATAGCTGTCTAGGAAATGAGGTGTACCTCTGCATGTTCCTGGGTGTTTTGTATTTAAATCTCTGACTTATTTGAGCTTGCAGATCGGTGGAAGTAGATTTTTGCACAGATTTTAAAATCTGCTGCTGTTGGTTTGTTGTTTGATGGTTTCCTGCCCTTCAGGGGCACTGTCTGTGTGCATGCACTGCCCTGTGTCTGTGTGCACGTGTGTGTGCTCAGCTGCAGTGGGGATGTGGGGCTGCTCACTGGCAGATGCACTCAGTGCTCCATCCCCTGACAGCAGCTTGGCTCTCAGATAACACCCTGCAAAGCTTCAGCTGCAGAGATCATCAGCTGCTCACAAATGCACTCACAGAGTGGGGGCAGCATGCAGTTCCAGTTAAACTGGAAAGCACAGTTTGGGCAGCCAGACAGCTCCTTTGGACCACACAACTGAAGGGGATTAAAAATTGGAATTACCCCAAAGTTCCTAACACTGGCTGCATATTCCACAGTACAGAGAAAAACATTAGAGGGAAAATCCCTGAGGAGTTTACAGGCTAGATTACTAAGTGTAGTGTTTTATCCCAAATGCCATATTTACTTGGGCCTAGAACTTTCTCTTGATCCAATTTGTGCAGATTGTTCTTTCCTAATTTACAATAATGAATAATCATACAGTATTTGAGAGAGGATCATGTGAAGAAGGGCACTGAGCACATTCAGTTCTAGAGCTGTAACTTCAGAGGACAGAAACATAATGGTCCTTAAATAGAACCCTGGTCAAGAAAACATATATATGCATACATTAGATATGTGTGTACATATATACACACACACATTCATATATGTACTTTGTTTCTCAAGTGGCCCTTTTATGTTTTGGAGCTGGAGGATAACAAGGCTCTCAAAACAGTAATGCTGGAAGTATAGTCATGAATAATGGATCTAAGGAGAGGATTTGTCACTAAACACTAACCATGGTTCTAATCAATTTATAGAAAGAATTAGAACCAATTCAACCTTTTTTCAACCTATAAAGTAATAATCTTCTCTCTGTGAGACCTAGATGACATAAATGGTGAGATCCAGTCCCTCAGCTGTGAAGTGCAGTGCACATCCAGCATGGCAGCAATATATTCCTGATGTATTTCTGATCCTTGGAATTATGCTCCATGTGGTGGTCCTGAGTTGTGTGTGGAATAGTTGTGATGCAGCCCATGGCTGGTTTGTACCTTGGATGCAGAGTTTTTATGATGGCCAATACTCTGAAACTCGTTCAGGCAATAAATTTACTTGCCTTTGAGTTTACAAGGCAATAAACAGTTGAGGCCTTTGACCTCAACATTTACCAAATACATTTGCAGCAGTTGTGTTTATTGACAACTATTTATAGGGAAGTATTTTATATGGAATTTCACATGTGAAAGAGAACAGCTTAATTTTGCAGCTTTTATTCTTTCTGATTTCCATCTTCACTTCCTGTCTCCTTGACTTACTTTAATAGCTGAAGTTGCAGGGTAAAGCTGCAGAATACTCAGCTATTGATAAAACCCTTAATTCAAAGCTTTGTGACAGATTTTTAATTTTCCTCCATTTGTATTTTGGATGACTGAGAAGAAGTTATCTGTGTGCTACATTTTGCAAGGCATTATATAAGTTTATTTTAAATTCTCTCAATTCTCTCAATAGCTATTTACTAACTTGAAAACATTTCCCATGGGTAAATGGGAGACTGTCAGGCCTGAAATAACTGGAGAGCACAAAGGTAACAGCACTTTCACCCCTCCCTGAGTCTGTCAGCTGAGCTCAGACCAGATACACCTCAGTAACTGTTCCCAAAACAATCCTGGCTTTTGGAGTTGTCACTTTTTAAATTTCCTTGGCTCTGGCCCAAATCCTTGAGTTAATGTTTAATTTCAGGCCCAAAGCAGGAGACTTCAGTGTGACTGCTCATAAGCTTAAAGATAAGGACATGCTCAAGTTCCTTGCTGGAAAACAGCCAGCATGCTTTTTATCTCACAGCATCATGCCTGTAAGATCCTCATTTCAATCTGGAGAACCCTGATTGCCTGAGTTCTTCCAGAAAAAGAATTCCAGATCCTGTGGAATTGCAGCCATTCATACCTACATAGCTCACCAAATTCCTGCCCCCTGTAAGTTGCTTTGTGCCAATTTGAAGCAGTTCAGGATTTGCTGCAGGGTTTTGATCAGGAATTCTTTGTGCCTTTGTGTAATTTGACTTTTTTCCTTACTGCTGAGGTTTTTAACATTAGTATCTTCAAGCCAAGTGCAGCAACATTTTGAACACTATTAGAAAATCTTATTTAACCAGATGGTCAGACTCTCAGGTGGGTTACACAAAATATGTTTAGAAAGCAGTGTCTTAAGCTTCAATAAATCACCATAAATGGGCCCACAGTAGATTGTCATCCAATGTTGATTTTCATTCATGTGACATAAAAAAAATGGGCTGATTCTCTGGAGTGGGTCTGTCCACACAGGAAGAAGTTAATAAACAAAATATTTTATGTATTTGCTGTGCTGAGTGTTTAAAGGGGTAAGAAATACAATTTATCAGTGCAGCCTCAGCTTGCTTTGTGAATTATGTTTACAGCTCATATCCCAGATTCACACCCTGGAGATCTGTGGATACAATAGGAAATGTCACTGGCTCACATTGAGGTGGTGACAAGTTGGAGTTCTGGGGTAGGACAGCACTTTGTTGGCACCTCCAAGAGGTGTCAGCTTGATGAGGTGGCAGTGACACTGGGCTGCAGCTGCAGTCCTCTGATAGGACAGTGTGGGGGAATTGCTCTGTGGGGTTGGGTTTGGATGAGCCCCAGAACCCTCTGAAGGAAATCCCACACAGGGGTGCCTGGAAGTTGCCTCAGTGTGGAGCTTTGGCTGAGCTTGCTGGGAATGCAGAGCAGGAACAGGGCCCTGAGTCCTTAGGGATGGAGGTGTGGAGCTTTGTTAAATATCAGTCAAAGAAATAAAATGGCATGGAGGGGACAAGGGGGGCATGAGCAGCATGTGACAGTGTATTGGAATGTGAATCCCAATATTACCAGTTAGATTGTGCCTGGGCCAGTCTGACCCTCGCTGCCAGGCCAAAGGCAGCAGCTGTGCTGTATCACCCCAGAGACACCTTTGGCTTGCTGGTGGTTTCAGCTGGGCACTAAACAAGGCCAGGCTTGTTAGGAACTCCGTTTACCTCAGGAGGAAAGCTTCAAGCGATGGTGAAGAGAAAAAGAAGAGGATTCTGCTGGAGGGTTATATCCAGTGGTTTATTCTATGGTTACAGAGGTCTGAATCTTGGGAAGAGCTCCAACAGAATGCCGGCCACATGGCCTGATTCACCTTTTAAGCTCAAGGGGAGGGGACAGGTGAGCCACCAACCAGGTGGGGGGGGTGGGGTCTCAAGGGACGAGGGACACCTAGACAGGCCAATGACCCCCAGGCCTGAGGGGCATCCTTTGACCTTGCCCAACCACACGGCGCCTTGTTGGAATGTTAAGCCTGATTGACAGGACTCACTCAGCAAGGGGGCGAGGGGGGGAAGGGAGACGGGTATTGGCACACCTGGGGAAGGGACCTGAAAGTTTAAAACACACCGCAACAACAGTGTGAAAGGCAGCTCCAGAGCTGTCAGCACAACTGTGAGGAGCAAGCCAAGAGCCTCTTCCATGGATCACTGCTAGGGCCTTCAATGTAAATCCTGCCCCACAGGAGCCTTATTCCTGCCTAGAGTAGTGAATGTGAAGAAAAGGAAGAATCTTGTGCTTACTTGAGCTGACTCATAAATTAAAACCAAATTAATTTGATTTCATTTCAGTCAATTTAAAAGTGGGGAGGCACTCTGTACAACTTAGTGGTTTATATATTTAGGGTTAGGCATGTTTAGGGTTACATGTTTAGGGTTAGCAGCACCTGCCTTCATTGTTTGCGTGTGTCTCAGCCATCATCCTCCACAAAAATCCTCATTTATAAAAGCTCATTTCTATTTTATTTATAAGAAATAAATATCTTCATTTAAGAATAAATTAATTCTCACTTCTCATTAGCTTAACTTAAAATCACTACTTTATCTGCTTTGTCTTCCTTTGAATTTAAAACAGATTTCCTTTTTTCCTTTGCACATATCTGACCTAAAGCATTAGGCTTTCACATCCTGGGTGGAGGAGTCATACTTGAGAAGAGCATTTGGAGGCCAGTGAAAAGAAATCCCCACAAATAAAGCCAGAGAGCCTGGAGGAATTACAGCATCATTCCTAGATCCCACTGGCTGCCCTCTGGGATCATTCTGTGTTTCTGTCACAGATGCTGTTCTTTGTGGCCCACAAGGATTTACTCAGAAAAACAACAATAAGGAAACAAAATGCATCAGAATGTTCATGATCATAATTTGCTGTCAGCTCTTTTCTGATAAACCCTGTAGATTTTGGAGTTTTATGTTGAAAACATCTACATTTGTGGAAATTTTTGACTAAATCACAAAATATGTTTTATGCTGAAAATTTACTTTCCATATTCTTAGCATTTTATTGATTGAAATTAATTATTTTCTACTGGAAATTTGTCAGAAATATCTAAGGTCTAACACACCTTTGCCTACTAATCTGTATTACTTACCCTTAAAATCAAGGAACCTTATTCCTAATTTTTTAATTATTTTAAATCTCAATTGGCATCCCCAGAAGAACTGAGATGCTTTGAGTGCATATTGCACTGATCTCTGTTACAGCTTTTTAACTGTTTTTGATTAGCAACACTCCTCTCAACCTACTAGAAATGCTTCAATGAAAAAACACTGTGTAAACCAAACAAACAAATAACCCACAGGCAAACCAAAGGTTTGTCCATTCTCATTGTGAGCCCAAGCAGGCTTTGGTCAAACACCTGAAATCTGGCATGAAAGTTGTTCTGATTTCAAATTGAGATCTTTTGGCATCCCTATGAAATTTTTCCCAAATCTGGCCAAGCTGTATGGCTCTCAAAAGATTTTAGTTCACAGATGTTTAGTAGAGGCTTTTCTCTGAATTTTTCATTTCATAATTCTTTTTCTTTCCTTCTAGTGCTGTCTCTCAAGTACACACTCAGGATAAATGGTAGGAAGAAGCACTTGATGGGAATTCCAATGGAGAAAATGGGAGGGAAGTAGGAAGTAGAGGTAAGGAAACAAATGATCTGAGTGGAAGATGTTAATTCTCTGCTCCCATATCTGTTGTGAAGACAAACTTTTTATCCAGTGTGGTGTACTTGGATGATTTGTCAAAAACATCCTAGGAATGCCTGTGAGGAAATGGATAATTCCATATTAAATGTGGAGTTTAAGGCCATGGACAGGATAAAACCTGGGGCTGCATGTAGAATGGAAGAATAGAAAGAAATTGAATAACTGTGACGGTGTTCACAGGGGTCTCAGGTTGAGGGAAGAGATGAGGATCTGACTCCATGTTTCAGAAGGCTTGATTTATTATTGTATGATATATATGACATTAAAACTGTATTAAAAGAATAGAAGAAAGGATTTCATCAGAAGGCTGGCTAAGAATAGAATAGGAAGGAATGATAACAAAGGCTTGTTATAACAGCTATAACAGCTGGGCTGTGATTGGCCATTAATTAGAAACAATCAACATGGGCCAATCCCAGATGCACCTGTTGCATTCCACAGCAGCAGATAATCAATGTTTACATTTTGTCCCTGAGGCCTCTCAGCTTCTCAGGAGGGAAAATCCTCAGGAAAGGATTTTTCATAAAAGATGTCTGTGACAAATAACAATTTTGAAGTCAGTGAGCTGTCTCCTGGGCAGCCCTAACTCTTTTCTCACAATGAGTGAAGTGGTGGGTTGGTGGAAAAGAATTGTGCATGATCATGCAATGTATACCTGACTCAAAAAAGGGCTGAATGAAGCTTGTGGCATTTCCTGACTTTTGGATTCTTGGCATTGTATTGTCACTGTTATATTTTTTTGGGCAGTGTTTGGATGTCATAAGTAAAAGCAATGCTTTCAAAGCTTGTATTCCATCCTTAGCTCCAGATTCCTAATCACTGTCTGAATTAGCCTAGAGGGACTTGTTTGTCAGACTTTCAGTCAGTGACAAATTGCTCACAGCAGCATTTTGGAAAACAAACCTCGTGCCAAGTTTACAAATGATCCTCCAAGAGCTTGGGACAGTCACTTGCACACTCAGAAGACATTTCCATGCAGAATTCAGGAGGTGAGATGTACAGTAACATAGCTGGGATGTCCATGTGGATTTGAGTGGCTTTCTTCTGGAAACTCCATTTGGATTTAATGCTTGAAATCTCATGAAAGACCACATCCCATTTCCCCTGTAGTAAAAGGGCCCAGTCCCTTTGTCAGTGTAGAGGGAGCACTAATGAGGGTCCTGGCTCAGGCTGCCATCTGTAAAAGAGTTAAGCATATTCTGATCGTTGTTATATCATTAAGGGCATACTTAACCCCACACTTAATGAGGAACATACAGCCTTTGAGGTAATCACATACATAAGTGCTCTGCTGAAAAGGAATTGATTTAAACCTGATACAACTCTGTAACTCATCCTGTTCACCAAGCACCCCTTCAAATTCCTTCCTTAACTACAGGGTGGGTGTACACCTCGTGGACATGGCTTTGAGCAGCAGCAATGTGGAATTGAACTGCTTCTCCCAGAGCTGCAGTAGCAAAATATGGCTGAAAACACCTGCAGAGGTTCTTGATCACCAGGGTGCTCAGCTGTGATCCACAGGCTGCAGTAGTGCCCACCCAGAGGATCAAACCAGTTTGCAACCTGCTCCTTCTTTTCAGGTAGCAACTCAGGAGCACACACAGTGTGCAGTGTTGGCTGCCAGAGTTGTTGGGATAGTGAAAACCCAAAATCAGAATTCCTGCTTTCCTGTGGGGTTCCTGGACTTGCATTCCATGAGGGGCATGCTGCCAGATGTGAGCTGCAGGGAAGAATATCAGCAAGGTGTAGGTACCATCTCTGGCTTGCTGTCTGCATCTTCTCAACTCTCCCTCTAAAAACAAGGCAGCAACTGGGGACACCCTCATCAAACAGATCCAGCACACATTTGTGACTTTTTTTTTTTTTCCAAGGGAATGCTGTGATTCTTAGAAGCTTTTCTGCATGCATGGAAAACTGAGACTCCAGGAAGTGCCATTCCTGCTATTTGTGCACCCCAAATCTTATATGGGAAGGTCAGGAAAAATGATCCATCCAGCCAGAATGTATGAATGCCATTCACCTAGTTTGCTTCCCTGCCATGATGGGACTGGCTTTACCTGCTTTTTCTGTCAGTTTTGTGTTTATGTAAGTTTTTTGTATAATTTAAAAATAATTATTGTCCTTTTTAAATAGTGTCCAGAACAAAAGTATGACATTTTCCTCCTGTCTGTTAATCCAAGGGCAGCAAGCACAGTGTTACTGTGTGTGCTGTATCACAAGGCAGAGACACATTTGGCCAGCAGACTGTGAATCCTCATGGGAAGTGGCACAAGGGTTTTCCAAACCTCAGAATTTTATGTTGAAAATAATTGTCTGGAAGGTAATAGTCCCCCAGAATGGACTAATAGCCTGTCAGGTTTCACGTTTCCTTGAGTCACTTTTGAATTCACAAAACATTCTGAAATACTCTGATCCAAATTTGGTGCTCAAAAATGTCAGCTTCATGTGGGATGAAGCTTTTCACTCCAGGTTTTATCTGAGGAGGATTCCTATTTACCTTTCTCCTTTGGATTGCTGGAGACAACCAGGTGAGTCAGTTTGTGTTTACTGTCAGTAGAAACTCTGTCAAAGCCCTAATGAGGCTGTTGGTGCTGGAAGTGTCCAGCTGCTAAAATACAGATGTTGTCCAACTTAACTGGATTGATCCAGATCCAGAATGGTATTTCCCTGGCAAGATTTAGCATTCTTAATGCAAAGTGAACCCTCCTAGCAGGGCCTCTTATACTGTGGGGTTTGTATTTTAATGAGGTAGATATTTAATCAATTTTAGGGTATGCTGGTATCTGCCTTTTGCACATGTTTCAAATAACAATGAAATTTATCCGCAGATGAAGTAATTGAGGCATAGCCCGATTTCAGAAGGGTGCACAGCCCTTTCTGCAGTGTAATTCTAAGAGATTGGGGATCAATCAAAATGTTTTAAAATTAAGAGTTTTCTGCAGCTGGGACACTCCCAAGTTGAGCTACTTTGGTTTCAGTTTATAGCTCAACTTTTTTTCTCCAAGTCAAACGGTTTATTGTACCCAGGATTTTTTAACTGTCACATCTGAAAATGAAAAGTATCTTTAAAAACCCCGATATCCTGTAGAGATCTAAACCCATATTGAGCTGTGTGACCCAAACATACCCTGAGCTTTAATGGCAAGAAGTTTAAAATTGAAATCCAGGTCCACATTTCACATGAGTTCCTATCCTTGTATGTCAGAATTTGAACACCATATTCAGCTAAAATACTTTGGAATTCGCCTTTGCTTAACTGCTCTCACATGAATTACAGCTCTGGAAGTTGTTTATTGCCTCTAAGCATAGTTTTGGTGATTATTTAGAAAATAACTTTGTGGTGGTTCATATCACACCATTTGGTTTGGTAAAGGTTAAAATATTTGAAATCCAGATATGGATTGTTGGGCCAGAACCATGGCCAGATTTTCACAGCGTTGCTTTACAAATTCTCTTACTTTTGTAATGCATTTTCAAACTTTCTCTGTATTACTAAGTTTTGCTCTGAGGTCTGGTTTCTGATACATTTTCTTGTAGTAACACCACATTTTTGGACTGGGAACTGTTCATTCTGGGAATAAAACAGGGCAACTTTGGCCATCAAAGTTTCATTCAAGACCTATGGAGTACAATGGAGGTATCTCATTGCTTAGCAGGGCTTTATATGTGGTTGAAGAACAGAATAATCAAGTCATCAAGAGTAAAAATTAAGACAAATTGCATTTAACTGTAGTTAAACAGTTCATTTAACTGTGTCTCACTGTGATGTACGTGGTTTCTGTGCTGGATTCTGAACTTTATAGTTGACATTTTATTTAGAATCTTTCTGCTAACAAAGAATCTCATCTGACAGAATGTCAAATCTTAAATGCATTGCTCAAATATTCCTAGGTGTGTTTTATGAGAGAATTCCAGGGGATTGTTACAGGATTGGGTCCTGTAGTATGGATCCTATCACACACATACAAATGAAACTGTATTGAAAGAACTACATTGAACAGAAAAGCATAGTTTAGTTTTAATGCTACTTTCAATAATTTGGAACAAAACACTTCAAATGTTTCAGTAGTTTTTGCAAGTTTTTATATGGTTTTGTATTAAAATTTTCTTTCCCATTTGAAAGAATTTACCTGGCATCCTTCTTATTAATTCAAACTGCTTTGAAACTGTGTTTCAGTAGGAAAATCTTAAAATAAGCCATGTGCCATATTTTTCAGAATTCCATCCATGAGTGGAGTCATTAGATGTAGAATGCACATTTTCAAAATTCCTTCAAAAAGTGTTTGTTTGAGGATGCTGTGTGCAATTCAGAGATAAATTATAAATTACATCTTTAGATCTTGATTAGCAGTAAGCATAAATATCAGGTTCTGTAATGGGACATAGCAGCTGGCAGCTAGCATGACACTCCGTGCTTATCACTGTTTCTTTCTCTCCCTGGAGTTATTATTTATTTAGTTTTTCTCCCTCACCTGCCTCTTTCTCAGCCCACAGTGTCCCACAGAGGTGACAGCAGGAGCAGGTGGGAGCCAGGCTGCCCTGGGGCTCAGATTCCCTCCCTCTCCCCGTGGTGTCCTGCACCCTCTCCTGCCTGCTCACAGCAGGATCACTTCTGGGAGCCCTTCTGTGCTGCTGAGGTACCAGACATGAAATTGGGGTCACTCCCCTCTGGATACATTCACTAAACCTCCCCCTTCCTGATGCACCAGTGGCTGTACTTTAGAAGGACTTTCCATGAGCAAAATTCTCTTACAGAATATTATTTGCAGGGTAAATGACAGTGTAGTTAAGTGGAGAAAAACTCCAAGCAAACCACAGCAAATTATTTAGCAAAAGAAATATTTGGAAAAGTGATCTCAATTGTTCTCTTTTGTGAAGCATTAATGGGGTTATGTGGGGAAGGTGAAAACACATTGTGAAA
Source organism: Zonotrichia leucophrys gambelii (assembly GCF_028769735.1). NCBI lineage: Eukaryota > Metazoa > Chordata > Aves > Passeriformes > Passerellidae > Zonotrichia > Zonotrichia leucophrys. The sequence continues at coordinate 60,638,749 of NC_088175.1, read as the reverse complement.
TCTCTTCAACTTCAAAAAGGAAGAGGAGAAGTTTTAAAGAGAAGTTTTCCTCCTGTGCAATATCTGACAGCAGCCACTGATCCCATACATGGGGAACACAAGGGTTGGAGATGCAGTGTTTAGAACAGATGATTCTCTGTGTTTTGTCATTTCTATCAATCAATGAAAATAGAAGTTTGTGGTTAGAATATGGCTTTAAGTGCATAGATAAGAGCCCAAGTAAATACTAGCACTCCTCCATTCCTGAGGGAAGTTGGTGGCCTGCCCATATAATTTGCTGATAAAGTCCCATCTGTTAAAACAAAGTCCTGCAGCACAAGTAATAAATTTCAGGCAAAGACCATGAGAGGTTATATTTGCATGACAGTCTTTGCTGAGCTTTATTTTAAACCAGAAAAGGCATGTGAAACTGAAATAAAGATTATAATATTGGCTTTAGGTTAGCTTTACACTTTTGGAGGGCAAATGAGAAATCCTGCTCTGCTTTATTTCCCTGGTAAACAGTGTGGCATGATAAACTGTGAGGAGAATAAAGTCATAAGGAAAACTCTGCTTCACAAATGACATACGTAGAAAAACAGCAGATGTCTGATGAAGTAAAGACCCAACTTATTGCCAAGTCTTTGGAAAACAAAATTAATTTCCTTTCGTCTTTGATAATGATGATGTAATGTAGTTAATAGGAAGAGCCTGCCATGCTCATGGAGTTATTAAAGAAGAAATGTTAGACATGCAGCAGGTCAGAAATATGGGTTTACTTACCAGGGCCTTTTCCATGAGAGCATTTATAGATGTGGAGGGAAAAGAAAGATGATAGTGATGTAGAATGTTTCTTTATGTCTTATTTGAAGCATAAGATACATGTAATGAAACAAAACTTGTGAATGTCCTCTTAAGAAGTTCAGGATTCTAGTGATCTATGCAAAGAATATTATTTTTGTAAGGCAGCTTTTCCTGTTGAGATATTACTGCAAGGAAATATATCTTTCTAGAGTGGAATTAAAAAATAAATTATTTACCCTCTGATTTTCCCTGATAAAAGTTAAACCAAGTAAAGATTGGGGTGAGTGGACATGGCATTGGCTAACTTGATGTGTTGAAAATATCAGCCACAGCAACAAAATAGATTTGATTTTAGCAATGCAGTGTAGGAAATAGATGCGATTGTTTATTTGCAATGTCCTTTTTTAGTCGCTAGATGTCCCTGCCTGCTGGGAGGAACCAGGGTGCGGTACCTGGGGAGCGAAACAGGTGAAGCTCAAACCAAAGCTGGGCAGAGGAATGGAATCATGGATCATTTAGGCTGGAAAAGCCTCTAAAATCATCGAGTCCAGCAATTAACCCAGCATGTCCAAGGTCACCCCTAACCCCTGTGCCCAGGTGTCGGGAGCTGTTCTGTTTAGGGATATTTTTGATCTTTGTGTTAATTTCAACGGTAGGAGAGGTAGTGCTGGAATGTATTTTTACTGGAGATACAGGATGAAAATTAGATTTGTTCATGAAAACTTTTGAGGAGCTACTTACTGGAATGGTTGAAGCAATCAAGCTTGGTTTGGCACAGCCTTGGTGACTCAGTCTCCTTCCCAGTGATTAAAAAATACAAAATGTTTTTAATGTAACCATAAAGGTGCTGTGTAAAATTGGAATTTAATTGCTAAGACATGAGAATAACTACAATGCACATACATATATATACAGGCATGTGTGTGTATGTGTATATATCTGAGATAGATACATGCACCCTGCCATCATTGGGGCTGATATTTATTTTAACAATGTCCATGACAACAACCTCAACAATAAAGATTTGTATCATACAGCAGATTTTACATTGTGTGACATGACTACAAGTAGTCCCTAATTAACTGGAAAGCTAATATTGAGGAAGATTTGCATCTATTTCTAAAATGTCTCCCTTTCAGTACAAAAGGCACACATTCTGATGAATGTGACTGCTGAGCCCCACCCTGGTGTGAACAGACACAGTGCTGGAGTCTCATTCTCACGCAGGTTGTGGAATTGGCTTTTGTCTTTCCAGTAACAACCCATTTGCTGCAGATGGAAGCCAGGACTCACTTTGTGGAAGGTCAGCTCCAAGGAGAGCTGGGACAGATGTTGTTCCCTTGTCAGGACAGCTTTGGACTTTATATATTTGACAGTAGAGTGCAGATCACAAGTACAGAAAGCAGAGCAAAACACTGCAGAAGTGATTGTGGTTTCCAATTAACAAGTGAAAAATAGTGCCAGAGTTGAGTGTAAAATACCAAACATAACTCTCCAGAGAAAAAGCACATGTGACTGAAACAGTTCCCTTCAGCTGAAACGTGGGCATGGGGACTGCTAAACAGCTTTTATTGTGGAGTTTTATTTTTTGCATATATGGCTAAAAGTTTATGGGCATTTATTTAGGCTTTAGTCTGCCCTATTCCCGATTTGACTTGCCACAGGTTGTTGTAAAAATAAAATTGTTTTGGGTTCTTTGAATACCTACAAAATTGTTATGGTTATTAAAACACACACAAGCTGATAGACTGCATGTTTATTAAGCTCGGATACTTGTCCCTTTGGAGCCCACCTGCCAGTGAATATTTTGCTCCAAAAGAGTCAGTTAAAGTTCAACAAGTTAATTTTGTAGTGGGTAAGTCATGCAGAGATGAGACCTGCAAAAATGCCATCAAAATAAGAGAGCAATCATAATTTGCTTCACTAAGCTGAGTTTCAGCAGGGAATTTTATTGATGTTGCAGACTCAAGGAAGTATCTTGTCCTGGAAAGCTGCTTTCCTGCCCATGGAATTCCCAATCCTTTTAGGAAATGAAAATCTGAAGGTTCTTTGTTACATACCTGATGATTTCAAACCACTCTGTCCACCCACCTCCCCTCCCACAAATACTTTGTGGGTAAAAGAATTCCAAAGAATAATTTCTATTCTGCTGTATTTGTTTAGATTAGGGGACCCAGGGTTATCCAGCTGAACAAGGGTTCTTAAAATAAAATGGATCCTTTGAAATTCTTGCATTTAGTACATATTTGGTCTAATTTCAGCTGGATAACTAATTTTTTTATTGTGCTAATGGGCTGTTATGCATATGTGGAAGCCATTTACTGTATGCCCTAGGTGGAAACAGACTCATATTTCATCTCTGAATATTTAACACTTAATAAGGTAACCACCTGCTTTTAAACTTATTCCAACATATTTGAATGGCCTTTACTGCTCATTGTGAACACCAAGATTGTTTTTGATGTCCTATAATGAAACAAATAACCAAACCAATTGAAGCACTTAAAAAAAAATTAACCTCTCTGTTTTTCACTAGCTCAAACCACTTTATATTATTATACATCACTTAGAAGGAGTTGTGTAACTTTAAAAGCCAAGGCTGCACATAGTGCAAGTTTGTCCTTCTCACCATGACCCAGTGAAACCACAGAGTGTGGAGTGGGGTGAGGGCAGGTGCTGAGCTCTGCCTGCTCCCTTCAGCCCTCACCAAAGCTGTCTGGAGCATTCCTGTTGAAACCTCAAACCAGGAGAAACGATTCCCTGCATCTGTTCCACTTTGCCCCCAAATTTTGTCATGGCTCATGAACCTGCATCTGGGGAGGATGAAATTGGCAGGGAGGCAGTGCAAATGTGGCTGGGAGCCATGTACTTACTCCTCACTTTGGAGCTGGCTGCTCAGGACTTCAAACAGCTTGAGCAGTCTCATTTACTGGGATTGGCATGGCTGAGGAACAGGATTAGGTTGGAGTGGTGGTTTATGTGGGGGAAGTGTTACCTTAATTCAGCATTTCCTGTTCCTCTTGGTTTTGCTGTTTGATTTTGATGATGACTGTACAGGACAAGAACATGATTAATACCATATTATCAAGCTCTGAGATGCCAACCTTCTTCAGGCAGTGCCAGCAAGGCTGGGGATTACTGAGCTAAGTTTTCCTCCTGGGAATAGTCATCCACTTGCCATTCCCTGTGCAGTCAGCTGCCAGGTTAACACTCTGTTGGCTGCTTCAGTGCTTCACTTCTGGTGATTATTTGCAAAAACCCTACACTTCTTTCCAGTTTCAGAGCATGGCAGTGCATGGGATTGTGTAACTGTGGGAAGGAAAAGGAGGGAGGACTGCCTTTGCTTTGCTGTTTATTGGATGGGTTGAGCAGTGCATTTTTCCTGTGGAAGGGAAGGTTTAAGATGGGATTGGATAGGAAGGTGAAAGTGCTTGTGGTTGGCTTGGATGTAGCAGAAAATGTTCTAGCTCTGTTTCAGGGCAATAATCCTCATTTTAATATCAGCTGTGGCAGCATCCTTGAGACAGGATCTATGGAGGTGCCAATAGGCTTCTGGACCAGTTTTCTTTCGGCCATTTGGTCCTTTGAAAATAAGGATGAGAACTTCCTTCCAGTCCAGAACTCCCTTTACATCCTTCCAGAACATAAAGCAGATTTATGAAAGAGCTGGAGAGGGACTTTGGACAAGGGCCTGGAGTGACAGGACAAGGGGGGAATGGCTTCCTATTGACAGAAGGCAGGGCTAGATGGGATATTGGGAAGGAATTATTGGATGTGAGGGTGGGAGGCCCTGGCACAGGTTGCACAGGGAAACAAACTGTGACTGTGCCTGGATCCCTGGAATTGTCCAAGGCCAGGTTGGATGGGACTTAGAGCAACCTGGGCTAGTGGAAGGTGTCCCTGCCTGTGTCAGAAGTTTGGAGCAAGATGGTGTTTAAGGTCCCTTCCAACCCAGACCAGTCTGTGATTCCATGAATTTAAGACAGTATTTTGTGGACAGCCAGTGTGATAGCAAGGAAACAACCTGCCCACATTGACTGTGGGAAAGAAGTTGTGCTACAGCCCTTGGTACCATCTGGAGGTTCTTTGCTGCCAAGGCTCCAAGTCCAAGTGGGCTACAATGCCATGGCCAGCTGGGAAGTGAGGAGAGCATTTATCCCTGAGGCTGAGGCATCACGTGGATGTACCACAGGCTTATCAGAGATGGTACAAAGTGCTGCTCACAGATGTTGCTGTGACAGAGCTCAGTACCAATAAGGAGAAAGAAACCTTCCAGGACCAGATTCTCCTGATAATCCATGAGCATGTGTCCTCACTCTGAAGGAACTGCAACGCTCCTTGGAGCCTTTCCCTGTAGCCACAAGCCTAACCTCTGTCCTGCTGAGCCTTAGCCCTGGCCAGCTCCTGCTCTTCCACGTGCTAATCTTGGCGAGACACTGGGACAACGGAGTGTCTGTTGTGCTATCCTGGGCTGTAAACAATAGGCAGAGGCACGTGTCCTCTCCAGGCTCTGCAATCCAAACAGTGGCGTGAGCACTGAGCACTGCTGGGAGCAGTTTGTGAGCGCTCGGCGTGCGAGGGGGACAAAGGGTGCTCAGCCTGCCAAATATCCCCAGCACAGACCAGCCTCAGACACGTGTGTTGGACAAAAGCACAGCAATAGTGGCAGGAGGATCAGTAAAGCAGCTTGAGTAGTTACAGCCACTGGTTTTCCTTCTTTTGATGCAGAGAATAGAGAAGAATGTTTGTAGGAGAATGGCTCCCCGTTGGGGGAGCTGGTGGATGTCAGCAAAGGGTGATAGCAGGGAGGGACGGTCAGAGTCATTGATGATGTTAGCAGAAAAAGACTGTTCTTTTGTTCAGACTTCCTCTCTTTGTGTAAAACTCAGGATTTTTGTGAAGAAAATTATTTCTGTGATCTCAGAGTTTGCTCTCCACTTCTGGACTTAACCAGGGCTTTTGTGAAGCAGATGAGTTATTTCAACTCCTGGGTCATATTGAGACTTTTTACCCTTAAAATGAAAAAGATTAAAATCTGGTTTTTGTACAGCAGAGGTTACTAAAACAAGGAGAAAACTTGGTTCTTTTCCTGGGTTTTGAAAGAAATCTGATATGTAATATTGAGGAATTTATTTCACCGCTGTGCCTTTCTTTAACCATCTGTAAAATGGGAGTGATACTGGCTCTGTTATGTCAGGTGTCTTTGGACAAACGAGCCAGGGAACAAGCCAGATGCTGATTGTATTGGAGGATCTTTCAAAGCCTGAATCTGACAAATCCTAACTGTACATGGATCTGTCATTTTCCTTTGCTCCCAGTGTCAACCCTGTGCAGAATAATTTGAAGAAGTTCTGGGCTGTGAGGGAGGTGAGGCCCTGGCACAGGTTGCCCAGAGAAGCTGCCCCATCCCTGGAGGTGTTCAAGGCCATGTTGGATGCAACCTGGTCTAGTGAAAGGTGACCCTGCCTGTGGCAGGAGCTTGGAATGTAATGAGCTTTAAAGTTCTGTCCAAAGCAAATCATTCTGGGATTCTATGAATTTGAAATTCTGTTTGCATAAGAAATGTGTAATTCTTTGTAAACTTCCAGTGATGGGCTAAATACGGATTCACCAGTAAGAGTTTTTTTTCTTGGAAGGGTTAAGAATACACAGATTTTATAGTTTTAGCTGCCACTTATTTTAAACAATTAATCCCTGTCTGTAACAGGGCACAAATTATTTTGAGCAGCATGACACTTTGCATATTTTTAGTATATTCATCTTCCCAGAGAAGACAGAGCTTGAGCTTTTAAAGCAAGACATGCAAAGTGTAGTTGTACTCTTTAACAGCCCTCCTGTGCCCTGGTTTCATGCCCAGTTATCACCTCCCTCTTTCTTTTGTGGGTCACAAGGAAAGCTCAAAGCAATCCTCACGCTGGGCACTGGAGGTGTGTGGGATCAGCACACAGTGCCTTGCTCTCCTGTGGATACAGCACGGAGCAAAACAGGTGAACTGGTGTCTGCTACTTGCCTTTGCTTGGTGACAGGATTCCTCACAAATCCTATGTCCAGCAAGAATTAGTTAGATTTTATATTGAGTTAGATGTGGTGCATTGATCACACAAGACACAGATCACACATATTGTCCTTTGCTGCTTCCTCTGCTGTGTCTTCCTCTGCATCCTGTGAACACCACAGGAGAGAGCCCTCAGTGATGTGCTGCTAATGCTGTGTGTGTGTTACACAGGCCCTTGGTGCAGGAATGCTGACACAAACAAAAAGGAGATAACTTGGAAATTCTATTGCTCCATTTATGTTATTATTGTAGTTAATGGTCTGTCAGCATTTCCATTATAAATCCCTATTTTCAGGGTTTTATAACTCAGCCGTAAAAATTCTCTCCAGGCTGAATTTGGCATGTGTGTTTTCAGCCTGAGAGCACATGTGTTGTTTTCTTTTTTTAACAAGTTTTTTTAAAAAATAGAACTGCATTCACAATTTTTAAGATATAGAATTGCCAGAAAAAAAACCCACCAACAAAAAATAGGTGATTGGTTGCAGATGCTTTCTTTGCACTCATATAACTCAAAAATTGCTGAGTTATTTCAGCTGTAATTGTGGGTATGTGTAAGGTTAAAATGGTGGATTTAGTACTATTCCTTTCTTTCTGGTGTTGGTATTTGACAAGCAAATAGAAAACAGACCCTGATACTGTACACAGCATGTCTGAGCTGACCTGGGTGTAAACTGACCTCCCAAACCTGCCCCTGCTCCCCTCACCAAGGCAACATTGCTCCAGTGTCAGCCAGGGTGGGGATGCTGCAAGAGGAGAGTGGGGACCCCGGTTCAGACCTTGCTGGGTTTCTTTGCCTTTACTCCCTCCATTCCAAGAGGTCTGTGCTGCTCTGTGGCTCAGAATCCAGAATCCTCTCAGCCAGGTGGTGTTAGGAGTAAAGAGCTACAATAGACACATGTTCCACACTCTGAGGCCCAGCTTTGTCCACCTTGTTTACAGAGGGCCTGCCCTGGCTCTGAAATCACCCCAGAGAAGTTTACACAAAGATGAGTGTAAACCACATGTTTTACACTGAAGCATCTCATAAGAAAAGAAACAAGAGGAAAGACCAAAAGATTATGTCTGAATTCTTTGCTGTCTGCACACACAGATTTTCCTTCTGTTCTCTCCACAGTACCTGTGGCTCTTCACTGGTGTTCATTCACCATGGTTGGAACAGAAAAGGGTGACCAGCATCCAGAGATATCTTATTTTAGAATCTCCGGTTTTTCTAATTACCCAAATGAATTGATTACCTGAAGAACTGACTCCAGGAGGAGGCTGCAATACAGTCCATATTGGACTCTATTTAATTTCTCTTGCATGTAGGGTGCTTTCTGCATAACATTTTACAGCGCATAAAGCCGTGTCATGTCTTCCCAAGAATGAACAGTTCCTTACATGCTAACAGAAAGTGTGTAATATTTGTAGCAATTCCATGCCATGGTGATTCCTGCCATTACTGTCCTTTGGCACTGTAAAACCAGTGGTGTCTATAAAAGTGTGTAAAATAATGATTATGGAAATTTATAATCTGCTTTTTTTTTGCTTTTTTTAATCTTATCAGATCAATCTTTTGTAAGTATTCAATTCTTTACATTTTTGCTATCCATACTGAATTTTCTCTGTGATGTTTTTAACATCCTGTGATATATAACATCCCATCATATCTTAAACATTCCTTTACATCAGTATGAAAGGTCATGTACTTGGACTGTTTTTCATTTCAAGAACATCTGGGCTTATGAGATTAACAGAACAGTACAGCATTGCCTTCTTTTTGGTCTCTTTTATTAATAACTTGTGAATAACACTTGTCTTCTACCATGTGGATTATACTTCTGTTGGGGTAATTTCCTCACTGTAGTAATGGCTGCTAGTTAACCCCTTACTCACAGCTGCTGCTGCTACCAGCTCAGATGGATTTCTTTTTATGTTCAGCTGTATAGTCCTGTGTGTTCCCATTGGGTGGGAGCAGGTCATTTCCCTAAACACAGCATCTCTCACCATTTCCACAGCAGGAATCCCACCTGGGCTCCAGCTGTCACTCTGGAGAAGGCCTGGGGCTCCTCCAGCTCCTCTGGTGTCTCCCCCATCCTGTGCAGATGTCCCTGAGGCTGAAGGTGTGTTCAGTGGCACTGGGTGCCTGTGTTTATGTTAGAAACTTAATTTTATATCTGTGGTGTTCACAGTGAGGAATTGGGCTCCTCCAGCAGTGCAATGGGATAGGCACATGATTTAATGGTGAGGGACTTCAGACAAGGGCCTGGAGGGACAGAACAAGAGGGGAATGGCTTCCTACTGACAGAAGGCAGGGTTAGATGGGATATTGGGAAGGAATTCCTGATGTGAGGATGGGCAGGCCCTGGCACAGGGTGCCCAGAGCAGCCGTGGCTGCCCCTGGATCCCTGGAAATGTTCCAGGCCAGGTTGGATGGGGCTTGGAGCAGCCTGGGATGGTGGAGAGTGTCCCTGCCATGGCAGGTAGTGGAACTGGATGTTCTTTAAGGTTGTTTCCTACCCAAACCAATCTGTCATCCTGTAATTTCTCATTAACAAAACCATGAAACAGGAATGAGAGTAATTTTAAATGGGTGGCAGTAAAGGCTTTACCTGGTTGTGTGGTGGTTTCCTGTTCTGCAAAGAACACACAGCCAGTCATAGGCGACATGGGAGGTGATCTGAAATCATCTAAAAGGCCATAAGTAGCTTTTCTGTGCATAGAATCACAATGTGGTTTTGTTTGGAAGGGGGCTATAAAGACCATCTCATCATTAATTAAATCTTTTATTGGAGTTTAATTGTCAGAAGTGTGGAGGAATTGGTTCTGCACCTGAAAACAGACCTGGAGACCAAAAGTATCCATAGTGTGTCACCAGTCTTTTAATCCCTTATTTCTTTTTTATTTGTGTGTTTTGTGGCTGTTTTGTATCTCCCATAGCAATTCCATGAGGTTTGGCCACAAGATGGCATCTGATTTCATAACCTTCTTTTAAAATATCACTTTTTTATTTTTTCTGCCTTGATGGAGTAATGCCCAATTTTCCTGCAGCAAATTATAACCTACTTTCCTTCTGCCTTAGGGAATGCCTTCAGGGGAAAATGCAGCAGGATTTTCCATGGCATTCTTGGTTGGAACCACCAGCAGAGATGATGGGTGACAGTTGCTGTGAATCCTCTGCTCAGTAACCCCAATCCTCCACCCTTCCAGGGTGTAACTGCTGCCTCTGTCATGATTGTTGCATGGTAAATGAGAACTGACACAAAAACTTCAGCTCATTTCATTTGTGAAATGATCCAGAGTCCCTCAAAGCTGTTGAAGAAACTCTCACTGACACAGAGAAAACTTTGCCTGAGCCTCTGCTTACAGAAAAACATCTTACAATTTTTAAATTCTAACTAAGCTGCCCAAAGTTAGGGGTTAGGTGTTTCTTCTTTTCTGCTTCAGAACATCTCCCATGTCTCTGCATTTGGGGAATGAGGAACAAACAGATTTGAAGTGTCGGATTTCAAAATCTCAGCCCTGAGATGCTGAGCCTCCGAGACCAGCTTAGGAGTCTCGGGAGTCTTAGAATGTTGCTAGAAGTGTCTGGTAGCTAGACTTTAACCCTACACAGGAGACGACAAAGATGAGAGCTTCACAAGGCCTCACCGAAGTGAAGGGTAGAAAGATTAGTTAATTAGAAGGTGAGACACAAAGTTTAAGATTTATGTACAGGGGGGTTTAGAGGAGTAAGATAGAAGAATTGAGGTGTGTCCTGTCCTCCTCCTTCTTCCTCCTCTCCTCCATCTTCTTTGGCCACGGTAGCACCTTTCTATTGGTTATTACTAAGAGTACACCGAGTTATAAGAATAGATGGTATTAGAGAAAAATGATAAATATTGTACACGTAGCAAAGGGTATAAAGATACGTAGCTACCCAGAGAGCAGAAGAGATTGTGCCCATGGCTGACTGCTGTGCAGATCTCTGTTCGGCTGAAAGAACATCTTTTAGATAAACAATTAATAAACATAAAACCAGAAAGAAGAACTGAAGCCTCTTCTCGTCCTTTGATACGCGGGTGCTCCAAGGCCACCTCCGGGCCACCTCCGGGCCTCCCAGGCCCCTCAAACAGCCAAGATAACCCAGATTGAAGGATGAATAGACAATCCAGCCAACTCTTCTGAGCACACTGGGAATTCTGCTTCTGCAGTGGCAGGAGAAATGGGTAACTGGGATTTGTCAGGGGATCAGACCTACAGCAAATTTCAAGAGTTGGTTCCTGGAATGGGAGTTGGATTAAGCAGTATCTTAATTTGCAAAGGGAGATGTAAATTATGCAAAAATTATTCAAATGGGTTTAGCTTAACTGTGAAAACCAGTGATTCAAGTAAGCTAAACACTATTTAGGTAACATTCTGTTTGGAAATGACTGCATGATATGAAAGAGGCCATTTTACCTTTTTCTCAGGAAATTCAGCAAATAACAAAATTGTGAATTGCTCTGGAATTTTATCACAGCTGACCTTCCAACGACTTAGAGAAGGCAAAAAGTGAGAACCATAAAGTTCTGGGTGACTTTTGCAAGTGTTTATTTGTTGCAGCCCTGGCTCAGAAGCTGCACACCCCTTTGACTGCTGGAAGCTGGTGGGGTTCAGACTGAGCTGTGCTATATTTGGCCTGGGCCCTGCATTCACAGAATCCCAGAATGGTTTGGGTTGGGTTGGAAGGGACATCAAAGCCCATCTCACTCCAGTCCCTGCTGTGCACAGGGACACCTTCCCCTAGACCAGGTAATTCAGAGTCCCATCCAGCCTGATCCTGAACACTTCAGGGATGGGGAATCCACAACTTCTTCCTTCAATATCTGCTACTCTCTCCCCTCTTCCCTCCCAGGGACAAGGGTGAACTCAGTAGATTTTGGATCTGACACAGTGGGCAGTTTCTGTGCTCTTCCTTGAGCTGCTCTGGCTTTAATCCTAATTGATGTCTCTGATGCTGTTTTGGGGTTTGGAAATGTGTGTGTACAAAGATTTCCATTCAGAGGCACACAGTCCATATCCTCTCCACTGGACAGCCACAGAAACCATTTCCTCTCTGTTTTGCAACAGATTATTGAAATAGGAACTGTAGCACCTGTGTCCTTGGCTGATCAAACCAAGCAATACTAGAAGGTGCCAAATGCACTTAAATTTTTTAAAATAACAACTCAGTAGGATTGTTCTGGTCCAGCTGGAGAGAGAAGCTTCAGGACCATTGCAGAACCAAGTGTCCTCCACAGCTCACCAGGAAGGGCTGTAAGGACTTCACAAATTACAAACTACAAGGTAAGAACTTCTGTGCTGGGAGAGCACGAAGGAATTTCAGAGATGGGTGGAACTACCCAGGGAAAGTGGGACTGTAGGTAATAGTTTGTCCTCATGGTTGCTGCTGAACAGATAAATCAAGAAAAAGGAGAGATTTATCTCTGCAGTCTGATAACCCTGTAGTGCAGAAGAAAAGGTAAATCAATCATAGAATCATGGAATTGCGAAGGTTGGAAAAGACCTTTAAGGTTATCAAGTCCAACCTTCAACTCAGCACCACCACCATGCTCACCACTAAACCATTTCCTCAAAGTGCTCACAAAAGAGAGGTGAGCACCAGGAAATGTGATAATGCCTGAAGCAGTGAAAAGGATTTTTAAACAAGAAGTTTGGCAAAGAGTGGAACAATTATTCATGGTCCTTGTGCTGGTGTGTCTCATTGGATTTTCTGAATTAAGTGTTTGAGGCAGAGCTAAAGCCTCTTTGCCCTGTGGATTCCTGTGCCTGGTGAGGGCTGAGCTTGTCCCACAGGTTTTTATCAGTGGTGGGACACAGCCAAGCTCTCATAGAAGAGGTACCTTCTTTTAAAATATTGAATGGCTTTAATTTCTCTGAAACCTCTTCCTCTCAGTCCAGGCACTAATGACTGAAATGTGCAAGTGAGGATGTTTGTGGAGAGGACAGACTCTCTATGATCAGAAAGCTGAGCCAAACCCTCTTTTTTAAAATGACATTTTAATACAAGCTCTGTTAACTTCATTAAATGTCTCTGCTGATACTTACCCTGCCATCTTAGAGAGTTTTCTTTATTCCTATTGCATTCCACAGGAGCAAGGAAGGGTTGATGTCTTATTTTTCACTGGAACCACTGGAACAGAGAAATTTTAACTGAGATGACAAAGCTATTGAAGTGTGTAATTCTGAGCAGCAATTTAAGGCTCTGTAAAAGAAGTCCCCTGAAGGATCTGGATCCAAACAATTTGCTCGAGATCACATTGAAATTGTAATCAGAGTGTGAGGCCTGACTTCCCTGCCCCTGGACACCCTTTTCCTGCTGGAGACAGACACTGCCCTGCACAGCAGGTGGGGTGGGAAGGATGTTGGAGCCAACCTGCTGCAGCTGCTCTCCCGCCCTTCTGCCCTGTCACAGCCACCCCAGCTGTCCCAACAAGGTCCTTGTGAGCATCCCATGCCAGGCTAACAGAGCAGGGCTATTTTAAAGGGTGTAAGCAGCAGACCTTTGCTAATTCTGCCTGCTATCCAGTGCTTCCATGAGCAATTTTCCTAGGAAGCTGACAGGACTGAAGGCTGTCCCATTTTCCACAGGTATTGCTGGATCCAGGAGAGGATGTTTGCAGAGTCTGTAACTTAGCACATTTCCATTCTGCCTGAGCCTCCCTCTGTGGTTGAGAAGTCAAGAAAAAGCTGCTGTTGGCAGAATTCACTCCTGTGCTGAGATTTGGCCTGAGGAGCTCAAGGGTGTGTTTGGGTGAGGTTTGCTTCAGGTAATTATTTGCCTCTTGGTGCACTTGGTGGTACCAAAGCTCTGTGGGAATGTGAAAGAGTGGATTTTCAAAGAGCTGACAGCTAGTCTAGAGAATATTCCAGCTGACAATTTATTTTTCAAAGAACTGACTCTCTTAGTGAGAGGAGCTGTCTTTGTTTGGCATGGAGGAGTTTCAAACTCTTCCACTCCAGGTCTTAAGGAAAGAGATGACTGCAACACTGAGGAGCTAAGGACAGCTATCCACTGACACCTCCATTTTCAGCTTTCCACATCTGGTTAAGTGCATTATGGCATTTGTGCTCTTACATATGAATCATTAGCTCTTGGCTGTGGCCTGTAGGAAAAAGAGACAGCAATTTTCATGTGCCTGTCCATATTCTTCTATAGAAAGGGGATAATGTTTTTCTAAAATACGCTCTGTGAGTGCTGCTGTTACTTCTCTCATCTAAGTATCTCCAAGGTCTCTGCAAATTGTAATCAAACCAGCTGTATGATGAGACAATTCAAAAAATAAGGAGAAATATCAGATCAGCTTCTATTTCTTTTATTAATGCAGAGAGAAACACATATTCCTTTCCTGCTAAGCAACGGGAAATTTCTGTTTTAGTCAGATGCACTTGAAATGTGAAGTGGGACTACTGTTTATCCATACTCTTGTTTTTCTGCTAATGTGCTCAAAATGGGGTTTACTTAGAAAATGTGCTTTCTTCAGCAGAACTGGAGTCCTCATCTAAACAGCCTGTCCCAATCTAAGCAGGATAGTAAGTGGAAACGGAGGTTATTCCTCTATTAATCTCCCGTGTGGCTCAGTAAAAGCTCTGGCAACTTCTTGTGTGACTTTCCTGTGTCAAATGGGAAAAATTTTTGTACTTTCTACTCCTCACTTCTGTACTTCAGTCCCAAGCCCAAATTTCCTCTGCTGTCAGCTGTCACCTTTGCTCCCTTTGAAGCACCATCCTGAAACCTGGGGAGATTTGAGCTGCATTTTGTGCTTTGTTGTCTCACCTGCTCCAGTTCTGACAGCTTGGAACTGGTGAGCAAGGCAGAGCAGCAGCTTTATGGAAAGGCTCAGACTGGGGAAACCTCTGGTAGCTCCTTGGCAAAGCCACACATCCCCAGTGTCTGAGTGACTTCCAGGCACTCCTGAGGTTCTCTGAGAGTGCTCCAGTGATCCTGGTTGGCTGCCCAACAGGCTTGCTGTGACAGCAACACCTTCTGCCATCTCTCCTTGATCCACAAAACCACCCCAAAACAGCTGCTGCAGAAAACTACAGCTTTTTTTTTCTGTGGCTTTTATGAAGACAGAGCAAATCTTACTCCTTTATAAGGAAAAGAGGCATTTTGGGTGTCAGAGAGAAGTTTAAAATGTGGGATAAAACTGTGTCTCAGTTATGAGTCTATTCAAGGGATGGGAACACTGGCTCTATTTCTAGAAGGAGCATTTTCCACTGAACCTGTGATTCCATAGCAGTTTAAGCCAAAATAAATCAGTGTGCTGTGGTCTAGTGCTACCCCTTAGCTCCACTTGCACATTCCCACTCCCATCTCCTTCCCTCTCTGCACTGAGCCTGCAGCTGTGCATGGGGCAGGGCTGCTCCCTACATGCAGGGGGGTTTGCAGGGTGCCAGCAGGGCAGGGCAGAGGTGCTGTGTTTCTGTAACACCCAAAAGCTAAGTCACCACCTGGCCAAAAATTCTGGGAACTTGTGGCCTGCCTTAATCAAATCCACATGTCCAAACAGGAAGCCACTCAGTGCTGCTCTGCAGTTCCATGGGCAGCCTGGGATGGAGAGTGGGGAAGATGCTGTGGAGTATTTTTCCTAGTTCTCCCACTAATTTATGCTCTTTCTGACCTTTGGCAAAACAATTTAATTTGCAGATGTCCAAACTGTATAATGGAGCTATCAATACATTTCATCCCATAGGAAACTTGCTCAGTGACACTCTGAGAGCCAAGACATCTGAGAAGTGCTTCTGTATTGCTATAATTATGATTTTGTTTTTATTGCATGTTTGTAAACATGGGGCAAGAAGTCTGAGAAAATACCACGAATCAAGGAAAAATGTCCAAAGGAAATATATTTTTTGGACATTGCTTTCAGTCTGGAGTTTGTAAATATTAGAGTCCATATTAGAAAAATTATTTTTATGCACTCTGTTGTCACTAAAACTGCTGGAAAAACAGAGTGACATCTTGTCTCCATGTAGAAATATTGAGATCACAATAAAAAATGGCTTATAATTATTTCCACTTGATTCTTTTTTCAGAGGTAAAAAAAAGAATGTTACAGGGAACCCAGAGCATTACCCTGTCTGGGCTGTGCTGCACGGGGCTAATTCAAAACTGAATCACAGAATTGTGGAATGATTTGGATTGGAAGGAACATTAAAAATCATTTTCTTCTTACCCAAGGTCCTCAAGATCCAGCAGAGAAGAATAAAGTAAGGGGAGCTCAGCCAAGCACCTCTGCTGGTCCCAGCTGTTGGAATTTATCAGAGTCTAAACCTAAGTCTGGGCTTTGTGACCCTCATGAGAAAGGTAGAACAGGTTACCAAGAATGGAAACACTCAGAAAAATGGTTTTGCTTCCTGTTTAAATGTTTCTGCTCTGCACATGTGCAGCCAGGGTGTTTCCATGGGCAGCCCTGCTGGAAGTCTGCTTCCTCCTGCTGCATCTGGGCTGAGAGTCCGGAGTGAATGCTGGAGACCAGGCTGACAAAGAGCTGAGTATTATCCCGAGGATAAATGAGTTAACCCATCACTGCAAACACTGTGCTGGCGGATTTTAGTGCAATTAGCTCCACAAATACCAAGACATGCAGTCTGCAACCAGACTAAAAGGTCTCCTAAACAATTAGGGGACCACGGCCCCATGGACCCCTGTCATGCACATTAATGTCACTGGCCTTAGCAAGGGGGGTGTGTGCGCTTTGATGCCAGGGGAATCCAAGGTTTGACGGCCCCATAAACTCCATCCTATTTTTGGTCCCACGACTCAGTGGCATTTTATTTACTGCACCTAATAACATTTAGTCAATAAACACGTACAGGTTGGAGAGAAGGTCCAGTGTGAGCTTAATTACCTCAACTCTCTGCCTTCTCTTTTGTTATGTACATCATGGATACTTGACAGCATTAACATTCCTGGAATTGTATCTGCCATCCTTTGTAAAAGGATTGAATACTACGCATTAGTTCGGGCTCGTGGGGCATTTGTGTCTCCAACAACAGCTTAATTATGGACATTGTTTACTAATCAGTATTAAATTGACAGACTATGAGGGCTAATCTGGAGATTAACACAATAGCTTGTTTTCATTTTGTTCTTCTAGCAGTTTATTGAATGCAAGATTTAAAACAAGACCCTTTTGTGAGCTTTACCTTCCCCATCGCTGCTGAGTGGAAAGATCTGTGCATTTCCTTTCTGTAACTTTTGAGTTTGGGTACAAACATTTTGCTCAATATCTAAGAACAACCATGAAAATGTATTTGTTGTATTGGATGTAAAAGCAATACAGGGTGTCCTTTCTGTAGGATCAGCAGCTCACAAATCTTTAGGCTCATTTTAAGCCTCCTGTTTGTTCTGTTTCACAAACTGCACAGAGTATCATCACTCAAACAAATGCCAACAGAGCCCAGGCCCCAAGGAGTAATCTGTGTAGTGAGCAGATCTGATGTCACTGTGTGCAGAGTCATTCAGTGAAAGCTGTGGGCACCTCTGGGCCATCTGTTTTGCCCATAAATATTATGGAATTCCCTGATAATTCTGATTTCCCTGTGAAGAATTTCCATTGTTGGCCATGAAGGCTGCCCAGAGTTGAGTTTGTTCTGCATAGGCAGGTGCCTGTTTGATCATGAGGAGTGAGAGGGTTTGTTTAGGGGAGGACACACATGTGAGAGTGTCTTACACACGTGGTGTGTCTGCTCTTGTCTGACTGCAGCACTGGTGATTTACAGTCATGACACTGATCTGACATGTCAAGTTTCCAAAATATTCACATCTGCATCCCACTTGGATTTTCCAAGCTGCTGAGAACACCTTGGGTTTTTTAATCTGGGAAACTTTGCTTCCTGCAGGATTACTTATCTGATTGATGTAAATGAATGAAAACTCACTTAGTAATAATGAGATAATCTTTTTGTAGACTCCTTCTTTCTCCAAGAGCAATGAAGAGTGGAAGAAAGTGATGCCACACTGCACTTCACAACATCAGGTAAAATGGATAAAGCAACCAGGAGCAAGAGGAAAAGGAAAAGGGCTGTTACTTCCCTCTGTCCCACACATGGCAATTCCCCTATACAAGGTTTAATGACAGTGTGGCACTCCAAATTGCATTATGGAGCAACAGCCATTTAACTCGTGCAAAAAATATGACAAATCCAAGAAAAAATCTGAGAAATATTTCTGAACTGCCCAGCAGAGTGTCTCCAAAGTCAGAGCTCTTCCTGTCCATGCACTCCTCATGCTGGAAGTAATTAGTATAAAAACTCTAATCTTTTTTTGCATCCGAGCCACGCGGTATAATCCAGCCTTTCAGAAGGATAAATCAGTATTTCTGAGCTCACTTGGATTTAATGTAAACAATAAAGGGCTAATTCAATAAAATGGCTTTGACCCATCAAAATCTACTTTCAGGAGCTGTACTGTGGGCTTGGAGCCCACATGGGGTGTTGTGCATGCAGGAATCTTCAAACCTGCCTCTTTGGAGAATAGCTCAGAGTGCAGATGGACCAGCCCTAAGGAGTGACACTTGTTAGAGATTTTGCACCTTGCTTTTTGGATAATTCTTAAAGAATTTGCTTGTCAAATACAATATGAAACTTTTCTGATTAATTTACAAGTCTTGGGGAAAACAAAGGAAGAAAAAAGTAACTGCTTTTTCCCCCTTTCTAAAGTTTTTGCTTTTAAGCTTCTTCAGAGAACTTTAGTTTTCAGGAAACTTTGAAGATTTCTACTGTCTCTCTCCTGAAAAAAAGAAAAAAAAATCACAAGAATGATGCTAAAAATTAAGGCATTCAAATGCATTTGTTGGTTTCTGAAGATTGGAGCTAGAGGTCTCCAAACATTTCAGCTCACAGCCTCTGACAAATCTCCCAAAAGAAGTGTAGGTTCCTGCACAGTGAGCTTGGCAAATAGGGCCTTTTATAGTTGTGCTGCTAACTCCTGAAAAGTCTGTTAATCACAGGTTGTAAGTGGTGTAAATGGCACAGGCAAATTTTATTTACATTTTACTATTGCTTTTTGCTGCTTAACTCAAGATATTGGGAGGTGTCTCTGCCCATGGCAGGGGATTGGAACTAGATGGATTTTAAAGTCCCTTCCAATCCAAACTTGGATTATATGATTGTGTGGTTGTTCTTTTACACAGGAGCAGCAGGGTTTTACAAACTGATTCATATTGACTTCGTAGCTGTGACTATAAATACATAAACCAGGCATTCTAACTATTATGCACCCAGGTTAACCACTCTGCTCTCTGGCTCCACCTTTTTTGCAGTTGCTTATATTCAGTCCTTTTAAAGCAACAGTTTTGAAAGGGTGAGCACTCAAATGTTTTCCTGGGACTCTTGGGAAGCTGATAAAGTTTGCCAGTTAATCCAATAAAGCTAAGTCTGTTGCATCAGACCACATCAGTCAGATCAGTTTACACTCTGTCCTTTAAAGCAGGTCTTTGTTTATTTTCTTAAAGAAGTACCTGCTACCTGTACATGTGCTCTCTGGGCAGGAGGGACCACCCCACTGATCATCTGTTTCCAAGCCCTGTTTCTGTAGGCCAGGGAATGTTTTTTGGAAGCTGGACTGAAGTGTTGAATTACAACAGTATCTGGTCTTTCTTAAAGGGTAAGAAGAACAAAGTCAGCCAAAATCTGTACTAATGTGTTCCAATATTTAATAATGGTTATTACAAAGAAATTACTTTTTGTTTTAGAGTTGAATTCACCTGTCTCCATGCAGCCACTGGATTTTGTTACACTTCCATTAGATCAAGAAGTTCCTGGCTCTCAGGCCCCTTCTCCATGCATTAAGCTCAACAGACTGAACTCCTTAAGGCTCTTACTATAAGCTTTCCTTTCCAAGATCTGAATATTTTTTGGAACCCTTCTTTGAATACTTGAGGAGTATTCCAACCTCCTTCAAAGCATGAGCATCAGAACAAAGCAGCTGCTCCAAGAGATGTCTAATAGATGTGTACAGAGGCAGTGTTGCATTTGTTTTTATTTCACAGATGTCTCATGATCAAATGAACTATTGTTTTTTGCCACAGCATCTCAGACATTTGTGTCTGCCCATTTCCCCTTGAAGCCTTACTGCTTTCCAAGTCTCTCTCCCATCTGCTGGCAAAACCTACATGTTTTATTTCAATATATATTAAAATATAGGGCCAAGTCACCCATCCATGGTAATACAGTTTTTTTTTCTATCCACTGCAGACAGAGGCTTGAAAACAGCTTTTCTCACACCCGGAGAAAAGCAATCTCTGACAGCCTAACAGGTAAGTGTCTGCAAAAAACCCAAATTCTCTCTGGCTCCTCCTTTCCTTGCTGAAGAAGTTGTAACCACTGATTAAGTGACTTATCCCGAAGTTTCAGCAGTATAATCCTTTCTTCTTGGGGGAGAGAAGGAATGAAAAGGAGGTTTCTAACACCTCCTTTTTACTACTTTTGCTATTACAACATAGAGGTTTTTTAACTTAGTCTCTCTCAAACCACAACACCTTGAAGTGCCTTAAGACATTGTCTTCTAGGCCTTGCTGTGCCAGTTGAAGATATGATTACCTCAGCTGTTCTTTACCACTGGCACATAAAGATTCCTTCTTCCCAGCTTGCCAAAAATGAGCCAGATTAAATCAGACTGTGCGTCCAAACAGTTTTAGTTTCTCTAAAGTAGAACAGCCTCAGCAACACACTCAGCTCTGCTTCTCCTTCTCCTCCCTTCCCACAGACTTTAGTTGCCATCAGACTGTGCAGTGAGGCAGCTTGGAGAAGGCAAACCTATGAATAATTACTCACTTTTTGTTAGGATTAAGCTACAACCACATTTGGTTTCTTTTATAATGCAGGGAGAAATCTCTAGAGAGTAATCCAGACCACCTAAATTCTGATTTTCTTCCTCTCCTTTTAGGAAAGCCAAGGGTAAAGTTATATGATACAGTTGAGCTGACCTAACATCTTGCCCTGCTGTTGAAAGAGGCAGTTCTGCTCCTCCCCACTTCTCACTCCACAGTATAGTGATTATCCCATTCTCAACCTCCATTTACTCGGTTTGGTAAGAGATTCCCAGCCCATCTTCCAGGAGGTTGTTAACCCTCTGTGTGAGACACAAAAAACCCCTGTTCTCTGTAAAAATTGTACTGTACAACAAAACCAGTTTCCCCCTCCTTCACTGCTTCCTTAATGAGCTAAACTTTCACTTACTCTTCTTGGCCTTGCTTGGGAAATTTTCTGAGAGTTCCTTTATAAATTCTTTTCTGCAGTCTGTCAGGAGCTCTGGGGTGTTGCCTGGTGTAATATCATGGATATCAGTGTGGATTCTACTCAAAGAAGTACAGCTGAGCTTGATGATGTTAGGGGTCTTTTCCAACCTTAATGATTTTGGAATGCTATAGTCCTTCCTGAACTTGGAATCTTCCATCTTCATTGTAATAATATGTTGCCTTCATTCCTGGAAAACTATTGATTTTCTTTTGTGCTGACTCCTGTCTCTTGCAGATCATCCTGATCAGTCTCCTTTATGGGGCTCTCAGGCAGGACTGAGAAATTTAGGGTTATTCTGACCCCTGAAGTCTGTCTGGCTTGAGCCAGTGGCAATTCTCAAGCAGTTCCTCCAGCTCATTCTTGCAAGACAAACTCTTCATTTATCTGCAGTGTCAGGTACAATTAAATACACCCAGGGTTAAAGATTTTGGGCTTCCTCCTTGCTTGACATGTTTTCAGTCATCTTTTGTTTCCTTGTCTATGTTTTTTATGTGATTTCTCTGGGAGAGAGTGCAGGAGGCCCTGGGCAGTGATTTGGGCCTATCAGTTGAGGAAAGAAGCTTCTCTCAGCCACAGATTTTCTCCTCCACCTGAGCTATTACTTTGTACTTCATAAAGGCAAACCCATGTCTCTTTTGAAGGAGAAATCAAAATTTGGACATCCAGTGTAGTAGCATGAGTTGATGACCCTCTGTCCATCTAATGGGAAACTCTGCAAAGCAAAGACTTGAGCTCAGCTCTGGGAATATTCTGGGAATCTCAGGAATTCCACGGGCAGTCACTTGCCTGGCACACTCTGTACTCCCTCAGTGCCATCCCCTGGCAAAGGGCTGAAAATAAGCTTAGGAAATCACAGCACATCCTTGTACCTGATGCCAGCTACTCAAAAATCCTAAAAGCAATCACACAAACACCAAGAACCCTGAGGGTGAGCTTTGCACAGTCTGCAAAGGTGATGCTGCTGCAGGGACATCAGGGAACTGCCAAGTCAGGACCCCTCAGCTGTCACTGTCTGCTTGTATCACCCACTGTTCACCAGGAGGAGCCAGGGGCTGATAACTTTGTTTCAGGAAAATCTTCCTTTATTTCCTGCTTTTCTCAAAGCTCTGTCTGTGCTCAGATGAAGCCAAAGTTGTTAAAATTACTGCCAGTCATAGAGATGCAAATGTCCATTGGGCTTTTTATTGGATTTTCCCATCTGTAACTCCACCTTTTCCTTGAGCAAAGGAAGCAGTGAGGGAGGAAAGGAGCTGCCCTGTGTTAATTAGAGACTCTGCTTTCCCCAGTGACAGACTATCACTAATTACAACACATCAGTGACCCCCCACTTGCCTCAGTGCTGCTGCTTAGTGAGCTAATGAGGGGGAGAGGAGGAGCTGCAGCAAGAGGCTGTCCTGAGTGGTTTGAAGTGGTGTAAGGAGTGTTTAACTTCACACTAAAATCGAGTTTGGGCTATGAGATTGGGGTTTGCAACAGCAATACTGATATGTTCTCATGACTTGATATTAAAGATGCTATTTATGCTTCAATTAATGAATAAACTTTGCAGCTCATGCTTGTCTTTGCCTGTGAGTGGAAGGAGGTCTGTCCCCACTCCGTGTTTGTGTGCAGATGACCTGCTCCACCTCATTAGCTCTGCAGTGCTGGTTGGTGTGCTGGGAAGGACGATCCTGAAAGATCCACCCATCTGAAAGGGATGAGGAGCGGCAGCCGGACAAAGCTGCCATCCCTGCTTCCCCCACGGGAATTGATTCCAGCAGGGCACAGGAACAGGGATGCACAGCAGCAAAAACTCCCCTTTCCCTTATGAAATGAAGGAGAATGTTCCTGCTCTGATTTTTTAAATCATGCACATGCATTTAATATTAAACCATATTCTATAATCAACAGTCCAGGTCCTGATTTGAGTTAAATAGTCCTCGGCTGGGGAGCTGACCTTCCCATTCCTGTGGCATTTGAAACTGCCAGCTGCTGAGTTATTTTAGGTGTTTTTCAAGAACACAATGCACAGCTAGATCTGATGATCAGCCCCTGAAGGAAGTGCTGTCCCCTTTAGTTTTGTACAATTATAAATTTAAAAGACTTTTCATCCTTAAAAAAGCTCCTCTGTAGTTGGATGAAAAATACCTTTTTCCTCCTGAAAGGCAATATAAATAGCAAACTAACCAGTCAACTAAAATAGTAGATTTACATTTTTCAGAATTCTCTAATTCATTTCAGCTCTCAAAACCTGATATTTAAAAAAGGTGTTACCACAATTCAAAACAATCAGTGAATTTTTGCCAGATGATGTGGTTTTAAACAATTTACCTTATCTCTCATGACACCATTGAGATTTGACTATTTACTCAAAGGCACTTCAATATTTTGCTGAACAGGGATGTAATAAAATATGTCATTAAATTAAAATTATTCCTAAGAACTTAAATTAGTTAAATGTCAGTATCTGCTAGTCTCAGTACCATTAGAAGGGAGAAACACATTTAGGAGGGACCCAGAGAACGAAGTTCAGGGCAAAATGAACTTTTCTTGTCTGTAAAGCAGTTGTTGAAGTCTCAGGAAGAGAGATTTGTACTGGGAATGCTGTTGGCATAGTGATAACCATCAAACTGAATGGACTCTTGGAAAGAACAACACTTGATAACAGCTGTGTTTGCATTAAACATTTTTAGAGTTCAGTTCAGAGCAGTTTTGCACCATATATGTAGAATTTTTATGCAGAATTTGCATACAGAAAGCATGGAATGCTCTTTACTGGGTAAATTATTTGCTTCTGCTATTTATTACAGTCCCCCCTGGGCCCCCCCATCCCCTGGGCACACGTGGCTGCAAGGATTTGAGTTAGTAGAGAAAACAGGTGTGCCTGGTCAGAAGAGCAAAAAAGCAAGTATTCAAGGGAAAAGTAGGATTTTTGTTTGGAGAGAGATGTATAAAGCAGCCCTCCCTCTGGGTGCAGCTAAAGTGACCTTTTGGCAAGAGTGAATCAAGGCACAGATACCATGGGCTGTATTTACCTCAGCTCATGCAGATGCTTTAATTCTCTCCTTATTTGGCAAAGCAGTTAAGGACAATCTGAAGTCAGGAATATTGCTGTACCAGGCTTACTGTCTCCTCTCAGGGTAAAGGATCCCTCTAGATGCTTCTTCAGGCCATCAATGCAATGGGCCACATTGTCTCACTTTAGAGAAACCTCAGGGAACTTGCCTGATAAAACTGAAACAGTCCAACACCTCATTTCAGGGCACAGGGGCATTCTCACTCCTCTTCCTCGCCCTTCTTCTCAATGATGTGGATCAATTTCCTCTGTTGCAGCTGCTCCCCTACTTGCCTGACTGCATAGTGAAAGCTGAATCAACTCACAAATCTGTAAGAAAATAATCTTTTTTCTTTGGTCAGGTGTAGCAAAAGCATTCCTGCAGGCTGAGGGAATCTCATCAGAGGTCAGGGGAGTGCCAGGGAACACAGAAGGAATACTGCAATGTGTTGGATTCTTTTCTTCCAGCAGAACTGGCCTCAGAAAATTGTCTCCTATTTTCCAAAAAGCCAAGGATAAAGTAAACCCAAAAATCTGACTTCTGCTATCCAAAAGGCCAAGCATCAAATAATCTGGTCTAGTGGAAGGTGCTCCAGTTTGTGGCAGTGGGATTAGAACCAGATTATCTGTAAGGTCCCTTCCATCCCCAACCATTCTGTGATTCTGTGATTCTGTTATTCTGTGATTCTGTGGTTCTGTGATTCTGTGGTTCTGCAGTTCTGTGATTCTGTGATTGATTCTGTGGTTCTGTGATCACAGCCCAATGCTCCACAGCCCACAGGCTTCACCTCAGGTTATGCCTGGCTTTGGATTCAGAAGTGGAGATACAGCTTATTTGGAGGTGCTGAATCTTTGGAGTTACTTCTGGCAGCAGTGTTTTCCCATGAGCCCCAAAACAACTGAAGGTGAAGCTCCTGGGTGGTGCAGGTCCCACCTGCCCCCCTGCTCCCAGGACAGCATGGCCTGAATGTGTTGGAATTTAGCTGAATTTCTTTTCTTTCCCCCTTGAAATGTATCTTCTGATTTAATGACCCAAAGTGTTAAGTACCTGATTTCTATTTATCATGTGCAAGATATCATCTCTGTCACCTACTGCCATTAACCCCATTTTGGGTCATCTCCTCTTCAGAGGCTGCTGCCTGTGACACTGAGCTGGTCCCACCTGACCTGCACAGCTCATGACATCTCAATGTCCTTTGATGCACTGATTTCACCTGTACCTGAGGTAACCAGACCATTTTTCTTTCCAGTAATAGCAGACATCATAAATTCTTTTGGTTTTTGCTTTTCTAATCATGAAACGAGTGGAAGCCATCAGAAACTGAAGCAATGTGCTCCAGTCCAGAGCTCCTTGTGCTCTTAAACTGGAGATTCAGCTCAATTTATTTCTTTGGTCTTCCTCAGTGCCACATGGGGGTGGAGGTGACATTAGGTGCCACTTGAGGTCCAATGTCCCCAGAGCTGACACCCCTGTCCCAAAGGGCTGAACACTGCTACATAATCAGATTTCCTTGAAGAGCCAGAGTAAACTTATCTTCCATGTTCCCCCTTTGTGTGCAATCTATACAAGGCTTTATTGTTTTAAAGAAGGATTCTGGGCTAAGGGAGAGCTGTGCACTTTTGGAAACATCTTTTTTTAAAATTTTTTATTCAGGCTGAGAACAGAATTCTTCTCATTAGGCTGCATTTCATGTGGAGGGAGGCAGCTGTGTTCCCATGGTTTGAAAGGGATGGAGTGTCTGTCTGTGGGGTAGGACCTCCCCACTCCCAGTGTCCCCTTGTGCTTTCCAAGTGCTTAGAATTCCTTACAAATTACAGACTTTTGTGGTACAGAAAACTGTGCTATTTTAACCAATTGGAGGGGTGATGGTGCTGGGGGGAATATAATAGGCTGAGAAGTATTTTCTTACTGTGCTTGATGGTTTGTTTAGGCTTCTGTCCTGCACCAGGGTCTGTAGGAAGGAACCCTTCCAGGCCCAGTGGGACTCCCTGTCCTCTATCACATCCTGAAGTGTGGATTCACATGTAAAATCCACTGTCAGCTGCAGCACTTCCATGTACTTAAACTGATCAAACAGAATACAGAAAAGGAGTTACCAGATATAAATCCCAGAAGAGTGATAGCTCTTGTGCACTGGGCAGGTGCCAGTGCTCATTTCAGGTGGTAGAAGGATTATTAAATCCCAGATTACTTGAATCCAACAGGAATTGTGAAAAACAAAAACAACAACAACAAAAACCCAAACCAAACCAAAACAAAACAGAAAAAAACAACAGAAAACCACCCCAAACCCCACACATGAGGAAATAGTTTCCAAGATGAAAAACATTTAAGTTTACACTAGAGAGACAATAAGCAAATTATTGACTGTAAGAATCCCATTTTCAGGAGGCTGTGAAAAGTGTCAGGAGAAGGGTCCAGAGATCAAAAGGAGCCAAAAATGTTAACGGATCTTCCTGAGAACAAGAATGTGGCAGCAGGAGACTTGTCAGAGCCACCAGGGTGACAGCATGGACGGCACAGAGACCTACATACTCTGTAGGGTAATTTAAAGAATTTGGCCCTCCCTGCTCAAAGCCAAAAGAGCTGAGAGCTGGCAGTGAGCACCAGTAAGCCCTGGGGAACTGCTAAGCAGCTGTATTGCATCTATTGTTTTTAAGATTTGTTTTCTCAGAATGCTTTGGTTATAAGACCTGCCCAGAGTCTGTAGATCTGGGATTTTCTCACTGACAGTGGAAGAAAACAAGTAGCATCCTCAGAGCAAAGTATTTTTAGTTAGAGTCTGACTCTGTGTATCATCTGTGAATCAAATATTTTTCTATCTTAAGAAAAATCTTTACCATCCAGTTTTTCAAAATTACAGTAATTCTCACAGCTTTGTCCACAATTCATGTACCCATCCATCTCTTCATCCACACAAATCCAGCTTGAATTATAAATTCATGCATAAATACAGGTGAGTGCCATTGTGTAACACCTTTTGAGTTAAGGTGCAATAGGAGGGCAGTACATGGACTGATGTCAGGAATCTGTCAGGAATAAATGTTATTGATAATAAATCCTGAATATGCACCCAGTATATATTCATAGGAAACAGCATTGTCTTTGTATCTGCTCTCCTATTATTTCCTTCATTTTCATCCATACTATGTCCTAACAAATCTAGGATTTATTCTGAAAAATTCCCTACAGTGTTCTGTCCTTTGTAGGAAGAGCAAGCTCCTTGGACTGGGGGTAAGAATGTATTAGAAGCAGGAGAAAGTTACTGAAGGAGAAGTAGGTGTTTCCCAAAGGTATGCTGCTGTGGGAGTTGAAAGAGGAAAAGAATTTGCTGCAGTCTTGTGAGAAACAAACACCCCTTGGGATAATCCAAACTAATAAACCCTCTCTTTTACACTATTAAGAAATTTCTTCCTACATTCTTAATGTAGCACATTTCCTGGTGCTAATGATGTGGGTACTTCTTTCCTCAAATGTGTCATTCCCATTACACTTCTACTCAATAAAATCTCATTTCTTCCCTTAAGATACAAAAGAACCCAAGAAACAGAAACAACTCTGTATTTTGGAAGGTGTCAAATTCCATTACTCTGTCCTAACTAATTTAATAAAATGATGAAGTTTTCCCTATGACTTTTGACTTTTTTTTTAAGTGAAAAATGTCCAATTAGCAGCTGTGTTACCAAGATGACACATGCTCTGAGTTATATCCCAAAATGCAGAGATAAGTAACTTTGTAGTCATGATTCTGCATTATTCTAATTGATCTCCAGGTGTGAAGAGCAAAAGCTCATACAAATAGAGAATAGAAGAGCTGCTTTCTTTAAAGATGTGCCCCACAACTGAAAATCCCAGCTGTAATTCTGATATGCAAAGAGGAGGAAAGGGACAGAGAACAGGAGGAACCAATGGATCCTGCCAACAGGATCCCACCTTGTTCAGGTGCTGCTCTTTTGAAGTTCTCTTTTGAGGTTCTGCTTCTCTGAAGAGCTGTGCAGGTGGGAAAGGATTTTTTTCTGTTCCCTGGACACCTGTAGAGCACAGCTATTACTCAGATAGTTGCAAGAAAAGATTCTCTTCAAGATCACTTCTGTTGAAATTGATAGAAATTGTGTCATTGCCTTCAGTGGGACCTGGACCAGGCCCTAATCTGTTAAAGAAATACCAGGACATGCCTGTTTCCCCTCCTGGCCCCACTTTGGGCTCTTCTGCCCACTCCACTGTTTATCCTTCTCAGGCAGGGCTGCTTTGGTTGCAGCAGCAGAGACAGGATCCCTCTGACCCAGCACTGGGCTGCAGGTTTTTGCTCAGCCAGCTCCTCCAATTATTGAGGGAATAGCCTCAAAGAATCTAAGGAATCACAGATATTCTGGGGCAAAAAAAATCTGTTGGCTGCAAGTGAGTGTGTAGAGAAGGAAAAGAACGATCTAACATCTTGATTCAACATGTCTGTTATATCAATCATTTGCTCTGAGTGGGTAGCAAAGATATGATCTAATAGGTGCAGGGTTCTTATTTCCTGTGACAAGCTGAGCATGCCTTTTGGGTGAGATCAGAATGTTTTTATTTTGGTTTATTCACCAAATATTTTTATCAGCTAACTTCAATGGTAATGTGGGAAAAAGCACAGAAGTCATTCTTTTTCAAACTATGTAAATCTCTTTAAGATCTTTCAGCTCTCTTACAAAGCTTTATGGTATATATTCTCTAAAATTTTCTAGTCTTGTGCTAATTTTCTTCCTGTGTTGCCCAATCATCTTTAGGTGTAAAAGTTATTGTTTTCCTTTAGGAAAATGCAGCTAATAATAATAGTGCAGTCATCCTCAGAGTTTGCTTCTCCCACATTCAAGAAAAACAAATGAATTAGAATGAAATAAGAATTACCATCATCTGCTCTGGAAATCAGCAGTGTATTTACAGCAATTAGCAGCTGGATTGACATCCACAATCATATTTAGGCATCTCACTATGCATGGATTTCCCTGGGAATTCAGACACTTAATTAGGATTTGGTTTGATTATCTCTGTGCACCTGGCTCTTTGCCTGGTATGAAGTGTTAGCAGGATCAGCCCCCTCAGCTCATATGCTCAAATCTGCCATGATCCTTCTGTAGGCAAGGCCATGTGCTCCCCAGTGACTCCAGTGGAGTCAGGAGAGCCTGGAGGCTGCTTCTGTGCAGCTCATTTTGGAACCTGAGTCTAAGTTTTATTACAAATGAGGAGCTTTCCATCTTTTTTTTTTTTCCTTTTATGCCTTTGTGGTGATTTCTTTGCCTTTAAGGGATCACAGCAGCAGAAGGGTAATAGGAGCAGGTTAGCAAAATACAAAATACAGCAAGGAATTGTTTTGGTAATCAACTTTAAAGGACTGGGACACTGAGTTTCCTTCAAGGCTGGTTCTCTTCCCTCCCAGGATAACCATTAGTGCTTTCTGTAGGCAGCACAGACAGGGTTAGGCCAGTGCAAACATTTCCACTGGGAGAGGTTTGGAGTGATTTGAAGGCAAATGCCCAGAAGGCAAAGTTGTAGCTGAAATGTCCCACACAGGAACCAAAGAGCTCCCAGTGCCAACCAGTCCTGCACTGCCCTTGCCAAGCCATGGCCTTGCATCTGACTGTGTTAAAAGATGTGTAAATAGACAAAAGAGCTTCAACCACCAAATAATCCACATCAAATTCATGGATTGACAAATCCTTACTGTTATTCTTTGCTTCACTCAGCTTTGTGTCACCTGCAATCTTTAGCAGCAGCAATGCTGCCTCTTTCCCTGTGAGGAACTGTGGAGTGTGATTGAATGGCACTGTCCACAGTGAGATCCCTGTGCCCTTACCTGTGCCCCCCTGGGAGTTCCCAGACTCTGTTCTTTGCACCTTTGGATTTGATTTTCTGTATGGAGTCCTTTTTCTTGACTATGTTCATACCATTAATTGGGTGTTGAATCAAGTTTTATAAAGTACTATTTGAAAACAGACATTGTGTGAAGTGTGCCTTGCAGATTTTTTTTTATTTATTCTTTCAGCTCCACTACTTTAAAAAAAAATTGCAAACATAGAATTCCAGAATGGTTTGGACTGAAACGAACCTTAAAACTCATCTCATTCCAACCCCCTGCCATGGGCAGGGACACCTTCCAGTAGAACAGGTTGCTCCAAGACCTGTCCAGCCCAGCCTGGAACACTTCTAGGAATGGGGCAGCCACAGCTTCTCTGGTAATGAAATCATGAAATAATTTTAAGAATTTAAGACTTGTATTCCATTTCATCAAGAGGATTGTTATTATCTAGGTTATGAACCTTTGGATTTAGAACTGAGTGCATCTCCTCACAACCTTACAATTGGAATTGATGCTGTGTTGATCCTGCTGTAGTTACCCACAATCCCCAAATTCTATAGAAACATTGGTACATAAATTAATTTCTGCACATTCCTTGCTTTTATAATAATTCTTAAATAAAATCTGTATAAACTCAGAGTTCCTTGAGCAGCTCTTCAACTCTTAAGGGTAAAGTATCTCATATCTGAATCCAGGTAACCCTGTGGAAACCTGGAGCATCAGGAAGCTGAGGTGAGGATCAGGGAACTGCCTCTGTAGGGAACAACCCTGTGTAATGTGCTGCTTTCTGCTTCACATCCAGGACCCAAAATAGCTCCAGCAAAAGATGTTGTAGCCTTGACCAGCTTCTACCAGGCTTCCCTCCTTGTGCCAGAGCTTGGAAAGGATGGTGTGTGAGACTGGAGACATCTACACCAACAGGGATCTTCCTCTCCAAGTCTTGGAAATCAAAAATTGCCACAAGGTAAGAGATAGATAGATAGATAGATAGATAGATAGATAGATAGATAGATAGATAGATAGATAGATAGATAGATGAGAGAATTCTTTCCTGTATTTTCTTCTCCTTTGACATTGTTTAATAGCTCATCTTTGCATTTTGAGACTTCAAAGTTCAACCTTCAAAGGTTAACACTTTCTGCAGACAGTAAGAAACCAAACTGCAGCTTCATCTCCAAACAGTTAATGCACATTTCCAGAGGAGATGGCTGAGAGAAAGGTGCATTATCTTTAGGAAGACAAAAAAGGAGAAGCCCACTCAACGATTACTTTTCAAGACAAACCTTTAGGCAATTTGCCAGAAAAACATAAAATGCTGCCCCTCATCTGCAATGTGCATCTTGCTCTTGCAGCTTGTCCCAGTGACTGCTTTCAGGCCTTTGAATAGAACCTAGAAAAAGTTGTATTTCAAGGAATAGCCCTGGAAAGCTTTGATTCATTGCTTGTGTTCAGGATTTGTGAGATGAACTGTAATTGCATATGTTATTACTCTTGCAATATTTTGTATTACGTTACTGCACATTTATAGACCAAAACTTTACAGACAGATAGAAAGCAGCCTGAGAAAGAGGGAGACATAAATCAAGGTATAAAACTGCCCTGAATAATATTTTATGTTTTGCTATATTGACCTGGAATTACAGGATAAAGACATTTTCCACTGGTGCCCTGTTCTTTTCTTGCTTTCCCTGTGTGTGTTTCAGGTTTGTTGGAGTTCTGCATTAATTCCAGAATCTGTATCAAATGAGCTGCAGTGTGCTGCAGCACAGAAAGGTTTCAAAGCAACAATTACTCTATTATTTCAGCAGAGATTACCTGTTTGAAAGGAAACCCACACTGAATCCTTTCTGACCTGGTCCTTATTGTGATACTGATAACAAGCCACACTTTCCAGTCTTTATCTTACCTCCTACAGGGTAATCTTTTCTTCTGGAGCTTAATTCTGCTAATAGCACCCTTGACTGGTTGCCAGACAACAAACACAAGCAGGTGAAAACTGAATGGCTCCAGTCTGACCGCTGATAACTTGTAGAGACTTTTTATTCTCAGAATTCCCTCCAAAATATCCAACTTGACCAGTGGATAATCAATTGCATTCCTTGTATGCATCTCCCTCCTTCAGATTGGTTATTCTTTGAAAGAAATTGTGATGATCTTTTCTACAGTTTCAGATTCTTTTTTTTTTCCCTCCTCCAAACAACAGTAAATAGCAATTCCAGATGGTAGAAATTACTTTTAAATTAAAGCAGTTAATACAGGGCACGTATGCTTATCTAATTCCCCTGTTTTAAGTGGTAACAATATGATGGAAATGGGAAAAACTGATGTGAACTTAAGGTATGCAAAATAGCTTGAGATTGTAAAATGCTTTTTTCCTCCCCTTTTCTGATTTACTGTCCATGAAAAAGAATTATAGACTCGTGAAGAAAACAGAAGTTTTTATTTGCTGAACTCAATAGGCAGCTTTCTGGGGACTTGAACTCTGCAAAGTGCTGAAAAAAAGATTACTGCATTCCACGGACAATTTCTCTGTTTGAACCAAATGGGAGGGATGACAGGGTGCTGTGCTCTGCCTTTCTGCTTCCCGAGGAAAACCTCAGGCTGCTCATTGTGTGTAAAAGCACATCCTTAAAAACTTTGCTGAATTATTTGAGACTGGATTCAGCTTTGGTTGTGGATGCCCCATCCTGGAAGTGTTCAAGGCCAGGTTGGATGGGGCAATCTGACCTAGTGAGTGGCATCCCTACCCGTGGTAGGGGGTTGGAACTGGATGATTTTTAAGGTCCTGTCCAGCCCAAACAATTCCATGATTCTATGCTTGTATAATTTAGCCAGTTCTTTTGAAAAGCAATGAGTGTAGAAGATGCTCAGCACCTCAAAGTTCTTCAGACCATGAACCAAAACCATTATCACAAGGACAGTTGTGTCAATGGACCTGAAATCACTGAATGTGCTGTAACTTACACCAGCTGAAGGTTTGGTGGGCATTCATTTGCTTTTTCCAGAGTGATTTTGCTTTTACTATTTGTGCATATGATTAGAAGGTAACTAGTTAGTGCTAAGGGGGAATATGGTTGGCTTCACTGGAAAATATAAAAGTATCCACTGTTCCTTCAGGGAAATCATTTTAATAGATAACAGCATGTTGTACAATGTTTCATCAGTGATATTTAGATCTAAATTAGGAGCAGTTGTGAGATGGGTTGCCGATTTTCTTGTGATAAAAGGGAAATAGTTCAAGAAATATAGACCAGATGTTATCTTAATCCAATCCTCATGTACAAGAGCACACTATGAGACAGTAATAATAGTCCCTTCTACCTGTTTCTAATTTTCCAGCTCTGAAACACCCCCTGTGAAAAATAGATTAAACCAACACATCATTTATGAATCGGCACTAGCGGGTTGGAGTTTGGATGGAATGCAGCATGCGTGGCACCGACCGGAGGGTGCAGCCACCAGATTTTGATCCATGTTTAAAAATGCTCCTTTGACAGTAATGTTAAAGACAGCAGCTCTCAGTGATTTAAAAGGAGAGTAGCCAGTTTGGGTTTGAATCAGGTTTTTGGTTCAGCGTATCCCTACACAGTTTCAAATTTGTCATCAGTGTTTCTGGGCAGTATATGTTATACAATCCTCAGCAGGCCAAAAAAACAGGGGGTTGATCCTCAGCTGCTGTAAATCAACACTGATCCACTGATTTAGATGGAACTACACTGATTTGTACCATCTCAGGGTCTGGACAAAGTGTATTAACTTTCCCCATGAAAATCCTCCCCAACAAAAAGCTCCATTCACAGTCCTAGTGCATAAGCAGAAACTAATGTGTCTCTGTTCTCGTAATAATGTTTAATACCTGCATCATTTCCTACTTGCTGGGGCAGTTGAAACATTACTCTCTGCATTGACGTAAGAGGCCGAGTGCTGTGCATTTGTAATATTTGGGACAGCTTTTTCCATAGCTCCCTGCCTGAGCTCGAGCATTTTGCTGGAATATTCATGTCTCTTGGCATTTTTATGCCAAGGAGGCTTCTGGGCAGCTCTCTAGCAACTCAGGAGACTTTTATTTTCATTTGAAGAATGAAATAATATAAAAATGATTATTCCTCAATATTCCGAACTGTAAGAGCTACTGGAGGGGGGTTTGTTCACTGGAAATAGCAATAGCTGTGAGGATACCAACAACAGTGTTAATTAGACTGCTTTATCTAGGCCAGACACCTTCACATTTTAGAATATTCCAAGCTGTTTAGCAAGCAGAGTGAAATCCTGTTTTCCAGATCGGATATTTTCATATTTCTATGAACAGAGGAAACCAGAGCAGGCGATGAGACAATTAATCTTCAGAGACAGCCCACACAGCTGGCTGGCTGCTGCAAGGATTCTGCAAGGACAGAACCAAAGTTTTCCTTTTGAAGTGAACTCCTTTGCTACTCTTTTGTTTTTAAAAGAATGTATATGTGCAAGAGAGCTGGAGAGGGACTTGGGACAAGAGATGGAAGGACAGGACACAGGGAGTGGCTTTCCACTGAAAAGGGATGGGTCAGGTGGGATATTGGGAAGGAATTGTTCCCTGTGAGGGTGGGGAGGCCCTGGCACAGGGTGCCCAGAGAAGCTGTGGCTGCCCCTGGATCCCTGGAAGTGTTCCAGGCCAGGTTGGACAGGGTTTGAAGCACCCTGGGACAGTGGAAAGTGCAGAACTAAATGATCTTTAAGCCCCTTCCAGCCCTGGGATTCTTCTGGCCTTTCAGAGCCATTCTTTCCAGAATGTGTTTGCCCAGTTATCTTTAAAGATGTTGAAAAATGAAACCCCACATCCAAAACACACCAGAGGGGTGAATCCCTTTGCAATGCTGTACCATGAAATCCCAGAAGGGTTTGGGTTGGAAGGGACATTAAAGTTCATCTCATTCCAAACCCCCCCTGCCATGGCAGGGACACCTTCCACTATCCCAGGTTGCTCCAAATCCCATCCAGCCTGGCCTTGGGCACTGCCAGGGATCCAGGGGCAGCCACAGCTGCTCTGGGCACCTGTGCCAGGGCCTCACCACCCTCACAGGGAACAATTCCTTCCCAATATCCCATCCATCCCTGCCCTCTGGCAGTGGGAAACCATTCCCAGTGTCCTGTCACATCCGTTGTCCCCAGTCCCTCTCCATTTCTCTTGGAGCTCTTTTAGGCCCTGGAAGGGCTCTGAGCTTTCCCTGGAGCCTCCTCCAGGTAAGCACCCCCAGCTCTCCCAGCCTGGCTCCAAAGGTTGTGTGCTCTCACTGAAGAGCTGGAATCTCCTGGATTCTCCTACAAGATTCATAATCCAACTGTGCATCTATAAAGACCCATTTACACCCCATGAGTGATGTATCAACACATTAGGGAAAAAGTGGTCAGTAATTCTGTAGCAGAGTATTTTTATTGTGTTTTAACTATTAATCCAACAGCTGTCACTTTATTTATAGTGTGTGTACTTTAAGGCCCTACTTACCTTTTGAGGGTCCAGATTTGTTTGGTTCTGTGCCAGTCCATTCAGGGAGATTGTCATGAATCAGCCAGTGTAGTAAGATGAGGCAGGTGGATCATCAGGAGCAGGAGGTGATGGGATCATAAAGGAACACAACCAGAGGATGCAAAAATAGAGTCCAAGTTGCCACATGCCCTGAACTGCTCACATCAGTGAGAAAGCTGTAATTTGGGATAAGAGTGCTTCAGAAATACAGATGGAAAACTTGATGGATTAAAGTAGTTAACAAGAGATTAAGATGAGAAGAAGAAAAATGTGGAGCGGCTGAAAATAGTTATAGGGAAGAAAATCCACCTGTGGACTGGGAAAGTCAGAGAGGCTGCAGCAGCAGAGCTGAGTACACACAAGTGATCAAAATGCAAAGTGCAGTTTAGAGATCTTGGTGCTAAAAGGCACTGGTGGTGGTGCTGGTAGTGGGGTATGTAGGTTAATACTGAAAGTGTGTTATTAGTAATGACCAAAGACCTTTAGCCTCCTGTCCAAAATCCTTTTTTACTGTATAGAATGGGAAAGTAAACTCGATCGTGTTGGGCTATTTAGTAAGCTATTAGTGCATTCATCTTTTCATCATTTGACAGGTGGAAGTAGTAGTCCAGCTTTTAGTTTTAATTATAAGGGATTCCAGATGTAGAATAGGACATAAATTAAAACCAGATCTACTCATATGTCTTTTCAAAGTAAGCCAACTTCAAGGTATCTGCTTTTCATTTCAAAATGTTATTAAAGCTATTACTAAGAAATTCATAGTCTTAGCATGCTCCAATAATTGACACCTTTAAAGTGACTAAACAGATTTAGAGTGTGCAGAAAAGTAAATTTGTCTTAGAGAATGACTCTAATCATCCATTTACATAGAGAGGACAAATCAGTGTTTGTGTTGGGAATGGCTGGGCGAGCCGCCGGCCCCGATGGCTCTTGCTGCCTCCTCCTCCTCCCCCTGGCCTGGCTGCTGGGTGTTAGCTTGTTTCCATGATTGTGCTACTAGGCAAAGGAAGATAAAGAATTAAGGGTTGATCCAAAGCCAGTGAAAGTCAACGGGAGTCTTTTGATGAGCTTTCTGTCATAGTCTCCTCCCTCTCATGTTGAGCTATGTTACTTTATGTTGGAAGTAGCATTTTTTTTTAAAGAAAATTAAATCCAGAACCACATTTTTGTCACAGTGATAGTGTTCTTAAATCCCTAACTCTGTAAGGAAACCTGCAGATCCCTTTCTAAAATACCTTGCTTTCCCCAAGACCTATTTATCTGGTGATATGTTACAACCATGCAAATAACACTGTACATCTGACTTCATAAAAAGTCTGAGGTTTCCAATAATTAGAATGATAGCTGGCAAGTCTGATAAATTAGAGAAATAACTTGTTTGGTGTAAACTGAGCCTGTTTCTGAGGCAGAAATGTTAGGCTTTTATCCTCTGGAGTGTGATTGAAAGGGTGAGAAGTTAATTTGGCAGCTTCGCTTCTATGGTTTCATAATGTTTCTCCTCCCCCCTCCCCTCAGCTTCAGGGAAGGACTGTGATTTCAGTACTTTGCGCCTGCCCTCATACAAGGCAAGAGCATGACCCGAAACGAAACCCCTCTCCCCAGGGCACATCCTGAGCAGTAACAGCTTGGCTCAAGTGTTTCTTATGAACAGCCGTCCAGAGCACTTGATCTAAATCATGCCATTTCCTTCACAGTATGGCACAGTTAACAAGTCAGTGCATCAACACAATCTGCAGATGGCAGTTCAAAAGGTGCACGTTCCCCAGCAAGATAAAGGGCAATGAGTTCCATGGGTTAGCTCATTACTTGGATTCAGGCAGGGGCTCCGTAGGGGTGTGAGGGAGGAAAAGGGGGCAGGCAAACCTTGAGAATGCATGTCTACACAAATAAAGGCAGCGTTGCAAGAAGCATGTTATTGAAGTAAAGTGCAAACAGCTTGCAGAGCATGGCTTCCTTCAGAGGTGGCTTGTTTCACCTCTGAAAAACAAGAGGAAAAGGGGAGTGAAACCAGTGGCGACACGCAGCCTTCATTTATCCTGGCAAATAGGACACCATTCCCTAGGCAAAGCCTCAAAATTCACAAGAGGCCAGTGACTATCAGCCAGGGCTGGGGCTCATGGTTGCTCTGCAACCTTAAGGACTCAGGGCTCTGAGCAACCTGGTCCAGTGAGAGTTGCCCTGCCCATGGCAGAGTGGATGGAACTCAATCATCCTTAAGGTCTCCTCCAAGCCAAACCATTCTGGGATTCTATGATTCCATCCTGCTTGGGAAGGAACCTGTTTTCTGGAGCATTGCAGAAGGGCTTCTAGAGAGCAGTGTGCACTCCTGCACAAATTACATTAGAGCTAAACATCCAGTGAAGAATCTCTGAGACATATTAGTTCTTTAGACTTCAAAACAAGCTTAAATTGGAACCATATTGCTGGAATACTTTTTAGCTAACATTTATATTACTTCAGTTACCAAATCCAGACTGAGTCCCAGGACTCGGCAGGGGAGAACATAATATATTAGGAAGTAAGATGGGGGTGTGCACTTCTGGCCTCCTATTTTATATAAATGTACAAAAAGTTTCCTCACACTAGCAAGGAAATGACTACAAGGCCCTAAAATGCCGACTTCCAGCGGCAAACGAGGGAAGTCCGCTGCCCCTCCTCCCCTCTCTCCCCTGACCATTCTGTGTGTGCCATGCCTTGGGGATAGTTTGGATTACTTGGAGTAAGACTATTGCATAGGAGCTCAGGTATCAGAGCAGATAATTATACACATATAGCGAGATACAGCAAAGGTCTCAGTGAATTGTCAGAGGATGAGATACATCTCGGGAGACCAAACAAGCCTCCCCTATACTGATCTTTGTAAATGAATCTCTTTGGGAACTATCAAGATGGTGCTTTACCACGATTTTCACTGCTGAGGAAAAAGGAACTCTTCCAGGCTGTTTGTTTTCCAGGTTGTATCAAAAGCTGGCGAGGGGAGATTTTTTCCCTTTCTGTGCTTGTGTTGGTTTGAATGCCCTGAAAGGCGCTAACGGATGTGCTGAGCTCGGAGTTCCTGCAGCAGGGAAGTTCAGGGCAGGTTTGGCAGGAGAGGAGCTGTAACCCCCCTCCTTTCCCCTCCCCATAACTCCAAATCTACAAAGGCTGACTTTCCGGTGAACTCCCTGGTCTCCATCGCAATTCTTTTGGAGAAACAGTGCTAAAACTGGGAAGGGCAAACCCTGAGTGGCTGCTAGGCAGAGGTGTGTTCAACTAAGGTCATTCCTTGTGTAATTGGATTGATTTAGTAGAGTTATGCCAGAGAGAAATTTGGCTTTGGGCTTCTGGGTGATGTGTCATGTTTTTTTATGTAACTTATTGAACAGGTGCTTAGCAACAGCATCTTCTGTTGGTTTTTCCAGAAATCTTCACTTTTCTTTCATTTTCCCTTCTTTCCCTTGCCCTTCCAAGCTGTGCTGAATTAAAAACTGAGCCAAGACTTCAGGTTGTGCCTCACTGGGACATGTAGGGATGCAGCACATTGTACCAGGCCCTGTATCCATTTCTTTCTTGCCACAGTGCCTGGTAATTGCTGTTTTTCTCCATTCAGCGAGACAATGAAGGATAAAGAGCTGTGAGTCTCAGAGATTTTTCTGGATTTGGTGAGTTCAAACTTAAGGTAAAGGAGCTGAACCTTAGGAATGCTACAGCTGCTTCAATGACTGGCAGAAAAAAAAAATGATCTTTGCTATTTCAACATGGTGCTGCACAATGGTGTGCTGAGTATTGTGTGTCCCAAGTTTGCAAGAAATACTGTATTTTATATCCCTTTTCCAGTTTCTCTTGAGAAGAAGGAATGAAGAAGGCAGGAAGAAGGAGAGATGAGCAATCCTTGTGCTCAGCTTTTTCTGTGTATAAGCACAAAGCCAGGTGCCCTCTGTGCTCTGTGTTGTTTCTGGTGTGGAGCACAACTGGTGCTGATGGCAGAGGGTGGCATCCAAACCCTGCCTGATCTCATCTCTGTGGCTGTACCCTTCACAAGCACTTCTTGCTGCCTTGTAAAATACACCTGTTTGTTTGTCAGGTGTGACTTATGGAAAGGATTATATGACACAGTTGTTTGTAACAGCAGGAAGCAGAACATGGTGAATTATTTCCTTTCCATCCTCATCTTTCTGTGATTTCTCTCTGATGATGGATGTCAGAGAAGAATATGGGTTATTCTGGTAGCTCTTACTGATCAGTGTGCTCATATTTCTTAGAATTGCAGTAGAAATCTCTGGTGCTGTGTTGAAACAGAATCTCAGACCCTCACAGTGCCTTTGTCCTCCAGAAAACATTCTGCATCTTTATAATGAAATATTTGGGTTATATAACACAGAGAAACCCCAGAAATGAAGGACTCTGGTGTGCAAGGAGCCATTATGCTAAGATATGAAATAAAGAGCTTGATCTCATGCAGGCAGCCAGCAGCAGGGCACACAGACCTGGCTCTCCTGCCTCCCAGCCCATGCTTTCATCGTGAAATCACTCAGTTCTTTCAGCTGGATCTCCAGGCTCTGTTCTTAGCACTGTAGTTTCTGTGTCCCTCATGGAAACCCCAGGGCTGGGCTTCACAGACTCTCTGCAACTCTATCCCTTTGGACTGTAATTGATTTGGAGTCAGGTGGTGCTGTAACATAACCCGTATGGAATCTGCTGGTGAAGTTTATGGCCATTCAGCTAAAAAAAAAGAGAGAGAGAAAAAAAGAGAGAGGAATATAGAGGGGGAGTAGGAAGTGAATTGAGTTTGAATTCTGGGATGTGAAGCTGTGCTGTTTCCCAGCCCAAAGAGAAAAGCTCATAGAGGCTTTGGGTGTGGAGAAATCTGTGACCAGTTCATGCAC
Organism: Zonotrichia leucophrys gambelii; assembly: GCF_028769735.1. Lineage (NCBI taxonomy): Eukaryota > Metazoa > Chordata > Aves > Passeriformes > Passerellidae > Zonotrichia > Zonotrichia leucophrys. Next base: position 60,598,428 of record NC_088175.1, on the reverse strand, counting down.
CACAGTCCTGCTCAGCCTCTTTATATACAGAAGAACCTACAGAGAAATCCCTGTCCCCAGCTGTGGTCAGCCCTTGGACCAGTGTGGAAAAGCAGAGAACTGCAGAGGGAATGCACAGAATACTTAAAGAAATTTAAAAAAATAAAAAAGAAATTTTCAATTATTGGCTTGACATTGCCTGGCTGTGGGACTGTAGTATATTTATTGATGTCTGTGTCCCCTTACCTTAGTTTCCAGGGTTTTTGTGCAGTGAAGGATATTTCAGTGTGACTCCTAGGTGTCTTAAGGCACTGCAGGCAGCCTCATGTTATCTGCAGATTTGAACAACACATTCTAGATTGACAGTCTTGAACTGAACTCACACAATCTCCATTGACAGCACTGGACTTTCTGATTTGGCTAATTCATCTGAGATGAGAGATGAGAAGCAAAAAAAAAATGTTCCTTCTGTGACAAAATAACTCTTTTCACAAGGTTTCAAGAGGTTTCAAGACATTATTCCAGGTGCAAAAAGTTCTAGGAAAGATTTGTTACCCATCTGGGGGGCTTCCTCTCTGAGCTACACTGAAAATACCAATAGTCTTACGTGATAAACATTATGTGACAACATTATGTGGTGAGTATGTGATAAAACAAGGCTGTAAGTTTGTCCAGGTATCCCTGCATTGCTGAAATCACAATAAATAGAGTGAAAAAGGCAGCTGTGAGAGCTCAGATCATGACTGTACATTAAGTATTGTGAGACAAATACTCATAGCTTTGCTGCAGCCCTGGTGATTTACTGATACATGGGAAGCAAAGGCTGTGTTGAGCACTAATATTTGTCAACAGGCCCATTTGTACAGCCACAAAAAAATCCAGGCAGGGCTTTGAACACACAGGCAAGGTATTATTCTTGCTGCTGTCATTACTGTAATCTAGGATCTTGCTTTCCAGGAGGAAAGGAGGAAGCCAGTTCTCACCCCAGGCTGTAGCAGAGTTCCTTTCCCTGGGCTGTTGGATCAGACCTCATCCTGTACAAAATGCTGCCTCACAGGGTGGCCATGCAGTGACATCCTGCTGCTGCCACCAGGCACTTGTCACTCTTGTACACAAGCGAGGTGTGAAGGATAGAAAAGAGAAGTGGAGGAGAGAGTTTGCCTTTAAGCACTTTAAGCCCTGAGTAATGAGAGGCATCAAAGTTGCAGCAGCCACCCAGACATCCCAGGAGACCTTAAGACCTCCTTGATTACTCTCCTGTGGCACATTTTTCTTCCTTTGCGCCTCAGAGGCTCCTCCAGCAGATCCCCACAAGAGGAGGTTTCCTGAGAAGGGATAAGATAGTGGCAGATAAGGGGGAATGGCTTCAAACTGATGGAGGGCTGGGTTAGGTGGGATATTGGGAAGAAATTCTGCCCTGTCAGGGTGGTGAGACCCTGGCCCAAGGTGTCCAGAGAAGCTGTGACTGCCAGGTTGGACAGGGCTTGGGGCAATCTGGGATAGTGGAAGGTGTCCATGCCCACGGCAGGGGGTTGGAATAAGATGAGATTTAATGTCCCTCCCAACCCAAACCATCCTATGAATCTGTGGTTCTGTGATATTTCAGTTCCTCTGCTATAAGCCTGTGCAACCTGTGCTGTGAGTCCAATGCCCTCCACATGCTCAGTGTCCTGTTGAATATTTTCCAGGGGCTCTCCTGGTCCCTCTTGTCAGCCCCACTCTGTGGAGTCACTGTCACACATGCTGCACACACCAGGATACTGCAGATCCCTCTGTCCCCTTGCTGTGTGTCCCAAAGCACTCCTGGGCTCAGGCTCTGTTCTGTGCTCCTTCCTTGTTCTATCTCAGTGGAACATGAGATGTAACAAGGCTGAACCCAGTCAATATATAATGAAAAATAACCTCCTAAAGAAAGGCACAAATCAGTAAATGTAAACTGTAACAGGGACTTCTGAATTACTCTATGACTTTCTTAACAGAGGTTATCATTTCCCATTGCATTTTGCTGGACACTTCCCACATCTGTAGCATGCTGCTCCTTTGCCATTAAGCTCTACCAGATTCTTCCATAGGGGTGATATTTTTTTAAAGAGAAAATACTGAAGCCCCATGTGAAAACAGGAAACTCCATGAATTTTTTATAGTGAAATTTTTCCACTAGGGAAACATCCGTATTTTACAGTTTGCAAAATGTGTGGGACCATAAACTGTAAAACCGCATGGAGAACCACAACTCCTTTGTACTTTAAAAATAGACATAAAAGTAATTTCTCCAGAAAGAAGGAGCATATTTTTAAAGGTGAATATTTGTAGGGCTTATAAAAGCTATTGGTCTGTTCTTGGAAACGGAATGATCGTGTTTAAAAAAGGAAAAGACACAGATTGTGGTGAGTTTACTGCGACTGAATCATCCCCACAGTATGTGCTGAACTGGAGCAGCCATGGCACAGCTGCACGAGGACGTGCAACGTTCCCACCCAGCATGGGAGCCTCTGCTCCCCCACTTCCCCCAGAGATGGAGGCAGGGCTGATGGTGCAGAGATGAGCAGGGAGATGCTGAAGAAGGTCAGGGAGAAACTCTAGGTGTTTTATTTCTCTCACAGTGTGCCAGCCAGTGGAGTTGAGCTGGAACGAGGGAAAAGCAAGATGTTCCGGCCACAGGATTGCCATGGTTCCCCCCACTCTGCAACATGTGGTGAGCAGGGAAGGGGTGATACTTGATTCTCCCAGTTCCTTGCGGGTGGTGCAGGATGATCACACTGAAGGCTTTGAGCCAAAGCTCAATCTCACCCTGTGGCTGTGTCATTTGCTGTAAATGAGGCTGACCTTTCTCTTTGCCTGTTCGGGTCAGCTGGGCTGCAGCCAGGCCTGGGCAGGAGCTGACAGGGTTGGTCTTTGGAGCTGCCCACATGGGACATGGTGCACATGTAGCAGAAGGGTGGATTTTAGCAGATGCTCTATGCCATGCGACAGCACAGGGATGTCACCATGGATATCAAGAGAAATTTCAGACACCCTGTGTGGGAGTGGGCATATGGAGAGATGGGGATTCCCAGCATCTGGTGCTGCCTCTGGCTCTGTTGGTGAGAAGAAACACCAAGGGCAGGATGTGTTCCTTGGCAGACTCGCATCTGGTCTGAATATTGAATTGGACCATGAGTGTAGTTCTAGGCAAAGCAGTTTTGGAGCTGGCAGACTCCTGGCCCTGACGCCTGCTCGTAGCATGCCAGACCTTGGGAGAGCCATCTCTTCCACTTTGATGGAGAAGTTGGGGTGCTTGGAGGAGATGGCCTTTCCCAGCAGCAACAGCAGCTGCCTTGCTGTCCTCTCATTTTCCCCAGCAGCAGGAGCATCAAACCTTACTCTTCCCAGCTCTTCACCTTTCCTTTCCTCCCCGACTTTCAGCTCCCCTACTATGTCCAGGCAAGAAGGGCCAGGTCCTGGCATCACCTCCTCTGTGGGTGACAACATTCCCTCGTCTGTGAGGCAGAGGACACCTTATCTGACCCATAATTTGATAATGATGTCCTGTTTATCAAAGCTCATCCTGCCATTTCAGATGGACAGGAATGAACTTTTGCATGCACTGCTCAGTCCTCGTGCTATTGAATAGTGTAATATTCTGCTCTGCTGTTTGTTTACAGCTGCCTTTCATCTTCAATTATCCACTATATTTTAGCAGTGGATAACTGACTGATTCCTGTATTCAGGCCAAATCCCACTTGTTTGGTTCATGTGAGTAATCTAAGGAAGTCTGACACTTTGTTCCCTGATCTGTCTGGGAATGCTTGCACGACAAGGGGTCTGCAGGCATGGGACCCGTGAGCGGGAGTGCAGTCCTGAGGCTCAGACCCATCTTCCCTTCATTCTGTGGGCACTTAGCAAATGCACCAGTCCCTGAGTGTGGCTTTAGCTCTTGAAACTCCTCCTGTTCCTGGCCTGCTGGATACCATCAATTTTTACAGGCTGTTGGTACAGAATGGGATATACCAGCTGCCTTTCCATTTCCAGGGAGGGGTGAGACAAGGCCTTGGGCCATTCCCCTTGGACAGCACTCCTGAAAGGGGCAACAAAATGGGTTGGAAACACGCAAAGTTAGAAACTTTCCCAGTTGTGTGCAGCTGTCATCGTTAGCACAAACAGGCTGGTGCTGCCAGAGCTGCTGGGCTTACCCACTGCTGAGGCTCCTTTTACACAAAATCACTGCCCTGCTCTGCTGGAAAATGGAATTTTCTCTGGATGCCTTCCTTTAGCTGAGCTGCAGAGTACTGATAGTGCTTTATCTCAGGATGGGGCTGCAACCACTCAATGATTTCTGTCTTACCTGCTTAAACAGATCTGTGATGTGAGCACTACAGAGGTCTGAACACGGACCAGGGCCATGTGTATTTAGAGCTATGTGTATTTAGAACAATTAATTTCTTTTTGTTGCATGCCACCACCACTTCCACAATGGGATCACCACCTGAGAGAGGAGGGCTGCTCCATCATTACAGCATTTCCTGTGGACCTGGGAGATGTGGGTTTAGTTTTCTGCTGTGACAGATTGTCTCTGTGAGCCTCAGCAGCTTAGATTCTCTCTGATTAAGTGTCATGTGTAAAATAGTGGGTATAGCCTGACCCTTCATCACTATTGCACATAAAAGAAAGTGAATTAATGTTGAGAGTCAGCCATTAAAATGTTGGGAGCCCAAGGGAAGGAAGTCTCTACCCTGAGGAGATGAACTAATTGGGAAGGACTAAAGTAAATGGATGAGGTAGTTGAGGTTTGGGGTGAAAGGGGTAAAGGTATGGACAAGGTGAGGCAGGGAGATGTGGTTGCTGGAAACATTTGGCAGATGTGGAAGGAACATGTGGATGTTGGAACTGGAGTCACAAGGAGGGGAATGAACCCCTAGAAGAAACCCTTATTTTTGAGAAAGAGCTACATCATTCCAGAGCATTGTTTTGAGCACCTGGGGTAGGAAATGAAGACAGGAGGATATTGGGGGATCAGTGCCTGCCCCCTCTGTGCACTCTGAGGTGGCTGCAGGAAGATTCCCTGCCCTCTTCACCAGGATCGCTTGGGTTTGATAACTGAGACCACATCGCCAATGTCCCAAGCTGAAATGTTTATCCCCAGAGTCTATCTTGTCTTATTTATTTGTTGGCTTCCTTGCATTTTTCTTGAACAAAGGCCTCATTGTCTGCTTTTACAAAACTAAATAATTTGGAGTGTAAACTGGCAGTGTCTGGCTAGAGCAGTGAGTTTAAGGTTTTGGATGTTTGCTTTCGAATTTTCATGTAGAGAGCAAAGGCAATCATGGCAATTAAGATCTCTTGTGCCTGAACTGAGCAGTTTGGCTGAGCTCTGACCATTTCTATGTGCTGTAAAGACAAGATATTCTCTGAACAGCTGCTCCATGGGTCACTTGTGTGATGCTTATATCTTCCAGCTTTCCCAGCATTGGGAGGGTCAAATGTAACACCAGTTTTTCAAAAGACTTCAGCCAGGATTCAGTGAACTCCAGAAGTGCAATGCAGGTGTTTGTATGGACAAATTAGTAGAATGTAATGGACACATGCATAAATATGATGCACTTGGGAAGAGTCAACATGGCAGGGAAGAGTCAACATGGCACCTGAGAAGGAAAGTCCTACCTTAAAAATGTCTTGGAGTTCTTTGGAAGGATCAATGAACAAGTGAATAGACTGATCTGACAGATATAATCCACTTGAGAATTCCAAAAGACTGTACACAAAATTCTCCACAAAATGCTTTTAATAAAACTCAGCATCCATGGGATAGGAGAGAAAATCCTTGCATGGATAAGTAATCAAATAAATCAGTTCTTGCAGTGAGGGAAGTTCACCAGTGGAGCCCTGGGCTGGAGCTTGTGCTGTTCAATGCACTCATAAGAGGTCAGGAGAGGAGAGGAAACAGTGAGAACATCTGGTGATGAGGCAGGATTTAGTCAGGGGAATAAAGTTGTTGATGGATAGTGAAAGAATGTGAAGAAGCTTGTCAGGAATGAGGGATTGATAAACAAAATAGAGGGTGAAATTCAGCAGACCTACCTGTAAATGGATGCACACTGGGAGACAGGATCTGGGTTTCACTATAAAGTGAGGAGCTTTAAGCTGACCACTGCCACTTTAAACTGGCTACTACTACTCAGGATAAAATATGCAATGATCAATAGGGTTCTTTATATTTCCGTGGAAATGTCAATTCAATGCTTAATAGCAGTCAAAAAATCATATATTAGGAATTATGAGGAAGGGAGTGGAGATGAAAAGAGAAGCTCATTACACTGTTCTAGAAATCAATTTATTGCCTACTCATTCAGTGTGGTGTGGAGTTCTGGACACTCATATTAAAATCCCTGATTCATGGAATAGCCTGAGTTGGAAGGGACTCACAAGGAACATTGGGTTCAACTCCTGGCCCTGCACAGACACCCCAACAATCCCACCCTGGGCATCCCTGGCAGTGCTGTCCAAACACCCCTGGAGCTCTGGGGCTGTGCCCATTCCCTGGGGAGCCTGGGCAGTGCCAGCACCCTCTGGGGGAAAAACCTTTCCTGGCATCCAACCTAAACCTCCCCTGGCACAGCTCCAGCCTATCCAACAGGAACTGTCAGAGAACAATAGGGCTGATAAATGTCCAGGGTGGTTGTTGGGATGTGTCAGCCTGGAAAAGCTGTCCAGATTGACTGATACAGAGAGCATCCATGGGGATCTGCTGTTCATACATCAGTACAAGAACTGGAGGGCACTGAGAGCTAATTCAGTTAATGGGAGTCCTGTTCAAACCAGACACAGGAGATGGGTGGTTCATCCCTGCAGCTCCTCATCAGAGGATGTGCAGATGGATGCAAAAATAGTTGCAAGGGAGTCCTACAACTTACAAGCAGTTGAAAGAGAGATCTGTGAAGAGTTTCTAAACAGAAGAACCATGAAATCCAGCAGGCTGAGCACAGCTGGAGCTGAACAGTACTCAGACAAGTATCAGAAATGATTGTCCTGTCCTTGCTCTTTCCTGGATGTTTCCTTAGGAGCATTACTGGGAAAAAGATATTGATGTTTGCTCTGCTCCAGTGTGGCAATTCTCCTGTTCTCACTTAAATGTGCTGTACAGGGAAACATCCAGTGGATTTTCAGATTCACACACAGTTTTGTATTGGAGGAGAGCAAATTTTAATCTCTGGGGTGAGGAGGCAGCTTAAATTCGATTAGACCTCAAGAGATTGTGCTGGTTTGAATTTGAATTCTGATTAGAATTTAAGTTTTCCAATTTTCTAGGGCAGAAGATCACCTAATAATGATCACCCCATAAAGAAATTCAAAGCATGCGGTCCCTGAGAAACCACACAATGCAGTCAATAATCATGGAAAAAAAGTTTCTAGATACACCTGTATTTACAGTTAGAGGTAACAGAAAGTTTTACTTTGTTTCAGGACTAAACTTTGGGCTGAATGTATTCTGGCCTCTTTTAACAAGGCAGGCTGGAAAGCTCTCCCTGTGGAGACTGAAAATGCTATCCACATTCCCTCCAATTCCTCCCAATTCAGGAAGCTGGCACAAGAACAAGCTAAGAAGATTTGGAGAGTCTTTGTTAGCCAAAACAGTATTGGTTTTCTGACCTGAAAAAAGTGATGATCCATTTAATGCTGGTTCTTCTCACAGAGGATGTGATATCACTTTTTATCCCCATTTGCACTGTTAGCATTCCACAATTTATCCAGAAAGTTGCTAATTTTGTTAGGGCAAAGCAAACCTGCTCTTGAAGGGCACAAACCCTCCTCCTTAGCTGGAAAGTTTAGAGCAGTGTATCTTGAAGATAAATAAAGGAAATTTTCTACCCAGGCCTGTTGTCCTGTGGTGATTCCATCTAAAAGGCAGATTCAAATAGTTTAAGAATACCTGCTGAAATGGAAATGAGCCTTTGGAGAATTGAGGAATGCTCTGTGTTTTCACACCCCTGTTAAACAGGTCAATAAAAGGCTTCAAGAGGACTCACTTACCTGCAAAGGAATTGTTCTTTTCCAAGCTTTTACTAAATTTTGACTATGCTCAGGAGACTTTTTTTATACTTATCACCCTTCCATTGTTCTTTTTCAATTGTTCAGTAATTCTGATTTCTTTTAAGCAATAGCACAGAAGAGCAGAGGGAAAGCCACTAGTGGTAGATCTATTTCATGTTCTTTTCTTTTCCCAAGGAAGACTTTTTAAAAATAATTCCTGTCCAACAGATTAACAGGTTCTCACCTTAAGGATTCAGGTAGTAACTACATCATTTATTTTTGGTGGAATTCTGAAACATCAGGAACAGGAGCAAGTTTAATAAACTATATGTAGATAGATAGTATAAGATATAAAGTATAAGATAGTATAAGATGTAAAGTAGACACCATTACTTTAATTAATAATTGGATTATGCAATTTAGATCCTGTTCTTGTGGCCAATTGGAAAATAGATGATCAAACTTTTTCAGTACTGAGAGTATTGATTTTGGCTTCTATATATCTCTAGGGTTGATGTTACCTGTCAGTCTTCCAAGGAGAATTGCTTCTTGTTTCACCAGGAGGGCTTAGGACATCTGGGGAGAAAAACTCTGGGAGAAATCCCAATTGTCTATTTTAATACATTCATATGTGTCTTATCATTGTGGAAGCATTCAAGCTGCAACAGACTTAAGAAGAACATTTTACATGCATTGTAACACTTGTGATGTGCAGAGGAATTTATCTAGGATTGATAATCACTGGGAAAAGAAGAAAACAGCTCCTGGATTGGACAGAAACTCTTAGAAATGAGCTAGACACAATCTCTCCTTAGCTTGCTCCCAGATCTCACCACCACAGGTTCTACTATAACTTAGACCCAGAGGAGAGAGAATTTACAATCAGAGACATTTTTAAAATTCCTGCTGTATTTTCCCCCACAAAAGAAAAAAAGAAAAAAAAAATATTGACCATTCTCTCTTGGGTTTTGAATATCTCAACAACTTTCCATGGCTTTTCAACACTCCTCCCTAATACCTCATTACAGAGCTGGTGGCAAGATACTGTCTTTCATCTGCTCGTTCATTCACTTTACAGAAAGTACCTGGAGTTATCCACAAGGATATCTCACTAGGATTCAAGTATGGATTTTTCTCTGACCTTTTCACAGCCCTGAGGCATTCAGCAAGCATTTTGTGGTGAGAGTAGCTCTTCTGAAGATACAAATCCAGCCATAAAGATGTTTCCATAGGCACTGCTATCCTAAAGACCTCGACTGCCTGTATGGATACATGAGAAGCAAAAGGAGAATCCATGTGGACAACACATCTTGAACTATAATTACCATATGGTAAATAGTCATTCTTTATTGTATTGTCAACAGGCAAGGAACATGCTCTGATGTGGAGGCTTGGGGTACTGCTGACAGAGTTAATGGATGAATCCTGGGGGAATACTCTTTTTCCCACTTGACACTCAAGTCACTTTTCTTAATTGTAAAAACATCTGTAAGAAGAACCAAATGAGTTGTAGGCCTTGACAGCTGATCTTCCCATGACTCATCCCACAAGGACAAACTAGTCTTATGCTTGTCCTTTATCTTCATCTGAAGTATTTGCCAAGAGGAGTGACTGCATTTTGATTAAATTATAATATTCAGTTTCAGATTTTCCATCTGAAGCCTTTGCTCCAGACAGAAGGATGAGAAAGGAAGGTTGATATTGTGGCAGTAATAAGGTTTTTAGAGTTATTTTGGGTAGAGCCAGTTTATTTAGGAATGCACTTTGGGCTCTTCTAATTTTGTATAAGTGGAAAAAAGCTGTTATTCAGTTTCAGGTTGGTATGAATTAGGTTGGTATGAATTGACACAATTTTTACTAGGATGTTAACAGTGACAAGGGGCCACATAAAGATGTTAACACAAGTTGCCTACACCTCAGCTACTTGCCTAACTCCCAAAATACTGCCTGAAGAGAATTAAGGTGTATCAGTCTCCCAGACATGGTGGCCTAAACCAACTCAGGTTATATGTTTCCTAAATTTTTTATTTCATTTGTTTTCCTGAAAAGCTCAGGGATAGATATCTCCAATGTAGGTACCTTTAATAATCTTTCTCCATTGTGGAATTTGGCAGATTTTGTTCCTCAGAGCCTTTTCACTTTCATTGCTGGCAGCTATCTCTGAGTCTTTCCCAGCAAGTATAAATTAAGAAGAGCTTCCTAATTTCAATTAGATTATCTTGTCAAAATAAGATTGATAGTAAATTATCTCAGAGTACAAATACCTTCACAGATATAAAATACTTACACTGTTTTCTTAATTTATTGGAGAAATGCCATTGGAGAAATTTACTGGAGAAACCTGCTAGCCAGAAGCTACATATATTTGAACTGAAAATGAGACCTTTTCTCATGAAAGGGGTATGTAATAATTAAGGAACCCAAGGATTGTAGCAAAAGGCTCAGTGGATTCTCCATCTTTTGATGTCATCGTATCAAGCCTGGCCACCCTCACGAAAGGTTCGTGTCAGCTACGAGCGACACTCGGTCAAACACAAATTATTGGGTTCAGCACAGGGGTAACCCAGTGAAAGTTAATGACCTGTGATATATAGGAAATCACACTGGATGATCTAATGGTTTCTTCTGGCCTCACACTCTATGAATCCATGAATATGTATCCTCTGAGGTTGCCTGCTGGTTGTATTCCTAACCAGGGGAACAGGCAGAGGCTGCTGTGAAAGAAAGATTTATATTTATTTACTGGCATCCGTTGTTCTTTAGCTACATATTCAATGTACAGACTTACACCCAGAGTTTTAAGAACAAATTCCTCAGTGAGAGGATCTGGAGCATTTGGCAAAGCCTGGTTGCTGGTAGCCTCCCCAGTGAGAATTTGGTGCTGTGAGCAGTGATTCACACAGTTCCCAAAAAGTGCTGCCTTCCAGTACGTTACCACATCTTGGCAGCGTTTGAAGGGCACCCTGTGAGCATGAAAGGCAAGAGTGGTGACTCAGAGAGACACAGTGAGGGGTAAGAAACCCCTTCTGGTGGAATATGAAACACAAAAATACATATCCTTGTGTTCAGGGCAGTTCAAGGGTGGTACAGCCTCTAATTGGGCTCATGTGTCTGAATAGAAATGGCTGTTCTGGCTGCCTGTTTAGCAAAGAAAGGCTTTGCCCCACATTTATTTTCTGGAAAGACAGTGGGAATCCAGAGAACCCTTAGAATCCACAAGCCATCCTTGTGCCATGCTGTGGCTGCCCGTGTGTACTTACAACAGCAGCTTCCTGTGGTTGGTTTTGTTTTGTTTTCCAGTTGGGTGGGAATATTATCTTTAAACAGACAAGAAAACGAAAACAACTGACTTGAAGTCTTTTTCAAAATAATAATCAAGGAAGCAAGGATATTCTCAGGAGGGAAGGAATAGTGACTGAGGAGGAGGTGAGCAGTCTGAGGGAAAGAAGTTGCAGGATTCGGGGAATGCTGGGGGGAGAAGATCTCGGGAATGCTGTGGGGGAAGTCGTGTCTGTTTACAGGCTCTGTTTATCCACACCTGTGGGTTAGAAATGCTGTCATCTGAGGAGTGGCCCCATATTACAAGAAGGTCAAGCACCAAGCAGACCTAATTAAAAGCTCATTACAAGAGACAATCTCCATTAGCATGCCAAGTTTCATGCAAATCCATTAGCACCAGGGCTCTCTTCGGAAGCTTTAAATTCCAGTCCTGTGCCCCAGGGACTGGAAACTGTGGCCGGTTAATTTGCCATTCTCAGTCTGTGAACATTAGGCACAGTCCTCTTACTTTCTGGATTATTTCACATTCCAGCAAATTAGTTTTATCCGTTCTGAGAACATTTTAACAAAGAAAGTTCTTTTGGCATCACATGGATAAAATAACAAGGGATAAAAGAATGAGCAGTTCCCCCAATCAGGAACAAATAACTTTAAATCTCTCCTGAAAATGCAGCCTTTCCTGTTATTCCCACCCCCCCTTCCTTTCATTTATCTTTCGGCAGTCGGATTTTTTAATTACGTCTCTGCAGCCAGATTCCCCTCCCTCTCTCTTTATGATGGTGTTCTCAAGAGCCATGTTTTTTCTTTATGCCATTGTAGCAGAACTTGACTAAAGATCTTCAAACTTGTTAAGTATAAAAGTTGGTAAATGATACTATTGTTTGAGTTAAGGTGGGGGGAGAAGGGGGAAGGCAGTTTATCTGTGCTGGCTGTGGGGAGGGGGAAGGTTTAAAAAAAAAAAAAGGGAAAGAAAAAAGGCTCAAATGAACTGAAATGGATCAAAGTAAACAGAGACATCTAAAAGCTTTTGTAAGTTAAAAGTGGCTATCTGTTGCAAGTCCTGCCTCATTAACTACTGATAGAAGCACTGTCTTGGCCTTCCCAGATATCTAACGCTGACCGCCTCCAACGAGATGAACTCCGGGTTATTCCCTCTCCCGTTCCTGCACCGCTGCTTAACCTCAGCCTCTCCACAAATGTTTATCCTCTCCCTAGCACGGGAGATCCCGTCCCTAAACCTCAGCCCTCGCTCTGAGGAAGAAACAAGTTCAGAGAGGAGGAAGGAAGTGGGAGAAAGAGGAAAACATGCCCCAAGTCAGTGTCCTGCCTGGGTTTGGACACACGTTTTTGGGAGGGTGAATAGTGAGAGACAGGGCTCAGTGTCCACATTCTGGGTTCCAGTATCCCCATGCTGTGTATTTGGGAGGGTGAATGGTGAGAGACAGGGGTCAGTGTCCACATTCTGGGTTCCAGTATCCCCATGCTGTGCCCATTCCGAGGGGGACGCAAGCTGGAAGGCAGAGCCTTGCCCAGGGAAGCAGGGAGGGGGGAACACCATGGCTCTTTGACTAGGACCAGATAGGTCTCTGTGCAGAGTAATATTACAGCTCACTCTCTCATAAACAAGCTGCATGCCGGCTTCTAAAGAGCCCATCTGGCATAGCTTTGAGAATGGCAATAATTACAAGCTGATGATGGACATGGAAGAAAAGCCCTGCTGAGCTAACTCATAAGGAAGTACAGGCCAGGACTGTAGGGAAATTACAGGCTAAAACCCTTTCTAGTTTAGGCCTTTTGGTGTTCTTAATCACAGACTTTAAATGTTGTAATAAACACTGTTGCATTTTATTGACCAACTCCCATGACAGGCAAATCTTTTTTATTTTATTTTATTTTTACTATTTGTTAGTTCAGAAAGCAGTTCGACAACAATCGTTTCTTGAAGACTGGGTCTGTAGATTTACTTCATGAAAAGTGATCCAAACAGCACGAGTCCCTTTTGTTACTTTGCAATTAAAAAAGAAGGAGGGGGAAAAAAGGAAAATAAATATTTTAGAGGTCCACTTACCCCTGTGCAGGAGTAGGTCACTGATAATGCCTGCTTTGTTTTGAGATTATCATTGAGGAATAAAAGCTCTAGAATGAGTTATTAAGTTTTTAGGTGAAACTCCTGCTGATTTCACTGGTGGTAGGATTTCCCAGGAAATAAAGCAGTTTTAGGTATGAGAGGTATGGCCTGATCTTGTGCCCAGGGAAGCTCATGACATCCTTGCTGACTCCAGCAGTCTAAACCACTGTTGGTGGAAGCTCAGAGGCCTCATCTGTGTCTGGGTTTAAATCCACTCTTACTGCTGTGACCCAGAATCTAAATAGAAGGGGAAATTCCAGGTTACTGGGGCTCTGTTCAGCTACCAAACGTGATTTTCCCAGTGAAAAACATGAAGCACATTTTCACAGTGGAACGTGGGAAACATGAAGCACAGCAATGTTGATTGCTGGGATTGCCAGGGGAAGGTCTCTCTGGCACCAGGTATCCCAAGTCTGGAGTGAAAAACCACTAAATTTTAAGAATGCTGCCACCTTTGTGTCTCTAAATGTCTGTGTTTTGGGTGTATGAATTTATTTATTATGTGGTTTTACAGCATGTGTGTGTGGCAGTGCCATCTCTATGGACTAGGGATGGGTGTGGACTCTCTCTGTGGGTTTAGGAGTGCAGTGCAAGGGAGTTGTGTCAGTTAACACCACCTGAAGTTCTGCTTCAGAGAGCCTGCCTGTTTTCCCAGACTAATTTCACTCTCCTTTTCCTTCTGTGGAGTCTAGAAGATCAAGAGTTAAACAGCTCTGTGAGTTTTATTTGACTCGAGTGCAATAAATCTCCCAGGGTGACTGATAGACTGATAACTCTCAAAATCCATTCAGTACTTTGTGTGTCAAGGCAGCAGTGAATATGGAGTGCTGTCAGTTGTTTTAAATAACACTGTTTTGACAGTATGTTGTTTATTACAATTCAACACGTGTGATTTGTTTTCTTGGAGGAAATCTGCCTTTATTTTACACTGGGTTTTATTTTAGTTTAGGAAGATTGGCCACATATTGGAAATGCTGCATAATGTGGTGGGTTGAGTTTACTGATCCAGTTAAATCTTGGAAAAGTATCTGTGTTTTTACAGGACACATTCTCCTATGAGATTCTAAATAGCAGAACATTCTGTTCCTTTAGATAAATGTTTGCCTGCAGGTATAGCTTTGTGTTTGTAAATTGTTCCATGTTGCTCCTATTTCTGCTGCAGTTCTTTAACAGACTTTTCAAAGTTTCTGCTTTACTTGTGGCTGTTTGTATCCCAGCATTTCATAACACAGATGCTTATTTAGGTTTCCCGATTACCATTTGACTATTTGTTCAGGCATCAGATTTTTTTCCCCCCTTTTTCTTGCAAAGTTGAAGGAATGTGAGGTCAGGGAATGGAAATTTACCTATCCGAATGCAGCCCTCTTTTCTTTCATAAACTTCCTCTGGCTTCTTAATCTGAAACTTGCTTGTCAATGTGAAATGATTTCTTTATATTTAACTGTCTCTTTCCAATACAGACTGGAATTGTTCCTAACAAAAGAAGCATGAATTGGTGGAAACTATATATTAAATGCAGGACTATTTGTCTAGTTTTCATTAGGTTGCTGAGTGAGAAGCCCAAACTCCTCTCTTTTCCCAAGGTACTCGGATATCCACCAAGTGCCTTCATCCCATAGCCTTGTTTCCTCTCCCAGTAAACCAGCTTTCCAAAAGAATGCTACACTCTCTGCTCTTTATACTGTCAGCAGTGACAGCAACCAGCCACGCTGACATTTCTTATTGTTTACAAAGGATGAGCGCCAACAAGGCATCTCTGATCATTTGATAAACTCTCCTAACCCTCTCCCCCCGCCCAGCCCTCTGCTCCACTGACCAAACTAACCTTTTCACGGTACACTGCCTGTAATTACCAGTGAAAGACGCTAACCAGAAAGGATCAGAACTCCAGCTAAACACAAACAAACCAGCAAAACAGCTCTGAAGATAAACTGCTCACAACTTACGTGGCTCAGCAAACAGGGCAAGCCAGGAGAAATGGAGTAGCTGCAGGCAGGGGGTGGGGAAGGAAGAAATCTAGCCCTAAATTCCTTATGTGCATGTATTTTTCATTTGAATTTTAAAATTGCTTGAAAAAGCATGCTTGAGTAGCATTAAAATAACCTTA
This sequence comes from Zonotrichia leucophrys gambelii, assembly GCF_028769735.1. Classification (NCBI taxonomy): domain Eukaryota; kingdom Metazoa; phylum Chordata; class Aves; order Passeriformes; family Passerellidae; genus Zonotrichia; species Zonotrichia leucophrys. The sequence continues at coordinate 60,582,928 of NC_088175.1, read as the reverse complement.
TTGTTTATTATCATAATCCTGTATATTTAATATCCTTTCTCCCCTTCAATTCCCCCCACTCCTGCAGAAACTCTCGCCAACACAGTGGTCAAACCGAGTTCATAGTTCCTCGTAATGAGCCCAGGAGTAATGCCTATACCAAAAAGAGTTTCTTTTCAGTAATGACATGAATTTGGCTCTTACCCACCCCCTCCTCAATTCCTTGTGTGACAAGCAGATTCTTTCCATGCTGTTTTCCTGGAGGTGAGAAGCACCAGCACATGAAGTCTCTTTGCTCATCCTTCTCCAAGAGGGAGTTGGTAAGGAAGGTGTATTGATGGCCTTTGTTTGTCAGGAATGCTGAGGTGGTGGATTATTATTTAAAATAGTTTAAATTCCATTTTTCAAAAAATTCCATCTGTTGTTACAGATTCTACCTGAATTAGCTGGACGATGGGCTTGCTCTGTAAGCAGAATTTCTCCACCAAGTTTTTCAGTGCACAAGAGTCAGACCCACCTTTCAGGAGGGTGTGATTTTGTTCCCATAGGCTAAACTGCATTGGTTCACTCTTTTCCATGGTAGAAGGATTGATACATGAAAAACAGCAAGAACAAGTTTAGATCTCCAGCAGAAATCCAAATCTTCAAACTGAAGTTTTATTTTAGGCAAAATGGCAGCGGAAGATCTTCTGGCTCTGCAAAATTCCTTCCTATCCTTTTCTGCTGGGAGCCCACTCATGCCATGTTATCCCAGCATGGAATTAGTCTTTTCATCAATAAAATAATTTTCACTTACTGTGTTACTTCTGCAGATGCCATTGATTAAAAACCCCTAAGGAACAACCACAAGAGTAGCAGGGCTGCTCCTATGACCTTTGGGCAGGCTTTGTCATCAGCTCCACACTGAACACCTTAGGGACCTCTCTTCACCTTTCTTCCTTTCAGTGAATTGCTGTTGTGTTGTGATGGATAAAATGGTTTTCACCTTAGCCCTAAACCCCTAATCCTTGGCTGGAAGCTTTAGCTGCAAGTTCAGCACAATCAGTAACCTGTTGCTAAATTGAAAGTGGCTGAGATCTGTCCTTGTGTGACTTTGCAGAGCTTCCATCCTCAGGCAGGATCTCCTGCATGCTGGTCATGTCAACATAATTGGTCAAGGTAGTACGTGGTGGATTTCCTATCATTTCTTTTAGTGTCAATTTTTATGATTTTCTCTTGAGTTTTTATGTGTTCTGAGGAGATTTTACAGCATTGCCAGACTGGTAAGATATGAAAAGCTGAGCTTATGGAAGCAGATTTGAAAGCCTTGATTTAAGGAGCATGAAAATCTCCTTTAGAAGTATGTTTCATTTACTCTCACTGTCTTTCCTTCCTTCTCTGTCAGTCTGACTTTTTAAAATCTGCACAAAAGTGGTGATTCATGCACTTATGACACAAAAAAATGAAAAATATCCATAGGTCTGAGATGTCATTATTTTTCTCAGAAGAACTGGGAATATCCCTGTGCATGTGATGTGCAGGAATGCCTTTTGTTTCCTTCCAGATCTTCTTGTCACAGTGGGAATATTCCAGGAAATCGGTTTGCTCCTGTTGCCTGGCAAGAACAAAGCCAAATGTTGCATAGCAATGCACTTTAATGTATTGAATTTAAAATTAGCATAAATATACTGAAAACCTCCACAAATATAAGGAAGATTTGAAATTTTTAGGCCAAACAGTTATAAGAGAGAAAATACAAATGCTGTTCAAAATGGCACTGTTATTTACCTGTTTAGACATCCATAGGTAGGAAATACCTTATGCCAGTATTCATTTTGCACAAAATTCTCACTGGCCTGTGAATGTGGATGTAAATTTTTTAAGGAACTTTTAAAAAAAACCAATTTAATGTATTTGGTGAGGGAAGACTGCAAATAAAGCTTATCAGAAAAATACTTAAATGCTGAAAACTGCTTCATCCCCATAAATGTAGAGAGAATTCATAGATCATAGGGCTAGAAGGGACAATCAGGGGCTGTGCTGTTTCTAAGTTGTTGGCCAATATTGGGTATTTCTGAAATTAGAGACAGAGGAACCTATGGTTTGAGCCAGGGCAGGCCGTCCAGGACTCTGATCCACTGTCGGCGTTGGACAGAGATGGAACACGGAACACGTGCTCATCTCTGAGTTACACACTCACTGCAAACCACTTGGGTTTCTTTTTCCTGCTGCTGCTGTAATTAGAGTTCCTGTATTTCCCACTACTGTCCTTTTATCTTGCCTCTTTCATGTTCCAAGGCTCACTATCACCTTCATGCTAATGAGACACTCCCTGGCCAGTTCAATGCTTGTTGTTACCTTCCTACAGGTAAGTGAGCACTTTGGGTTTGCAAGTCTTGCCTGCTCTGGATCAATGTGATGTTTAATTCCTGTGCTTTGTGTTAGTGACTTGCTGTGAGTGTGTTCCCAAAGCTCAGGGCTGCAGTTGAAGGGGATAGAGAAAGGCACTAAAATAAAAACATTTTAAAAATCCCACTTCCCTCTGCTCTCATATGCTTGTATTGTATCAATCCCAAGAAGTCCCGTGAATTAAGATGAGGATTTTCACCTCATCCAGCAATCCCTTGCCCTTTTATGTCCACTCCAATGAAGTCATGTCTTGCTGTTTAACTTTCGTGTTACAATTAAGATTTTTACTTCCTCATGTGATTCACTGCAGGGGAAGTGGATTCAGAAAAATTTCAAGGGCCAAAAGACACAAGTCAGAGGAGAAAGTAGGTGGAAAAGGAGGTCTTTTTCCAAGTTACTTATTTCCAAGTCCGATTAAAAAGAGCTGTAATAGCAAGTCTTGCTTCCATCAGCATTCAGTGGTTGGGAACAAGAAGGTATTTGAACCAAAATCTCCCTAAGTCAGGAGAAGATGCCAGTTGACTTCGAGGAGGATGTGTGTGAGACAAATAAAGGTCAAGCACTTAAAATGGGCTAATTGTTGTTTGAGCCCAGAGATTTCTGTCTGGATTTTGGATCCAATGTGATTCAAAAATGTGATCTCTAAATTCATGTCATTAATGCACAGAACTATTTTACAGTGAGAACTGAGTGTAATGATCATATTTATGGTCATTTGTCAGAGAACTGCGCATACATTCTCTATTTAAAATTAAATGTCTTTGCTACACAAAGCCACTCATCCCTGGGCTCTGGATGAAGCAGCTTTTCTGCTTTGTACATTTTTGCTCTATTGCATTTGCAGGTGCCTCACATTTAGTCGCAGACAGCAAATAATCAGCACTTACCTGAATAAATATTCCTGAGTCGTCTGCCTGAATGTTCTCACTGTCATTTCCCAGCCAAACTGCCTTTCCAGTTCTTCTCCCTGCATTTCTGCATAGTTCATTGCCCTCATTCCTCCACTGGAGTTTTGTTTGATGTCTCTCTCTTATCTGTGCACATCTCTTTGGGCCAGTGGCTTTCTCTGTGGTGCAGAGTCTCAGGATGCAGGAAAAGGAGGTTGCCACAGTTTGCCTCCATAGAATTCCATGGGATGTCACCAGGAAAAGCACAGTTGTTGCAGATTTGCTAGTACGTGGCCTACACTTCCATGTGAAAACTTCAATGGGCTGGAAATGCCAAAAAGCATTGCTGCAAGTTGTGTTGTGGAGGAGGAGGGAACATGTCCATGCTGCATGGCTCCTGCCTCATGGTCCTAGAAGAGCTCCTCTGGGATACACACACTCTCTCTTCTTAAAAAGTACTCTCTCCTGAACTGGCTGATCTGCATTTTTTCGTTTAGGAAATTACCAAGATGGGAGGTTTGCTGCTGTACTAATGGAGCATCTATCCCAGTGGATCTTGTGGGGCACTGGATTTTGGCTATTATAGCCTTGTGGTCCAGGTGAAACAGAAAACACTCAGCTAAGCATTTCCATCAGGGAATATCTGCATTAAAACCATGAAAACCAAAATTCCTTTTCAAGCAACAAGTGTTTCTTTTTGGGGAAACACTCCAGGAAAGCATAGCAAGAAATGATGAAAAAGAAGTCTTTTGAAACAGTGCTCTGGGGAATTTTGCTTCCAACTTGCTGATCTTGTTGGTATAGGTGAGTGAGAAATGAGGTTAACTGTATTTATATGTATTTGCATCTATTGTGGAACAGGATTTTGCTCAGTTAAGAGCTACATTTTAGGGATGACGATAAGCTCTGCCATATCTTGGTGGAAATGGTGCATCCATGGAATGGAACAGGCCCAGAGATGCAGTGGAGTTTTCTCCACGGGAGCCATTCCAAACCCACCTGAGTGACACACACAGGGAGATGCTGCTTGAGCAGAGAGGTTGGACTCAGCGACCTCCAGTGCTCCTTCCCACCTTGTCCATTCTGGATTCTGTGATTCATCCCACTGGGCCCAGTTCCCTCCCACAGTGTGCTCAGGCCTGTGAATTCTCCATTTCTCCACCTCTGTCCTTGGGAAACAGCAGGGGTAGCTCCTTCTCCGAGGCATCCAAATGAACCAGTTACGCCTGTACTTGTGATGTTTGGAACTGCTGTGATTTTAAAGGCTGCTTAATGCTGAGTTTACTGGAGTTGTATAAATCTTTGCTTTAAATCCACTGTAAATATGTTAGAGAATCTGCCAAACATGCATTAAAATATTTTGCTCCAGATATGCCTATGTCTAACCTTTTGGTTCCTAAGAGCTTTAATCAGTAATCTTCAAGTAGGAAGTTATTCATCTTTATTGCCAGGCACTTCTCAGTGGCGGTCGTGGCAACAATCTTTTCATTGCTTCTGTGTTTAGTTGTTCTTTGACATGATAGAAGTCAGCTGCAGTTCAATGAGCTCACTATTTGTGCAACTTAATTGCTTGCTTCCTTTAATATGTACTCAGTTTTTCCTTTTATGAGCAGGGTTGTTGGAAAAATTAAGCTTAAGGATATGGCTATCCACTGTTAATTAACCTCCTTCCCAAACACATTAGGAAAATAGGTCAAATGGCTGGTGAGTGTTAAGTGTACCATTACTAAGGTATTTCTCAGCTGGAAAATGAACCCTGTATTGGATGAGTTTCCAAATGAGCTTCAAGGACTTAGGTGTCCATGTATTTCGCACCAAAATTCAATTAGATCCGAGTGCCTAATTCCCTTAAGCTGGATTTTACAAAAGCTCTCAGGAGAGTATGTTAAGGAGTTTGGATATGGTGCATGTTGTGCATGTTTAAAAATAGCCTCAAACTGCTTCCTTTTGCTCTTCAGTTGGGTTTAGTGTAATCTTTGGATGCTTGATCCATGCAGGCATCTGGGAATGTGCACAAGAGCAGGCAAAAAAAAAAAAAAAGAGAAAGGAATCAGGTTCTTCCTTGGCATTTGTATGTTGCATTATTGAGGATACTGCATGTGTTTGTTCTTTCAATAATGACTAATATTATTATTCAGATTTGAAATTCCTAGAATAGCTCTGTTATGTGAGGATGTATAAATAGTTTTGATGAGTATAAAATATGCTCAGTGAGGGAACTGATCTATCAAAACAGCTTTATACAGTGATAGTGTAATTTCTTTCCATGTCAGAGATATATTCAGATGGAAAAATCACTTTAATTGCAGTGGTGATAGCTTGATTGGAATTCTGCCCATTTGTCACCAACATTGTACATGAATTTTAAAATCATATTTAAAAATGTGAGTTAAGTTGGGAAGTTCTTAATTTCTTTAATATACGTATTTTACAAAAGAGTGGATAAGGTTTAAGGAAAAATGGAATTTGGAAGGTTTCCCACTGGGAGATAAAAGCTGTGTTTTGTTATGATAACATCTCTCAATTGCAGTTCCCAGGCTAAGTCTGGAGACTTCTTCTAGAAGGGACTTCCCACATGTGTAAACTCTCCTCATCCAAATGTGCTACAGCAGCAGCCAGCCAAGATATTAGAAATATTAGATATTAGGAAAAGGTTCTTCCTCCAGAGGGTGCTGGGCACTGCCTCCCCGAGGCTGCCAGAGCTCCAGGGGGTTTTGGGCAGCACTGCCAGGGATGCCCAGGGTGGGATTTTTGGGGGATCTGTGCAGGACCAGGAGTTGGACTCAGTGGGTCCCTTCCAGCTCAGGGAATTCTGTGATTCAGGGGTTCTGTGGAGATCAGGGTCCACTGTGCCAGGCATGGTCCATGGGTGTAGGAGGCAGCCCTTGCCTTGGAGAACTTCTGGGCTGAAGAAGCAAAAGGAGAGGAAAGAAGGATTCCTGTCTGGTTCAGAGGGCAGGGATAAAATTCCCAAGGTCACATGGTGGCTCCGTGGCCTCCTTTCAACAGCACCAGAAAGAATGTAATTCCTTCAGGAATACCCCTTGGGTTTGAGTCGCAAACAGGAGTTTTGCAGACTCCAGAACCAAGAGAAGTGAGTGCATCATCTTCAAGCAGGCCTTTTCCAGGCAGGGATTCCCAGCACCAATCCCCCAGGCCTCTTCCAGGTGCTGCAGCTACATATCCCCCACACAGAGAGTGAACTCCATCCTTTCCAGCACAAGTCCTGCTTTTGCTCTATTGTTTTTCTCTGGTTTTCTAATATAACTTTATAAAGGGCTTGAGAGATGCAAGAAGGGGAAAAATAAATATTAGAGGAGGCTCAGCTCTTCCTTGGAATTGTCTTCCCATCTCACCAAAGCCAGGGTGAGTGGAAAACTTCTGGCTTCCAGGATACAAGCTGGAGCTATGCAATACACTGTCCCTCTTTTATGCCAGTCCAGGATGCTGTAAAAAGGACATAAGGTGGGCATAAATGACATTTCTGTCAAAATCAAGGCCCCTTTAGCCATTGCCAGTGGTGTAATGGGGCCTGTAATAAATGAGCATTAAGTGCTCCTTTAGAGAGATGCACTGGAATTGCTGAAATGCTGCCAGTGTGATACAAGCATCAGGAAATCCCATTTGTTCCATGTGGCCAAAACCCACAGAGAAGCTCCATGAAGCACTTCATTTTTTAATATGGCTGTAAATAATGTAGAGAATAAATACTGAAATCCAGAGAACGACTTTACAGACGTGCTCCTGAAAATAGGTTTTCACCCTCCTGTGGCTGATGGTGCTGCATTTCAGGTATGGATCTGAGGTTCTCCTGGCTGGAAATGCACCTGTCAGTGGGCAGAAGGTGCAAAGTAGCTGTGGAGCATCTGCCAGCCAGGTGAGAGCCCTAAGCATTGAAAATTAATGTAGAGTTGCTGCTGTTTGCAGAGTGGCTGCTCCTTTCAGTACCCAGGGAACTGATACTGGAGTTTGTTTGCACACAGATACTTGGAGTAAGAGAAGCAGCTGATTTTGAGATCCTGGGAGACCAGGCCAAAAAATGTAAAGAAGATAGAGCGTGGTTTTAACATGGACATGTAGTGATAGAACAAGAAGGAATTGCTTTAAACTAAAAAAGGGGATATTTAGATGAGGTGTTGGAAAGAAAATTCGTTGTGAGGGTGGTGAGCCCCTGGCACAGGTTGTCCAGAGAAGCTGTGGCTGCCCCATCCCTGGAAGTGTTCAAGGCCAGGCTGGACAGGGCTTGGGGCAACCTGGGATAGTGGGAGGTGTCCCTGCCCATGGAGATGTTGGAACTGGATGAGCTTTAAGGTCCCTTCCAAATCAAACCACTCTGGAATTCTATGAAAATAGTGCATGGAATCAGCAATTGCTCCTTTACTTATACATCTTCCTGTGGGGAAAACAGTGTGAGGATCTCCAGGCTGGTCCACCAGGAGCTGGAGGGAAGAGTGGCACTTGGTGATGGTGCACGGATGTTACTGATGTCCCACTGAAAGGACCCGAGTGCTCCCAGCCCTTCCATCCAGCGAGCTGGATCATTGCAGTCGGTGTTCCTTGGGGACCACCTTCCAGTGGGATTTGTCACTTGGCCATGGGAGCTGCACCCCAGAGGGGCCGGGGGGTTGTCCAGCCTGTCTGCAGCAGGACCCGGCTGGTGGCTGGGATTCGTGTCGCAGGCCAGAAGGTGGCACTGCCGATACTGCCTTGGAGAGGTCCCATCGGCTCCGGCCAGAGCCGGGAATTTGGGGGAAATGCTGCAGAAAAGAGGCACCGTCAGACGGGATGCGTGGAGGGGTGGCAGGGTCTGAGAGAGCCTAAAGCAATGCGCAGTTTGGATGCGAGTGCTGTGAGGCTACGGGAACATCCTGGGGCTTCATCTTCCACCGGCAAGCTTGTAATCTTATTAATCACAGCATCAGACTGTGCAAAATTGTGGAAACTTGCAGATTATTGCAAACCCCCAAAGCGAATGAGCCTGGCAGGAGGTTTAAAAGTGAGCATTGCAGAGGAGTGCTTGGCTTTGGCTGGGCAGTATGGAAAGCTGGGTTGTTTTCTGCTGAAATGGGCAAAACTTTGCCTTACCAGTCCTCTGTCTGCCTTGGCAGTGCTGGGTGGGGAGAACTGCTCACATTTCTTGCATTTTGTATCTCTTGCATTTCTGTCTGATGGTGAGTAAACACTCTTTTGTCAGTGAATGCTCAGTAATGAGGGAGAAACTGATCTGTGGTTTGGCTAAAAACAAGAGACTGATATTGGAAGGCAGGAGCAGGTGAACAGCTGGCTGTGAGCTCTTTGTTAACACTATATATATATATATATATATATATATATTTATATACATACACGCACACATAACATGCTCTGAGGTTACACACACAGCTTCTTCACCCTGAGACCGTGTGTATTAGAAGAGGATTTTATACCTTGCTCCAAGGGAAGCCTCCTAAAGACAATTTGATTGGAAATTACTGTGGAAGGCCAGTGGGCGATTCATCATCCAAATGACTTATCCCTCCCCCAAAGTTTCTCTAAAGTTTCCTGTCACAGCTCATGTGCCCTGAGGAAAAGTGCTTTTTCTTTCTTCATTCCTTCACTCCTCACTAGCTACTTGTGTGGGTGTCCTGGGGTCTCAGAGAAAGTGGTGCTGTGCCTGGATTTGTCTCAGCTTATCTCCACTCTGATTCCATCCTAACCAGTGTGAACCTGGAGTCACTTATTAAAGTCAAAGGTGTCCACTCGTGGAAAGGCTTACTGGGCACATGAGGTGGGACCTTTACCTTCTCCAGAGCATCTCCCAGCTGCTCCCCCTCCACAGTTGTGTGGATGTGCTTAAACAGGTGACAGGAGAATGAGGATCTCCAGGTCCTAAAGCTGTGAAGTCACCCTGGCCAGGATTTGTGCCTGGGTACAGTGCCTGACTCAGGAGAAGAGCAAAGCCTACAGAGTTTGCAGCCCTGTGGGGACCAGCTGGATTAAATCATGAAGGGTGACAGGTTTTCCTTCTGCTGTCCTGTGTGCAAAGGGACAGTAAAGAGCAGCTGGACAGAAGAGACCTGTGAATTGGGAAGATGCACAAGAGCTGAGAAAAGACATCGAGATCAGAGTTTTGTCCTAGGAGCACCAGCTCTTTACCTGGAAGAGGCTGTGAGGGGGTAATGACTTGGTCTCTGTGCTCTGCTCTTCATTTGAACACGTAAGAAATGGCTTCACCACAGAGGGCCAAGCTCCCAGACAGATGCAAGAGGCTTGTGCAGGGGAGGTAAGTCCTGCTGCATCCCACCCCACTCCCTCTTCCCCTCTGTGGGCAGACAGGGTGGCTCGCAGTGTGACCGAGCGTAAATGATGCGGCTCTTGGAGTTGGCAGGGAGGGAATTTGATTTTTTTTTTCTTTTTTTTGGTCAGGATTGCACTTGCAGTTTACAGCAGGCTGGTTTCTGCTGAGAGGCAGATGTGACTTTGCTGTGCTGCAGAGGCAGCCCCCATCCCTCCTCTGTGAGCCCTGGTGGAGTCCTGAGGCGGAAAAGCCGAGTGCTGCTCCGAAGGGCACACGTTTCCTGTCTCTTCCTCCTGGCAGGTTTTGTCTGCAGACACTGGCTTGAGTACCCCATAATTACATTTTCACTTTTTTTAATATAGTAACACATGGCTGGGCTTGTGGTAGGGAGCCAAGTGATGTCTTTGGGCTGTGAGGACTATAAATAACCAAAGGGATCATTTTATTTGGTTATGGAAGGAAGAAGGTCTTTCTTCAGCATTTGCTGTACAAACACAGCTTTGGAGCAAATAAAGAAGGGTTCCTTTTTTTTCTATATGTTAGGGAGATACCCATGGATTCAGCAGATTGCTACAAAAGTGAAAAATCCTTTGAGTTACATTTCTTTATACAAGGCCTTCACACTGTCAAGCTGCCCAAATTATAGCTTTGTTTTCATTTTAGTTGTGGCAATTATTGTGCTTTTGTTAAAAATACCATTCTGTGTCTATTCTAAGCTCTCAGTAGCAAGGACTGTCTTAAAATAAATGTATGTGCAGTGCCAGGCACAATAGATCTCAGCTGTGCCCAAGACTTTGGGGCGCAACTGCCATATATGCAGCAAGCAGCTGGTTTGTGTGACAAGATGCAACTTTTCAGGTCTAGATCTTGGCACTATGAATCTTGAAATCCAGGATTCCTCATTTTTTCTCCACATTGTGCTGCTTGGCACTCCTGTGTAGGCTGTATCTGATTGCACTATGCTGTCAAAATACATTGTCACTTCATGTTCAGCACATCTTTCCCTCACTGTGGTGATTCCCCTTGGATCTGTACCCTGATCCTGATATCCAGGCAGCCCCTGGATCTGTATCCTGCTTTCCACATCCAGCCCCTGGATCTGTGTGTTCTTCTGACCAGAAGTCCTGAGCAGCAGAGAGGAACAAGGCTGTGGTGCTACTATGCCTTCAAGGGAATTCCTGACAGCAGCAGCCTGGATCTTCAGCATTTCTTCACTGGGTGGGTGGCCTTGTGTCACCCAGTGCTGGGACTCACCCCGCTCTGAGGCCTCAGCCCAGGAGCACCACGTCATGCCAGGAGCAGCCATCCACCCCCACCATGTGCCTCATGGATAATTTAATGTTGAATTCTAGAATGGTTTGGGTTGGAAAGGACCTTAAAGCCCATCTCATGCCAACCCCCCTGCCATGGGCAGGGACATCTTTCACTATCCCAGGCTGCTCCAAGCCCCCTCCAAGCTGGCCTTGGGCACTTCCAGGATCCAGGGGCAGCCACAGCTGCTCTGGGCACCCTGTGCCAGGGCCTCACCATGCTCACAGGGAATAACTTCTTCCCAATATCCCACCTAACCCCACCCTCTGGCTGTGTGAAACTCTTCTCTCTTTTCCTGTCACTCCAGGCCATTGTCCAAAGTCTTTCTCCAGCTCTCTTGGAGCCCCTTTGGGTACTGGACACAACTGGTACACAAGAGATGTTGAGATTCCTCTAACTTGTGGAGTTTGCTTTTAGTGTGAATGACTACATGAGACTTGAGGCAAGAACATTTCAGCCTGCTGTGTACAGCTTTAATTCTGCACTGGAATAAGGCTCCCATGTCCCATTGTCTGTGCCAAGTGCTGGATCTGCCATAAACAGTTTGCAGAATTTGAACACAAGAACTTGAACACAAGCATCTCCTAACAGGAGGGAGATGCTTGGGTGAATTACAAGCACATCCTGTGCATCTGCAAAGGTCACACATCAGAGAGACCTTTCTGTGCACCACAGACCAGGATGCCTGATAGCATCTGCATATTTATTAATATGTGTGACAAAAACATGAGATGGGGTCATTTCTACCCCCTTTTTGCAGATACAAAATGTGATCAAAGCATACTCCAACACCCCAGAGGGGTGAAGAGTACTGACCACAGCCTTTCTCATTTCTTTTTGGGAAAACACACAATCCCACACATGACCCAACCCTGAGCACCCACAAGACCAAGAGGTCCCATTCCTGGATGTGTGTGAGCTGCTACATTTCTGCAGAAAGGGTTCTGTTCCTACAATTGCATCGGTACAAAGGAGCCACAGTTCCACAATTGCCCCCAATTAGTGGTGCTGCCAGATCATTCCTAATATTTTTTCTTCAATGGGCACAGCAGTGCAATGGATCTGACTGTGTGAATGTTTGGATGGGGTGCATTGACAGCAGTGGTGTCTATCAAGGGGAACAACAACTCCAGATTAAATAGCAGGGCGCTCTCTCTGTCACGATGGGGCAGTTTCAGGGAAAAAGCTCCCATTGTTTCCTCGGCCATATCGAGGGGGCTGACACAAGGCCCTCTTGATTAAACGAACTGGCAGCAGAACAGCAAGTTCTTGTTAACCATACATGCCAAAAGGCCCTAACACAAACAATCCCCATTATAAATTAGGCCTTTTACAAACAATATTTCAAGAAACTACTTGTCCGTTTTCCATGCCATTATGCATTTTTAGGATGATTACATGTTTCTGCTGGATAATGGCCTTTTGCCAAGGGCAAAATGGAGTTTCAATAGGATTCATTATGAAGTGAAAACTTTTTCTGTTCCCTACCTCCTGGAAGGAAAAAGCCACTCACAGATAAAGCTGCGATATAATTACGTTGCTTTAGATAACCAGCGATGTTGCTTCCCAAATGATAAGTACTTGTTTTTATCCTTCCTTAATCTCACAGGCCCCTTGTAGTCTTTTAATAGGAAGTGGTGGCAGCTGTGAAGGCCACTTGATCATTTGGGTCTGAGCAGAGTGCGAGGCTGCCTGGCTGATAAAAGCCAAGACAGCTCCAGCTATCAGGACAGCTATTAGAGGAGGAAGTGCTGTCTGTGAGGACAGGCAGCTCTTCAATGCGCTGCTGAATAATTATGCTCCATTATAAACCTTTCTCTTCCCCCTGTTCATTTTGCAGAGCCTGATCTCTCCTGGAGTTCAGACATGCTGTTAATATCTGCAAGGGAACGTGAAATGCTGAGCTGTGGGGATGGGGATGTCAGGGTTTGATCCTGCAAAGGGCTGAATGACCAGAGTAGGAGCCAAACCCTTGGATCCTGGTGCTGTGCACAGGAGCTCAGCAGTGCTCAGTGTAACAGAGGAGTTACACAGCAGCTCTGTGACTGGGAGCCTGACAAAGGCACAGGTTGCCTTGGGGGTTGGAAAAAAATAGGGGGGGTCTTGTAGTTCAAGCCCTGATCTGGGTCTCAGGAAACCTGGCTCAGTTTCCAGTCCTCCTTCAGAGTCCTTGCTTTTGATCAGTCTCTCATTGCTCTCATTTCTTATTTGTTACATGTGAATGGAAATGATTTCTCCTTTTGGCCAACTCTTAGGATTGTAGAATCTGAAGATAAAGACTCTGTCATCTGTACAGAATATCAAGATCAACAGGCTTTTGCTGTTACTGTACCAGATCCATTTCTCTGATTTATATCTCATGCAACCTCTTTTGTTTATAAAGATGCCCATCATTCCCCATTTCATGCTTCCCTCATCATTACTACAGGAATTTAACCAGGAGGGCAAACAAATAGCTTGGTGACTGTGAGAACAAAAGCCCCAGTTAATGAAAATTCATTTTGAGGTGGCAAAAGCCATTTATTTTACCCATATAGCAATTATTATCAAGTTAGTGGTTCCAGGATTTCATTACTATTATTAAGAAGACAAGCCATTTAGGCTGTTATGGTCTGAGGTCTTTAGGAACACTAATTAGGGCTTTTCAGCCCTGGAAGGAAGGAAGGAGGATCAGCTCATGTTCACTGGGAAGGGAGTAGGGAGTTGAGTCTCCTGCCTGTGTGACAGCGAGGAGTCTGTGATGACATCTGAGGAGTTAGATGAGGTGAAGGTGAACTGAGGCCACCTCACCCTAATTCTGCTTCCCCAGCTGTGAGGAGCCAGGAGAGCTGAGAGGAGGAGTAACCTGGGGGAAGGAATGTACTATCCAAACCGAGGGAAGGTGTGGGAGTTTGAGTGAGACATGGAGGAGCAGGGGAAAAAAAACAAGTGATCCTGGGATTTAGACACTGAGCTGTGCCTTTCATGCTGCCACAGTGGTCTTGTATGAAGTGAGATGCTTTTATTTTCCTTATGCTTTTCTTTTTCTGGGTACTGAGCTTCATCTGATTGCAGGTGAGCTTAATATTCCAACGTGTGTACATGAAAAAATATGTAAAACACAAACTACTTTGCAATATCATGCTCTGGACATGCAATATTTTTGACCTGTAGTGGTGTCTCCTCTCCTTTCCCTGCTCAAGAGGGGAATAATTCCATTTATACCACAGAGGAGATAGAGCCACAAAAATTAATGTGGAATTAGGGTGATGGGTCAGGGAGAAAGGAGATTAGGAGACTTTGACAGATGATTGTATTATGGGCATATAAGTAAATACACAACCTAAGCAATTCCCATGCCTTGTGTATTTCACTATAAAATAGAACAGGTGGTTAGGAACTGTTCATACAAACAGACTGGGAATTTGAAATACACTTGTGGGAAGTTAGTTTTTAGGGGCTTTTTTACAATATAAGTGTGTCTTATATAATATGTATGTTACATTAAAAAAAATAAAACCAAAAATGAGGGAGAGGGATTTTTATACTGGCAATGTCCAATACATAATAGTGACAGGACAAGAGGCAATTATTTTAAACTGAAATACAGGGGTTTAGATCAGATATCAGGAAGAAATTCTTGGCTGTGAGGCTGCTGAGGCCCTGGCACAGGGTGCCCAGAGCAGCTGTGGCTGCCCCTGGATCCCTGGAAGTGTCCAGGGCCAGGCTGGACAGGGCTTAGAGCACCCTGGGATAGTGGAAGGTGTCCCTGCCATGGCAGGTGGTGGAACTGGATGCCCTTTGAGGTCCTTTCCAACCCAAACTATTCCATGATTCTGTAGAAATGTGTCTATATTAACAGCATATGTTTTTATTTTGGAAAATAAAAGAGATAAACCCATATATATGTATAAAGTAACACACACCTGGCGAGCTGGGCCTCTGGGACTATGAAATCTGGTTCTCTCATGCTGCAGGCAGACAGAGTGAGTGCAAACAGGTATTGCCAGCTCCTGCTGCCTCTCGTAGGCAAGACTGAAGCACCAAGTGACAGCAGTGACGGTCAGGGACCTACAAGCTGCTAAGGAGTGCCAGGAGAGACTCAGTGAAGGTATCTCCTGTGTGTTACCACAGCCTTTTGCAGCCAAACTACATAATCCTGCTCCTGGATTTATCAAACTCCACCTGGAAGTGCCAGAGGGATGGGACAAGGAGTCTGCAGGCCTGACACTGCTGTCCTGACAGGTCACACCCTGATAAAAGCAGCTGTGCACTCCCCAAAAGGCTGCTAAATGCATTAGTCATTAGGTTTTTAATTATCTCTTTTCACCTGGACTCAGCTGACCTCTAATGACCAATATTTGTGTTGTAAACAGCAGGGATGAATTGCAACAGGCCCTGAGAAAGTCTAAGCACCAGTGACTTGTTGGCTAAGGCCGTGCAGGAGGCCTGTGGCAGAAACCCCAGCCATAAACCCAAAGTCATTCCTGGCTGCTGGAGTCACACTGCAGTGGC
The DNA here is from genome assembly GCF_028769735.1 of Zonotrichia leucophrys gambelii. Classification (NCBI taxonomy): domain Eukaryota; kingdom Metazoa; phylum Chordata; class Aves; order Passeriformes; family Passerellidae; genus Zonotrichia; species Zonotrichia leucophrys. The sequence goes on along the minus strand of NC_088175.1, from coordinate 60,567,592 downwards.
TGTGCTCAGAGCACCAGGCTGCATTCACGGGACAAGTGAAAGGGAGGAAATCCTTTCCCAGGCTGGGAACTGGGAGCTCCATTCCCTGCCCCTGGAGATGCTGGAAAGGCTCATTGTCCTCTGTGAACTTGGCTCGGAGCCGCCGCGAGGCTCTCCCGCAGAGCACGTGGGGAAAGTGCAGCCTGGAAAATATCCTGAGGTAATGGGGAGAAGGAGACCGGAGAAATGCTGCTGCTGGGTGGAGAAGAGCCCTTTTTGATCATCTAACATCTGCCTCTGGGCCACCACAGCTACACACTCCTGATACAGAACAAAGTGATCCACCCAACACAGAACTTGTGTGTGGAGAACCTTTCAGCATGGGAAAAAATGATGAATGTCCAAGAGCACATTCCAGAAATTTAAGTGTATAGCTACCACACTGAAAAGACCAGGTTACTCTCTCCCAATTAGTTGCTTGAGCCAGATGGCAGAAAGAAGGATATTATTAAGAAAAATAAGCTTTATTAGGGAAGGAGCAAGGAAACCTGAATAGAAAACAGATTGCTTCAAGGCACTTGAATTCTCTGCCCATTTTGCTATCAAAATCACCCAAAGTATATTGACAAACTAAGAAAAGCTTAGAAAACCAAACAAATAATAAACCCTGATAATCAGCAAGCTCTCCAAAGACTCTGCATGCCTCAGCAAGGGGAATTCCAGTGAAAATCACTGCATTTCCAAACTGGTGGTTTCAGTGTTAATCTTCTGAAGCTGTTTTTAAACAAGGTCTGCAGCAGCTTATGTAGCCAGCTGAGCAGATGATGTGAATAAAAGAAATGAGCCACAGATCAAAAAAAAGTCTACAGGGTTTGGCTTTTAATTTTACCTCACCGTCTTTCACCCAGATGTGGTTGTGGGTAGGTATCAGCCAAGAAATTGCAGGTGGCATGGTTATCTTGCTATTTACTGAGCGATGATGCTGCTACCAGCTATTCAATAATAGGAAATGACTAATGATGTGGTGGAAATTATGAACCAGGATTAATAAAACTTGAAAAGGAACAGTCTGGTCTGTTTGATCCTCTGAAGAGGAAGTCTGTCTGTGTACAAGTCTTTTCCCTGAGGTGGTGTTCTTATTAGTCTGATCTGAGTATGGAGTAAAGGGAACTGAGTTTGGAAGTGGCTTAAAAAGAAGACAGTAAAAGAGGACATGAAGTATTGTTGAAAAACATCCCTGGGTGACAGGCTCCTTTCTAATGCTGCCTTGCAGGAGGGTGGGGGTAAGTCACAGGAAGGCAACTCCAATCTGCACGTTTTGCTTGCAAATAAAAAGGAATTTCTTGGAGAGCTGCATTTGACTCAGGTCTGATTTTGCTGTTCTTTCTCCTGCCAAATCCTCCTTGAGTAATTTTGCTTGATGAGGGACTACAGTCCTAGGCTAATTCCAGTGCTGTGAGCAGCCTGGTGAACAGGAGGTGCCACTTTCCAAGTGCCATGGCAGTGCTGGGAGTAATTGCTTGGTGGAGAGCTGAAAGCCTTTCACAGGGCTGGTGCAGATGCTGTGATTTGAAAGCAAAAAGGTGCCCTTAAAAATCAGACCCAAGAAAGAGAAGCAGAGGGCCTAAATGGAGTAGACTCCTGAAGGGATCCTAATGGAAGAGGTTTTGGGATATATTTCCTAACATGAGTGCATAGGTGTTGGAGAACTGGAGTTTTCCTGGGTAAAACCAGCTGAGATGGCACCAAGATGAAAATATGTTTGACGTGGCAAGATTGACATCTAGGACTCGTGGTGGGTTCCAGGTTGTTACCACAGGAGTGGGGAAACTGGCCTCCCCTGAGTTCCCTTCCATTCCTGAGAGAAGAGACTTAGGGTTTCTTGTTTTCAAGGCAGATTATCTATTTCTTGGGTTCCTTGATGTATAAAATTCCCATAACTGCTTTGGTGAGCCACTGATCTCTTCTGCTCTTCTTGAGGGAGGTCAAAGTTGTAGCTCCAGTGAAGTTCATTCAGTAGGGAACTGAGTAATGATACTGAGTGGCCTGTAATGTTGGATAATGTGTGAAGGAAATGTCCTGGAATAGAGGATTCTGTGTCATTGGCTGAGATTGCAGAGATGTGAGTTCAGTGTGGTTCTGTCTAGTCCAATATTTCTACCAAAAATGCTGCCAGAATTTGACAATTTTGAATATTTGTGCCCAGAATTAGTCCCCTGCTTTAGGCCTTCTTGGCTTTGGCACTGTTTGAACCTCTCCTGCTCTCAGGCACATGGTGGGAATCTTTGGCTGTCCTGTGCAGGCCCAGGAGTTGGGCTCCATGATCCTTGTGGATCCCTTCCAGCTCTGATTCTATGATAGCCTTCAAGTTCACCCGATTTATTAAGTTCATGTCAATCTGTTGGATCCACTCTAGCTGCAGTTAAAGCTTCAGAGTGTCTGCTACAGCCTCATCTGGTCCATCAATCGTGATGGAGCTGTCAGCACGTGGTGTTTGCAGCTCGGGCCTTACAGAGGAACAAACATTTGGTCTCATTTCAGCCAGTGAGGACGAGTCACCCCTCAGACTTTGGTATTCAGAGTTTGCTGCTCAGACAATGGACAGTCAGTAACTGATGGGTGAGGTGGAGCTCCAGAGGTGGTACTGAGGAGTTTGTGAGAGCTCTACCCTCCTCCTGTCCCATCTCTTCTGTTGTCTCTGGTTCTTTCCTCTTTGCCAGCTTTCTTTTTCCCACTCCTCCTCTGGCTTCCTCTTAGTCTTTCAAATAATTTATGTTTTAAAGTGAAACTCAGCTATGCAACTGGTTTTATATTTATAAATTGTATTGGGCTGACCCTCTCCTCACCTCAGAGCTGGTATTTTTAAAAGCCCTGTTATTTCCCACTGTTTCAGAAGGTTAAAAGTCCAATCTCATTACAAATGCTGTGCATATGTTGTTGTTTAGTGTTATATCAGTGCATTACCTCAAACTGCGCAGCCAATCATAACCCTGCTGGACTGTGTCTCACGTCATCATACGGGTGGGATGGAGGCACTGATGCTCTTTAAAGACATTAAATCCTGCTCCCTGCTTGGTAATATCCCAGGGTCTTCTTTTTGTCCTTTTGGTATCATCCAGCATTTTCCCTCTCTGCTTGGGCAATACAAAGAAACATTCAGGACTTGAAATCCCATAATCAGCTTTGATCATGCTGCTTTTGGGAAAGCAAGGACAGATGACTTTGTCTTGGTGGAATGTTCCTCCCTGCAAATGCTTTTGAAGTTCTTTTTCTTATTATTTCCCTCTTGATTTAAAACCAACCTACTAGATTTTTGTTACTGTTGTCTTACTCTTAAGCTGTGGCTCTTTTTCTTTGTTCTTTTTGCCTAAGGATTTACTTGACACCAAGTTTTTTATCTACTACAGTGAACAGAAAACTGCCTTGATCAAATTAAATGTGCAGTGTCACTTGAATATTTTCTAATTTTAGTGTTCTCAATACTGAACCTTTAGTATCAAAAGTCTTTGCTTGTGTTTGGAATGGACATGGTCCTGTCATGGTTAAGTAACAATTGTGTTTAGGCCGGCATATTCAGAATATGGCCCCCAGAAAGAAAGTAAATGATCCTTCTTGATTGTGAGGAGCATGTTGTGACTTAGTTCAAGCCAGGAGGAATAAATGCAATGCCCTGACCCATTGCTGTTGATATTTGGCTACAGGAGATTCAAACCCAAATTGGGTGAATATTACCCCAAAATGTAATGATGAAGGTGAAGCTCTCACAAACACCTTTGGCACAATTTTGTCTGTGGTGGTAATGGCAATGATGATGATGATGATGATAATAATAGTATCATCTTAGTGTTACTTCTTCACCCACAAAACCAGCCTCAGCTCAGCAGTGGTTCCCTCTTTTTGTTCCCTCAGAAAGTGCCCACTCTCTGAAGAAATTGATGCTCAAGCGATTTGTTTTTCTTCTTTTTGCTCTAAGCTAGATGAATATAATGTCCTCTGGAGTTGCAAAAGACTGTTTTTGTATCTCACAGTCACGTTTCAGTATCAGCAAATATTTTAGATATGAGTTAAGAGAGGTACCCCACTGACAGAAGAAGGCTGGCGGAGCTTGTAGTATCACATCGTAAATTCCCTCTTCTGCTATGAAAATGTAATAAAACATGTGGCATGGCAGATTTATAATGACAATGCTGCTGCTGTGTTAAGGCAACTATTTTATTCCTTTGTTTTAAACCACAGTTTTTACTGTACTACACACAATGAGCCTTTCCTCTGTGCAAAAATGCCTGCAAGCCCCACATTAAGTCAAATATGATCTCATGGCGACTCTTCATCAACTTGTTACACCATTATCTCTCTGCTGCTAATAAATTTTAGGAGGGAAAACTTATAGGCAAATGTTTTATTTCAGCTGTGGTTTATACTTGGCTTATCATGAGCCTGGTAGTGCCCCCACCCACTGACGTCATGCTTGGAAAAGTTCTGTTCAATAGGTCTTTTACAGTTTTAGTGCAAAATTACATTCCCATCCTGTCTACACACATGTGATGGGCTTCCCAGCCACCTATAGCCTGACCCTGCTGTGGGCAGGGTCCTGATGGTCAGCTGTAGTAATTCAGGTGGTGTTTTGCTTCTTGCTGCCTTTCCTGCTTTATGGGTTCTGGCCTCAAAATGGCCATTTGTGATTGCAACCTTTTATTAATAAAACTTGAGGCTTCTTCCATCCCCCACTGATAGGTTGCCATTGAGATGAATGAAAGTTAACTTTCTTTAAAATTTTCAACTCTTGTTAAGATAATAAAATGTATTTTCTTTTAAGGAAATTGCCTAACTATTAAGGAGATAACCCACAATTGTTATGATTTACTTTAACCTTCTTATATGTGTTGATGTGAATGCCTCAGTACAAAGGCAAGGATACAATTTAGGAGGTTTATGCCTCCCTGCTTCCCAAAGACACAGGGGAACAAGCTGATCTTGTGGCTCTTGCCTTTACTGTTGTCTCCAGGTATTTTTGCTTCATTGTCCAAATTGTACTTATGAAATTGTACAACTGCTTCCTCTCTGTGTTTGCAGCTCTGTAACAGGCTGTACTGGGAAATCCAGACAACTCTCAAAGACAAGAAGATTGCTAAAGCAAAGCCAACCTTATTTTATTGCTTTTCTACTCTGTCACTGGGCAGGCTGCTGACTGAAAGAACAGCCAAGGAGTTTGTGGGTACTCACCTCAGAGGCTGTGATCATTCTAGTCCATAAATAAAGAATATCCTGAATATTCATGGGAAGAGAACAGGGGAGGAAGCAGCAACTGGAAGAGTGAATAAAAATTAGTAGTGTAATGAATTAGCTACACAGATTGGCATTTCAAAAAATTCTTATCAGATTAGAAATATGTGATTCAGACTTGTGATTGTTCCTCGTTTGTACCTATTTGGGAGCCTCACCACAAGGAGTAAAAGGGACCAGCTTGGATAGGTGGAAGAAGAACATAAAACCTGACATTCACTTGCCTGGTAAGGAGAGCAGGAACACAGATATCCCTCCATGGCTGCAGCATTTGCTGTGTCAGTGAACCCATCTGCTGCACAACTGACAGGATTGTGGCACTTCAAACACACAGGGGCAGAAATGCCATTCCTTTGACAAGCACTTACTCAGCAGATTAAAAGTCACAAAACCAAAAGGCATCAAGGACCAGGAGCGCTGGGTCTGGAGTACACAAAATATTGCAATTACAAGTGCTTCTAAATCTTGGCTGGTTTCTCCCTAATGCTCAGAGACCAGTGGAAAGAAGCAGCCACAATGTGTGCAAAGGTCAGGAAAAGCCTGGCTCTATGTTTGAAGTCATTCATAGAAGAACAGCAATGAAAATCAGAGGAAGAAATGAAATGGCTTCCACTGTTACTCCAGGCCACCAGGAGAGGCTCAACCAAGCAGTGATTTAACATTAACACATACCAGCACATATGGACAATTCCAATCAAGCCAGGAACTGCTTTTTTTCTATGGCCATGAGGAAAGTTAACTATTGTAACCCAAGTCATCTGGCTTTTTTTTCCCAAGGAGCAGAATTTCCTTTCTTCTTCTGGAGAAGTTTTCATTTTGTGAGGGAGTGTGTTTACAATACATTCCCACATCAGAAATGGTGACATCAGTGATTCCTTTTGCAATTTCCCATCAGTACCCTGGGGACAGGGCTGGCCTTCCTTTGTCAGTGTGTGCTGAAATCTGGGGACAGCAGGTGCAGTAACACACCAAGTGCAAGTGCTTTCACCAGGCTTTAGAGCCAGGGAAAGTTCAGGAGTTACCTCAATGCACAGCCTGGTCCAGGGTCTGCTTACTCTTAATTTCATGAAGCTCAGTGACAATGTTGTAGTCTAGTAGTGACAGAAATCAGTGACTCTGTTCCAGTAGCCATTGTAATGGAAAGAACCTTGATGTCCAAACCCAAACTAAGCAGGAACTGATGTATTTCTAAGTGTGCATCTTGCAAGTCATTCATGTGGATTCACTAGTTGGGTGCAAATTATCTCCCACTCCTTACTGCTCCTTCTTTCTTTTCACATTCTGGGGCTGACAGATTAACCCTTTCCCAGAATTTCGGCTCTGCAGCTCCAGGATGTCTAACCCTCATCCTCCTCTCCGTTGAGGCAGGAGATGGAAGAATCCATATTGTTCCAAGATCTGCAGGTGTTTGCCATGCTCTGTGTAACTCCCTGTGCTGGTGAACCTGCTACAGGTGGTCTGGGCATGTGGGCTGTCTGCAGTTTTATTTCTAAGGGCATGAGCTGTCTGGCAAGTGAAAAATTGGCTTTTCACTGAGTTACACTAAATATGACTCTTATCTTCTTTTTCTTTTTCTTTGCTGGATGTGTGGGGGATGTCCCTGTCAGGATAAGACACACTCCACATGATGCCTGGAGATTTAAAAGCACTGTGAAAAGAGATTGGGCTTGCTTAGGATTTAATGAACAACTTGTTGAGCTCATTTGGCTCTCCATGATTTAGCAAACTGATAAGTGATTAAGGATAATTTTCCAGTTAGCTTGCTGCTACTCTTTAAAGTGTCTGATGAACATCAGCAGCTGAGCTGATTGATAACTAATCATCTAGTTTGGCACTGCTAATTGCTTGTTTAGCCATCAAGCTCCCTGTTTGTTAGATTTTCAGGTGGTCATCAAAAGCAGTCTTCTGATCACTCAGTCATGACTGAGATGTCATGAGATCAACCAGCTGTTAATGAATTTTCCAACCCAATCTGTAGAAAGTCATTTACATTCCCTAGCAAGGACTAGAATTCCAATGAATTTTAGACTATTACGTGGCTTTCCCATGGAGACACCCCTCACCAGAGGGGCTTTAAAGGTTTCTTACCAAGATGGTTGGAGCTAATCCTGCTGAGGTGGAGGGTGGAAAGCATGTGTGTGTATTTCTGTATCCCCACATACCATATGTTTCTCTTCTGTGCAGTCAGGAAGCAGATTTGTCCTCCTGCCATGTATATTCATCAGGTGTTATCTGACCTCGGGTCCTACTTAAGGAAACATCTAACTGAGGTTGATGGAAGACTTGCCCAAGTAATGACATCATTAACAGGACTTGTGATAAAAGTGGAGTGTCACCCACAGTGATTGCATGAGCATTGCATGATAGCTGGGATGTCTGCAAAATCTGTACAGAATTAACTACAGCTGCACAATAGGTGATTAAACTCGTTTTCTCATGCTGTAACTCAGTACTCTTTAATACTCATTTAAGAATTCTTTCTTTTATAGGATTGTAATATGCATGAGCCCATTCCTTTCCACCCTGCCTATTACTCTACAGCAGTGCCTTATTTAATACCCTACTCTTATTTTTATTGCTTCTAGCAGTCAATCTCCTCTCCTCGGTCTCTCTTCTGGGTAGCTTAGCCAAGAAATGGGGAACTTCTTGGTGGGGAAAGTGATGGAAAAGGAGCAGAACCACTCCAGACTTGCTGAAGTATTCCCACAGCAGAAGTGGCTTTTCCAGAGAAAGACTGGCACAGGCAGGTTCCCTTCTGTGTGATTTCTCTTTGCACCTCTGAACCTGCTTGTGTGGAGTCCTTGTAGAATAGGATTATGTCACTTCTTCAGTCTCCTCAGGTCCTTTTGTGGGATAAGAAGAAATTCTTACCAAGGCTTTGTGGTGCTGGTCTGTAACTTTTGTAAAACCTGGGAAATCTGAGATGAGGTCTTCTTGCATATGCCCTTTGATCTGGTAACCCCTTCAGGATCTCCTCCTGAAGGAGAGGAGAAATTGTTAGATCTACTTTAGGTAAAATCCTGATGTAGATCATCTCAAGTGAACTGACCATTCTGGCTGAGAGCTCAGGATCTGTTTCCTATAGAGTGAGAGATGTCCTGTAAAAAAGGGCCATAAACAAGGCAAGTTTTCAAAGAAATTGGATGCCAGTGCACAACATTGAAAGCTCGTGAATTTGTCACCACAAGAACAAAACCAGAGCATTTGGGGTTCTTTTCCCATCAGTGAATAGTCTGAGGTCCCTGGGAGTGGTTCTCAATTGTGATCTGAGAAATTGGAGAATTTCACTGTGTGATTCCCAAGTTGAGCTCAAAAGCCCGTGCACCAGACCACCTACTGCCTTCAAGAGAACAATTTCATTCAAGATCTTATTCAAACTTGAATTAAAGATTTTAAATTAGAAAGATCCTAACATATAAAGGTGCATTGATTGACTGTAGGCAGGTACTGAAAGGTAAAATCTACTTTTTGCTTTTTAGACTTTGGGATTAATCTTTTAAAATTTTCTTAATGACTGTAAGGATTAGAGACCTCTTTTAATTTTTAATGAGATTGAAGTTTTTATATAATAACAAGCTGTTGGTAAATGGGACTTTGAACAACATATTTAATAAAGAAAAAGCACTAAAATGGTTGGAAGGACAGATATGGCCAGGTTACCTCATCTTTCCAGTAGCAGAAGATAATAAGTGAGTTCTATTGTTTTTACTAGCATGGAAAATAAATTCAGCCCCATCAAAGAGACTCCTATCTAGTGAAATGAAACAGATTTAAAACAGATTTATCCATTAAAACACTGAGCTAAGCTTCCCTTGGTCCCTACTGAGCAGAAGACGCCTGTCCCATCCACCTCTAATCTGAGAAGCTCATCGTGTCTCCCAGACCTATTTGCAGAGAGACACTTGTGGGAGATGAAACCTTGGCATGGGAGGCTGCCTGTCTCCAAGGGCTGCTGGAAGGGCTGCAGGATTCCTTGTCTGCCTCCATCCACCCACACAAACAGGAAGGAAGCCCTGCCAGATGATAAGTCCAATTTACCATCCAGGGTAAGTAGATGCCAGAGAGGATTGTTTTCGTTTCCACGGGATTTCTAATTAAGGGACATGCTTTAACTGTGTTTTCAATGGCTGAACATCCAAAAGACAGTTTGATATGAGCAATTTGTCTGGCAGCATAGATAAATTCATACCAAAGCTAAAGGATTTTTCCATTTAAAATGGGTACACATCCTTAGCTGTGAATCGGATCAAACATTCCTGTAACTAAAGAATCCCCTTTATGTAACAACTGCTTTTTAACCTTCATTCTTTGCACTTTTAATGATCAAAGTCTCTCCTGATTTGTCCCCAGTCATTGACTCTGCCAAGTGCTTGTTTTTTTTCAGAACTCTCAATCTTGTTCCAGTTTGATGAATGAAGGGAAATGTCTATTCCCATTTCTCCTGTCCCACCCACCCCTAATGAGCAGCAGCATTGTCTGACTGACTCCTGGGGGAATTTGCCACCTGCACAGAGGCTGGGCTGGGCTGTCACAGCTGGATTTCTTCTGATCTTTGTTTTCTAGAGATGTGATCCAGTGTCTTGAGAACAGGTAGAGAGGAAAGGTGCTGGTGTCCCTCTGTCCTGGGAAGATCAGTGTGGCATGATTAGGCCACTGGGTGCCAGGAGTTTCATAGAAATGTAGAATCCCAAACTGGTTTGGGTTGGAAGGAACCCTAAAGAGCATCCAATTCCACCCCCTATGGGCAGGGACACCTTCCACTATCCCAGGTTGCTCCAAGCCCTGTCCAGCCCAGCTTGGAACACTTCCAGGGATCCAGGGGCAGCCACAGTTTCTCTGGAAAAACTCAGGGCCTCACCACCCTCACAGCCAAGAATTTCTTCCTAACATCTAATCTAAACCCACTCTTTGACAGTTTGAAGCCATTTCCCCTTGTCCTGTCACTCCATGCTCTTGTAAATAGTTTCTGTAGTAGTTTCTGGAATACTGGAAGCCCATCCAGTCAAGCAAGGTGTTGCTTTGGTTAGGGACATGTTGCCTTTTATCACGTTCACAGAAATAGATCAAAGACACATTCATGATACCCATGGCCAGGAGAGGTGATGTGGGCAAACATTAAGTGGATTTGTTCCTATAGGAGTCCCAGTTTGAAACTCTGTTGATAACTTTGCCAGGTTCAGCTAGAAAGGCTCTGACATTTAGTGCTGGTTAATGAGAACTGTGAGCTTTGAAGGTTGCAGAATTACATGTTCTCCCTTCCCCCCAGCATCACATGGCACCATTCAAAATATGTCTGAGCAGAGAATACAGTTATTTTTGGTACTGGCCCAGAAACTTATCAGGTGAAGTGTAATTAATGAATCAAGTGCCTTGAAATATCTGCCCAGAAGCAGCAGGTACTCTTTTGGTGACTGAGGACTGGAATTCCATTCAGAAGAACAGTAAAAAGCTTTTCTTACATCATTTCTTCACGGTGTATTTGTCCTGCTGCTTCCAAGGATGTTGAATTTTTGCTGTACCAATACAAATCTGCCTTACCTTGGCAAATTATAAAATTGGAAGATATCAGTCTGTGTGTGCTCAGTGGGGATTCAGCTGAAATCCTGACAGGGTTTGCCTGCCCCAAACATAATGCAGTCCAAGGTGCTGGGATGCACAGAATCATGGAATATCCCGAGCTGGAAGGGACCCACAGGGATCATCCAGTCCAACTCCTGGCCCTGCTCAGACACCCCAACAATCCCACCCTGTGCCTGACAACAGTGTATAAACACTCCTGGAGCTCTGAGGGCAGCTTCAAAGCTGTGCCCATGCCCTGGGGAGCCTGGGCAGTGCCAGCACCCTCTGGGGGAAGAACCTTTCCTGAAATCCAACCTAAACCTGTCCTGGCACAGCTCCAGCCATTCCTTCCAGGTCCTGTCACTGTCACAGAGAGCAGAGATTGGAGCTCCCCCTCCACTGTCCCTTGTGAGGAAGCTGCACACACCACGAGGCCCCCTTCAGATGTAGGTTGGCTTTAGAACTTGTTCCTTTTGTGCTCTTCTTTCCTGAGTCATCAAATGCCAGAAAACATAGAGGAGGAATCTGTGAGTTAAATTCAGAGGAGACCAGGACTAGCACAAAGATTGTGGAAAGGGAAATGGGAACAAGGAGTTTTCCAAGGTTATGCCTGAAGAAACAGTGTGAGGAAACTGCACAGGACTTACAGAGGGGTTGAGAATAATGAATCAAGGGAAACTGAGAGTGGGTACAAGGAACGGGATAGAGCCAGCTGTCTGGGAAAGGACAGGCAGAGCTTGAGACAAAATTGGGTGGGGTTAATAAAATCAGGAGCTTATGGGACAGAAACAATCACCTGTGGTGGTAGAGAAGAAGAGGAGGAAGCAGGATAGTGACACACTCTGTGTGGAGAGGGACATTTATGGGACAAGGAGTGGGGACTCTCTGTCCAGGCAAAAGGAGACAGTTGTAAAGTGTGAGTGTGAAAATGGGAACTGGAGTAAGTTGACTCTGAGAGGAAACCAGCACTGGCATGAAAGCTACAGGTGGTTCTCAAACAACATTGAATGGAATCAGAGTTTGGGACCACCCTGGGCAGGTCCATGGCCATTTGTGCCCATCCTGGAATGAGACATGGGGTCAGGAGCACACCATCCCCCTCTATCTGAGCTCCTCTCCACCTCTGCTGTCCATAAAGAGCATATATAACACCAGTTAGACATGGGCATAGAAAAAAGTTGTGCTCATCATGGCCTGTGCTCTGGGGGGTCAGGGCAGGGGCAGCTTGACCTGAGCATTTTCTGATAGTGGGGAATGATTGCATTTACAACTGCACTGACATCCTGTGAATGCAGTCTCAGGGAATAACACAGAGCAGCGGGTGAAGGAGGCAGGGAAGGGTTATGCTGTGCAGAAGGAAACAATTTTAGCAGATAAGTAATTAGAGATAACAAAGCTGGAGAGCACAGGGCTGATAGGCCATGGCTGAAATACCCACATTAGTAAAGCCAAGAGTCAGGGGCTGACTCTGTGCTCTTATTTTCTATAGTACAGATGTTTGATAATCCCAAAAGAGGTCAGTGCTCCAGGGCTGGGCACTCAGCACTGTTAGAGGAAGATGGTATTTGCATTAAGGAGCCTACAGTTCAAACAGAGGAGGCAGACAGAGTGGGAGAGGAGCAGCAGAACTGAGAGGTAAAGCAGGTGGCCACAGCTAGCAGCAGAGCTGATTCCTGAACTTCTGAATCCCACTGCACTGGTGTGTCTGTTAAATTGTGCTGCTGTTTGTGTTCTTACCAAAGCCAAAAGGATGTCTGAATAAATGCTCAAGGCTAAAGGCACTGTGGGATTTCTGCCCTAGAAACCAGAATACAAAATGGCCCGATCTTACTTTTTAAAGGAAAAAAGCAAAGGGGTTGGTTCCTATTCTGAATGGTCCTGCTGCCACACCAGCACACAGAGAGTGCTGTGTATGAGAAGAGAAATTCCACTGAAATGGGACTACAGCCCTCAGTCCTGGTGGGAGATGCAAATGCACTGAAATCTATTTATATTGGCTGGGAAATACACAGGTTTCAGCATGTCCACAGCACCCAGAAATGTCCTCAACACTTTGCACAACAAATAAATTAAGTTGTTACTTACTTGTTCTGAGCATTTATGCAATGAAGTCTTAGTGCTACATAAGGAAAGTTAGGGCAGCAAGAACAGAACCATGGAACCACAGAGTGGTTTGTGTTAGAAGGGATCTTAAAGTCCATCTCTTTCCAACCCCCTGCCATGGGCAGGGACACCTTCCACTAGACCTGGCAGAAGTTTTAGTGCAGAGCCCATGGAGGCAGCAACACCAGCAGTCAAATCTCACACCATGTTTAGCAGGAATTTATCTGAGTCTTTTTGCATAGAAAACTCAACTCCTCTCCCATAAAAAATAGCTGGAAGTGTCCATACATTTCAATATTTGATTCTAGGATTATGCTGCTCATTTAAAAATTATGAAAGTTTAGAAATGAATTTAAGTGCTCAGTTGCTTTCCCAGACAGTGATGTTTGAGTGACAGCAATAAACCCATCAGAGAAAGCAAATCTGGGTAGTTAAGTCACAACTGAATGAATATGACAATATTTTTATGTAGTTTTTATTTACAACATCCTGCTGCTAAGATCAGTCCACAAAATCGTCAAATTTCATAAAAGTAACATCTATTGATACTCAATGATATATTTATTTAAGATTTCCTCTCGGTTTATTGATGTAAATGTATTGTTCATTTTTCACATACCAAGCACTGTTGTTTAGTCTCAAGGGAATTTTTGTTACGAATTTAACAACTGTGACATAATAAAAAGCACATTTAAGGAAGAAATTAAGCATTGAGAGGATGTGACCAAATGTTTCCATGGTGTTTTGCCAAAATGTCACTTAAATGCCAGGGCAACTTTCATCAGAGTTGCTCTTTCAGAACTCATCTTGCCCACCAAAAAAGTAAAACAAATCTTGTCCACATCAGTAGCAGGCAGGCCTTCAATGCACTTGCCAGAAAATGATTTCCAAAGTTTTATTTTAATTTTGGAAGCTCCTTTCAGCTCCCTGGTGATGCACAAGCTCTGTGTGTTGCACAGCTGATGGATGAGGAGGAAGTCGATGGCTCAGAGTGTGTAAGCAAAAATGTTCAAATGAAATGCCTCATGTAGGCACCTGCATCTCTAATTAACAACTGGCCCATAATGTCAGGAACTGATTTTCAGGAAGTTCTTTGTTCTTTGAAAGTCAGGCCCCAAAGTGGGCAATGAAAAATTGAAACCTGAAACATCGATGATTACTTCAGGGAAACTGGAGCCTGGTGTCAAAGCAAACTGTGAGTGTGCATGTGCGAGTCTGGGGAATGCTGTCTGTGCTGCTTTTTCTATAATTCTTACTGCTTTTGTGAAGTAACTGAAGTGAGATTGGTGCAAGAAGCTGTTTCTCGTGGATTATTTTCTATGAGGCTTTTTGGGAAAAGCTGGAGTAGTGATAGAATTCACTCCTGGGAGATATATCCCCCAAATTTAGCCTGTGTTTAAAGCTGGGTGTTTTAACACAGAATAAGTTTTGTAGATCTCCTTTTCTACCTGTGTGAAAAACACCACAGTCTAAAAGCTCCATATGTGATTTTCTCCTCCCTGGGCTCTGGTGCTCCATGGAGGTGGAAGGTGAGCTGGGTCACCAACTGAGCATCACCTTGCTCATCTTCTCATCCCCTTGCTCCAGCTGCCTGCTCCAGGGGTCACACTTGCTCTGGTGCTCAGGCACAGCAGCAGCACAGGCTGTGCTCTGGTTAGGATGGCTTGGACCTGCAGGCTTGGCTCAGGCTGGGACTGATGGCCTTGGGCTGGGGAAGGAAACCCAGGGCCCTCAGGGCCCTGACACGGAGTCAGATGCTGATGCAGATCTAGGGAGCAATTTGGGAAACAAAGTGATGCTGTGGACCTCACACAGGTGACTCACTCTGAGATGGTTCAGATAGTGAAGTGCAAAGCTAAGGGAGCAGAGCTCAGTGACTTTTCCCTCTCCCACAGGCAGCACTGGGTGCTCTCCCTTCTACAGCAGATTTTGTTCATTTAATTATCCCACAAGGGTGTGATTCTATATACCCAAGAAAATCTAATTTCTTTCCTTTTTGTCTCGAAGCCAGTAATTGCTGCAGTTGTAATTAAAAACCAAAAGTGTAGGAAGAACATTCCTGAGAATTACCACTGCCAGAGCCTCTCCCTGTTTTCCCCTGAGAAGAGCCTGGTCCTGCCACTTGCTGGAATGTGTTTATCAAACGCTGGATTCATATGGATCAGCTGTGGGGCCACGTGCAGAGGATGGGATGCCTGAGGGAAGGACAGCAGCTCCTTGGGGCAGCTCGAGGGCACTCTTGTGATTTGGATGCACTTATTTAGCTGCAGCTCATTATGGGGACATTACCTCCCTTGCCTGGGCAGCAGCTGTGACATTTAAATGTATAGGATGTTACCAAAGGAAGTACTTGGCAAAACTTTTTTTTTTCAGTTTCCCCTGACAAACAACAAATTCCCTCAACAATGGTTGGTTCTGGCTGTGAGTCACTAATGTCTTAGGAAGGATGTGCTCTCCCTGCACGGGGCAGACCACAACCAGCTAAATTAAATCAGCACAGGGTAACCTTTGTGGTTGAGGGGCACGGTGGGGAATTCCCAGATGGTTTCCTGAAATCTGGATATTATACACCACTGCTGGGCTGTGTGAGAGCTCTGCAGGAGCTCCCTGAATCTGAATCCCTGAAAGGCAGGGCAGATTCTCCAGTGCTACAGTTTCTGTGGCTCTTTGGTATCTGTGCAGATAATCTGATTTATGCCAGCTGAAAGCTCCTCTTTAGAAGCAGGCCCTGGTTTCAAATGTTAATGGAAAGGTGATTTGGATGGGATCCTGAGCACCTGATCTAGTGAGTGGCATCCCTGCCCATGGCAGGTGTTTGGAACTAGATAATCTTTAATGTTCCTTCCAATCCAAACCAGTCTATGGTGATTCTGTGATTTAGTAATTTCTAGTAATTCTAGTAGTTTGAGGCATCTGCCATGGAATTCAAAGGGGACTGTGAGCATCCTGTGGTTATCTGGAGAGAAAATTTAATCTTTGGATCTGATAAGCCTTTAATGAAACTATGATTTCCACTTTTGAGCTAACCTAGTGCTCAGGAGTTTTGTATACGGCCCAAGCTGTAGAATAAATTCTTTATGCTACTTCCAAGGAGAAAGTATGGTGAGGATGAGGAATCATGGTGGGTTCAGAACAATCCACAGAAAAGTTCTGCGTCTTGGAGAAGTGAACCTTCATTCCTGGGTGGTGCAGTAACAGCTTAGCTTGTACAGCTGATTTTACAAAAATATTTATTTCAGTGAAATTAATTCCAGCTCACTTTTAGTTCCTTCTTTTAGTATTTTTCCTTGTTCCTTCATTTGGCTGGTGATGAGGTGAGAGCTGCAGCGATGGCATGTAGAAACTCCTTTTTGCAACAACATCACTCTAACAGTGCTGTCATGAGGAGCTCCATAAGGCTCTGTGCAGCCATAGGCACTGACCCACCAGCACTGGGATGTTGAAATCCAACTGGGAACAGCTTCACATCTGCCTGGTAAGGTAACAAAGCAATATTAACATTTTCATCAAATGTTCTGAAGTCAGTTTGGCTTGGCTGGCCGAGCAGATAGTCAAGCCAAGGAGACTGTCCTGAGCTGGTGTCAGCAGAGAAGCAATGCAGAGCAGTAAGTGAAGCTGCAGGATCTTCAGAGACATTTCAATAAGGCAGTTAAAGTGACAGAGCTTTGAAAAATCCCTTGTTTTTCTGCCTGTGCCTACATGAAAAAGGTGTGAGAAAACCCTGTACACACCACTATACAGTGCAGGGACTTTCTGATGACACCTTCCTGATGCCTTATAGAAATTCATAGGAAGTTCAACCTTTAATTGATATTTTTCCTGAAGTTCACCTCAAGTCTCCAATATTTAGAAAAAGGTTCTGGTTGAGTACTGTGAGTGTTGAAAGAGGAGGTGAAGAGTCTATTTGGCTGCGAGGTGTGCATCACAAAAAGGTACCAGTGCTGATTTGTAATTCAGCAGTGAAAGAAATAACATGAACAGATAGGTGGGAACATGGCTGGGATCGTTTCTGTGCAGGAAAATGTAAGCAAATAACAACAGTGAGCAATTAAGCATTGCTGCATTTTACTAAGGGATGCCTTGAATGCTTCATCTCTGAAAGCCTAAATAGCTGTGCAAGGGAGGATTCTGTAATTCAGCCACAGTTTAGCAGAGTCAGTGCAGGAATTAGAGGTTGAAATCCTGTTGCTATTGGGACAGAAGTTTAATTAGAGTGGCTATAACCATCCCTGCACGCTGGTAATTTTACTCCACCTGGGCTTGCCAGACTGAGACTGTCTATGTCCTTCATATCTTTCTGTTTATGCCTGGACAGATTTTTATTTGCATGCTAGTTTGGGAATTGATTGTTCTTTGTATCTGTACTTGCATTTACATGTGAACAAGTATATTTGTTCTTCATCAGCCTTTGTTCTCCTATTTTTAAAAGACTTACTCATCCCCTCAAAGATTAGCATCAGCACCATCTGATTTCGGTGACAGTTCTCACCCCATGAGCAGCAAGAAATTGAAATGAACTGTTTCTGGAATGAGCCATTGTTGATCCAAGCTGTCCAACAAGTACTTGAATAACAAATATCTCTTACCAAACCAATGTTGGTTCATGAACAGAGAAACAGAATGAAATTCACTGCATTGCTTGTTTGCAAAACACAGTTCAGCCTTTTCTTTGCCAGAGCTGAGCTGTCAGGAACTAGATCCTTAACTGCTATAAACCAGCTTAAGTCAATGACTTGGGTGCCTGTGACAATTTATGTTAAGTGATCATCCAGCCTCAAAGTGCAGGGGACAGCAGTGTGAAAAAAACAAATGATGGGGAATGGCAGCAAAACATTTCAGAATAGCCAGAGATATTTCTGGGATAAATTGCAATTTGGTCTGGCTATTTTTTTGCAAAGATAAGGTTTAGGGGGTGGGGGAGGTGGTGTAGGGTGGTGGTGTTGTCTCTCATCACCTTTTTCTCTTAGTGCTTGCAAAGATCAAATCTGAAGCCAAATTTGTAAGGAGGAATAATATTAGCACAAGGGATGCAGGTGTGCAGATGGGTGGGTGGATAACCTTCAGAACAGAAGCTCTTCCTCTTGAGAAGCCTCTTCTCCCAGAGGGTGGTGGGGCCCTGACCAGGCTCCCCAGGGAATGGTCACAGCACCAAACCTGCCAGAGCTCCAGGAACATCTGGACAATGCCTCAGACACAGGGCGGGATTCCTGGGGATGGTGCTGTGCAGGGCCAGGGGTTGGGCTGGATGATCCCTGTGTGTCCCTTCCAGCTCAGGGTAATCTGTGATTAATTTTTGCTCTTCTTTGTACCAATTGCTTCAATAAAGATCAGCACTTGCAGCTAGAAAAATTGCTGTGCTCATGTTGCTGGGTCATCACTGTTACAGGAACACGGTCTGACCAAGCACATCATATTTTCCAGTTGAGTTTATGGGCTCAGCTGGGCAACTGGCTCCAGTATAAAAACCCTAGAGATTTCAAAAGTTAGAAATTGAATCATTTGCTTGATCTCCTCTTCTGTGGTTTGGTCATGAGACAGTTTTACAAGGAGGCGTCATGCCCAGGATGCAGGAATGCTGAAATGCTAAATTTTATCAGACCAAGGGAGCTCTGTGTAGTATTCTGCACCTGTAATGTTTGTCATGTTCCTCTTTGGATAAACTTTATGGGAAAATTTTGCCACCTGGAACTCAAATGAGCCAAGCTGGGGTTGGCTGCTGCATGTACTGATGGGTGTTGAGTTAGAGCAAAATCAAACAAAAAATCGAACAACTGTGTAAAGGAGGATTCAGTCATCCAAAACCTAGAATCACAGAATCATTTAGGCTGGAAAAGACCTTTAAGATCACGAGTCAAACCATAAATGAAACAATCTTAGGAGTAAAACAACTGAAATTTTCTGGATTTAAAGTGAAAATAGGTCTCTGGGTGTGTAGAGGTGTGAGGATCTAAAAACTGAATGGGTCAGCTGTGGATTCAATTGGGCTGGAGAGGAATCAATGGAGGAGTTCCCCTCCTGCCAGAAGGGTGAAAAACAGCCTTCAGCACTAAGCAACTTTCCATTAACATTTTTAAAGCTAATTTGCTATCATTTAGCACATTCATTTAGCTACATTCATGGCACTTGGAAACAGGAATTAAATAAGGCCCATAATTAAGGGTTATTAGCATTATTTACTGCCGGTGTTGTAGTGTTTAGAGGCTCTTCTCAGGCTCCTTTTTGCTCTAGCTTGTACAAATACATCAGAAGAGGCAGTTCTCCAGAATATTTCCATTTAGGAACTGGTAGCATTAACAGAAATACCCCCAAAAGTAAAGCAAGGTCTCATTTTTAATGCACAGATTATATCAGCTATGCCAGGGACTTCACTTTTTGCTCACTTGCTACTCTCATTTAATGGATTAAAAAAATGTAAGTATGAGATTTTTAAATTATTTGTGCAGCAGATGATGCCAGTGGAAATGTTTTGAAGGAATTAATCTATAAAATTATGTAAATGCCAGGGCAGATGATGCCTACTTTAATCTTTAGTGCCTTGGTGAATCCTGTAGCTGTTATCTTGTCCCACATGCAGGAGGAATTTTTAATAAACTTCTGTGGAAAACAGGAAAAACCTGGAAATTTGCCATAGAGTTTTAAGCCATCTGAAAACCAGAATATTAGTTAATAGCTTCTCTGGCATGCTGTTAAATTTCAGGAGTCCTTCAATGTCTGTAGTTGGGAATAACCTGCCTCACTCCAACCAAGCCACAGCAGTTGAAGATTTGGCCCACGAGATGTATCCAAAATACTGCAAATTCCTACAAAAAGGAATTCTTTGTCTCCATTAGCATTTCAACACACACTCACTACAGAGATCTCACTGGGGGTAAAGCATTAAAACCCTTTCAGAAGTGGTTTAGTTGGCTAATTAGACAATAAGCATAAACCTGGTGCATCCAGCTGTACAAATAAAACGTGACTTTAAAGTTTAATGTCCTGAGCACAGAGTAGTCGTGAACTTGGAGCCAAGAGGGGCTGAGAGGAAGGTGGCTGGCTTACAGCTCGGTAGTGGTGTGTCTGAAGGCTGAAACCTTTGGAGAACTCAAAGAGAGTTTATTTTAAGTGTAACTAAAAGGAACTAAGTACCAGTTACCACAAATAGGGTGATCTTTATCTTCCTTTGTTGGCTTGTGCCGAGGGAAAAAGAATCTTAAAAGACTTCTGGCAGCCGCAGGCTTCCCAAAGAGGAGATCTCCCTCACATTGCTGACATGTCTCTCATTTTTTGGGTGCTACCTTAGCGCTGAAGGAAATTAAGGGGTCATTTTAATGCCCCCTTAGCCCTTGGCTCCTGGGTAGGTGTGATCACGTAGCTAAACACATAACTGACATTTCTCCCCTCCATCCTGGAATTGTGGCAGGAAAATCAGGCTGCTCCTGTGCAGCTTTCCACTTTGGCTCTCTGGGAGCGGCACCTGTAAGCGCTCACTTTGAGGGATGGTTAATGTGCTAATTACCCAGGACCCAAAAATGCAAGCTGTAAACAAATGAGGACTGTATTTATAATCAATCAATTTTATGACCTTCTGATGGTGATGATATCAGTGGAGTTTACATTGAGAGCCCTTTTACTCCTCCAGGGCAGCTGTGCCCTTATGTTTTAGTTACAGCTCGAAGAAGATTTTGCTAATTTACTTTATGGTAGGCGTACTTAAGAAAAATATTACCTTCCCTAAACAGCTGAGCCTGTTAGCAAGTCTCATTTTGAAATAATGAAAACACATGGACTGTCAGTACCTTCAGGGTGTATTGTCAGGTGACGAGCTGTTTTCCAAACATCCACGGCAGAAAGTCATGACTTCAGAGCAAAATATTGTTCTCATTGGTATAAGTTGCTGTGAGACAAATCCCACACCCTCTGATGTCAATGGAAAGACTCCATTTGACTTCAAAGAAGGCTGGATCAGGCCCTAAAAGAAATGTTGCCATCATAAAACACCAAAAATGCTTTATGGTTTTTATACATTTTAAAAATTCTCTGCTCGCTGGTGATCTTCCGTGCAGTTTACCTGGCTATGTGTAACATGTAATTTCTGTGTTTGCTTTGCAGTGGATTTATGGGAGAAGAATGTCCATAAAGCCTGATTTGTGAAGTGTTAAAATGATGTCCTGGAAAGCCACACAATGCCAAGGTATACAAGATGCCCTGTAATACCTCAGCCCCAGGAAGGCTCTCCAACTTTTCTGATGTTACCAAGTTCTCACAAAGAAAAACAATGTTGTTTAACTGTAGACAGATGTGTTAAAAATAGTTTGATTTTGTGCCTCTGTTCTTTTATTGGAATTGCTAGCTTTTTAGTAAAAATTCAGGTCAGATTTCAAGGGCAGAACTATTTCCTGCATTTCCTAGAGCCTTGCTGGGGTGGTTGCTGGTTTGAGGAACTTATAAAAATGGGGCAGGATGGGGGTACATTGTGTCCCCTTATGCTGGAAGTGCAGAGATAAGCTCCAAACTAGTACCAGATGCAAGTTATTCTGTGTAATTCCTTTCTCTCAACATGTACCCTTATTTAAGCATGGGTTATAAAAGATTTGTTCCTTAGGGTTGTGAAGGATGTGGCTCTGCAGAGAGGGTGAGAGTCCCATTTTTTCCCTGTGTCACAGCTCCTATGATCAGATATCTGAGAGGACCATGCTGGGCCATGGATAAAATCAGTCATCCAGAAGTTTATAGAACTATAGATTTATTAAGGTTGGAAAAGCCCTCTAAGATCATTGACTCCAGCTGCTAACCCAGCACTGCCAAGCCCACCACTAACCCATGTCCCCAAGTACCACATCCACACATCTTTTGAATATTTCCAGGGACTGTGACTCTGTCACTTCCCTGAGCAGCCTGTTCCTCATCAGCTTTTGCTACGGAGCTGGTGGTGAACAGAGATCTCTGCTGAGTGTCTCTCTGCTCCTGCCCATGGGCTGGCATTGACAGGGACAGGACACAGTGGCCCCTGGGGACAGAAGCAGAGGGCAAGTGGCAGTGCCAGGCAGAGGGTGCAGGAGCCCCTGGGAGAGGGCTGCCCTCACCTGCCAAAGCTGAGCCCTTGTGCTCCTGCACGCAGGGCAGGCAGCCAGCCAGACAGCTGGATTGCCATGGCAGAGACAGGGTCTGGCCTTTTTAAAAGAGAAACTTGCTGGATTTATGTGAGGGAATGGCCATGGTACTCCTGGAGCTGACATGGTCTAATGAATGAGATGGGGAGTAAAATACTTTATACTCACTATCAGGGGTTAACGACTCCTGCCCTCTCGGTTTTCCCCTGCTCATGTTTTCCCTCTCTCCCCCTCCTCCATGCCCAGGCCCCCGCTGTGTCTGTATTTTCCAAGCAGTGGCACCACCTGGTTTGTTTTCTGTGTCAGGTATATTACAGACTGTCTGTCAGAGGTTAACTGCCCCAGCCAGCTCAGCCTCTCCTCTTCTTGTCCTGGTCTAAACTCCCTCCCTGCCTGCGTGCCTCTGCTTAGGCTTCCCAGAATGTAATGGCACCTGGGGAAAGAAGAATTTTCTTTTTTATAATTTCTGGTTTTTCAGTGGTTAAACAGTCTGGTAGGAATGGTGGCTCTGCTTGTGGTTTTGGGACCCCACTCAGGGTGCCCCCATAGCTCTGCCTGTGTGCTGTAGCCCTGAAGTTACACATCACAGATTATTTTTGCCTGTTCTGCTTTCTAAAAAACCTCTGATGTGAATTTTCCTCTGTTCATGCCGACTCTGGCTGTGTCCCCAGTCTGTATCAAATAGGTCAATAACCCTCCCCAGCTGTCTACATGGAAGGGAAACTTCAGCCTGTGGCTCAGATGGAGCCCTGGGGTGGTTGTACAGGTGCTTGGCCTTAACCCTGAAAGAAGCAGGGCCCCCTGTTCTGGGCCAAGAGTGTATCTGGGCCCCAGAGAAAGGACAGAAATCATGGCTTCTTTCAGGACTGAGGCCAAATAAGGAGGAAATTTAATACAACTGCTTGAAATTCAGCTGCAAAGATGATGGGATCAAACCCTTCTCGATAGTGGCAGGTGACACCGTAAGGGGGCAAAGGCCATGGATTGCAGTGTAGGAGCTTCATGCTGGACATCAGAGAAACCTTTCTTCCTGGCTGAAACAAGCTGCTAGTGGAGGAGGAATGGAGGGAAATCTTTATCCCTGGAAGTTTTTAAGACTCAGCTAGAAATAGATCATCTCACACATGGCTTTTCCTCAATGGACACTGGCACAAACCCAGGCACAGGGTTGCTCAGCAGTCTCAGGACTGTGTCTGTCTTAACAGTCTCAAACTACACACAAATTCATCCCCTTGGAAAAATTAACATGTTTTACTGCAAATGTGAAGGGCCAACCCAAAACTTTCATTGTACCAGCTCTCCAGACTGTGAAGGAAATATCAGCATAAAGCTTATATTAGCTAATATCAGCATAAAGCTTGATGCAGCTCCCCTGGGACCTTTCATTTTATCTCCACAAACTATTTTTTCCCTCAGTCTTTTTTGTAAATGGGAGAAATGTCTGGATGAACAATTTGCATTCTCCTACTAGTGTGGTTATTGTCTGCAAGATTCCTTTCTCTGCTGGTGCAGCAACAGGAAATTGTGTAATGAATGACCAACTAGATGGTCCCAAAATCAAGGTGTTGTCATGCTGGCCTGGGAAAATAGGTCCCTAGGTGGGACCATCCCTCCCTTAACTGGATATTTCCTGGGGGTCACTGCTCCTCACCTTCTGTTGCTCACCATCCAACTTAAAATCCTACAAATTTGATGTGGACCACCAGCAGCCATGTTACTCAACAAGACCAGGATGTTGGATGCATAACGTATTTAATGCTAATCACCATGAATAATCATGTCCAAGGCATAGCAAATTGGCCTCTGGAAATTAATGAGCACTTTTGACCTCCTTTCTGTGCCTCAGCTCCTTGCCTGTAAAATGGGAAATGTACCACTTCCCCATATTGCAGGGTGAATGGGAATTGATTACTATTGGGCAAGCTCTCATATAGTCCATTGAAATGCTCTTTAGGAAAACCTAAGGAGAAATTATTAATCCTGCCTTCAGATCAGGGTTAAAGCTGCAAAAGAATTTGTAGTGACATAGTGTGTAATGAGGGTGGAGCAAAATACTGAGTAGCTGCTCATTATTCAGGACTGCTCACTCTGTAAATTAAGTTATGTAAAAATGGTCTGAAATGATGCTGTAACTGAAGACCCATCATGAAGCATAAGCACAAGAGAGCTGTAGTGAGATACCTGCTTTCCTTAATTGGCAGTGCTTGATTTTGAGGCCTAAATGCAGATTTTTAAAAAAATTATTTTTAAATATGGTTTCTTGGGATAGAAAGCTTATGTTTGAACAAAGGCTTTTAATTTGATTAGCCAGGAATCAAATTCCTTTTCACTTGCATTAAATTCCTTTTCAGTGTTTTAAGTGAATGAATTTATAGAATCATAGAATGTCCTGAGTTGGAAGGGACCACTAGGATCAGTTGTAGAAGACAGTGCCCAAGAATGAGGTGCTTAAAACACATATCCTAATGTGACTTCAGAGAAGGAATCAAACTGCAGTTTTGGAAAGAGCCTTCTATTCATATAGCTTCAGTCACTGAATCAAAACCAGCAACCACATCAGGTGTCTCAGAGATCACAGTAAATACAAATATTTGGATTAACAGACACAAATCAAATCCATAATTCAAGTGTATTTATGTATTTATTTATTTTAGAATGTACAATACTCTATGAAATGTCATTAAACACCAAGTGCAAGGTATTAAAATTGATTCAAGATAAGTAGAGAATCCCACAAACTCTGGGTTGAATGTGAAATACTGGAGTTAAGTTTCCTCACTGGAGCACAGGCAGAAGGATGGAGGTTTGTGATGCAGAACAGATGAAATATGAATCAGAACCAGTTCTCAGCTCAAAAGTACCAGCTGGACTATAGCTGTAATAAACAATGCTGTTGTCGACAGGCATTTTACAAAGGTTAGGGTTGATCTTCATGGCCAAAAATATTTTATCTTGGCCTTGAATTTGCTGCATTTTTTCCAAGTATTTCACATTGCCTGTGGAACACCAGAGCATCTCCAGCATCACTGAGTGTCCCTTTGCCAAGTTCCAGGAATAGAAGAACAGCTACCAAGAAAGGTCTTTGCTTGTATTCCAATTTGTACATTGAAATGCAAAGCATTTGAGGAATAAGTCTGGGAACTTGCCTGGTGCTCCTTGGGGATTACCCACCCATTCCCCATTCCCTGTTTCACAGACCAAATGGCAGGGCTGAAATGAGGTTTCCTGAGAAGATCAAGTTCCCTGGTTCCTGGTTCCCTGGCTGGTTTCATGGTTCCCTGTGGAAGAGTAAGACCTCCCTGAAATGTTCATGGTACCAGATTATCTCCTGCCATTCCTGTCCCAGGCATCTGGCTGACAGACCCTCCCTTGCACTCATGGTCAGGGAGCTGTTTCCCATCTCGTGGGGTTGTGGTGCTGCCATTCCCCAGAGCACAAAGCAAGGCACTGCTGAGCAAGGCTGCTGAGCTGCTGCTGCCTCTGCCGTGCTGGGATGCTGAGGGGCACAACATGAGACCATCTTTCAGGTCTAATAAATACCCAGAGATCAAGAAATGCAGGCTTGTATTTGCTGGTATTTGGCAGGAGCAACAGCAGCTTCTGGGATGGAATATTTTTGCCCTGCATTTCACTGTAACTTGGGGAAGAGTAGTATCTATCCCTTACAGTAGGTTCAGATCTCCTCTGCCTTTCTTTTGAGGGCTTGGCAGGCTGGGACCTTCAAATTTGTCTTGACAACTGAGTTTATAAATTTTACTTCCAACCAATTTTATTTATAATTTTACTTCCAACCAATTTTATCACCATGAGCTACACCTGATGCCAGCCTGGGCAAAGATGTGAACCTGGGGGGTGGGTGAGGTCTGGCTGATTTTCTCTGCTCTGCATAGACTCCTGTGGATGGACTGAGGTTATTCCTTGGGTCACAGGTTATGCAGAAGTGCCTCCAGCCTGGATGGGAAGGCAGCATGAGCTATAAAGGAGGAAAACAAACTGATGAGCTGCAGGCAGTGTGTTCAGAGCCCTGCTCTCTGTGTTCCTGGAGGAGTATCTCTGAGGCATTCAGTATGCACAGCATTGGCAGGAAAAATCCCTTTTCCATACTTTTTCTTGCTAACTTGTTCCAGAGTCCTCACAAGGAAAGACTCTTACTTATCTCAGTGGTTTTGCTGTCCTTTCAACTTGAATAACAACAGAGGCTTTTCTGGGCACCCCTAAATAACAGAAAGGTGACCCATGGACTGAGCTAATAAACATGCCCAGCCCTGTCTGAAGGATCAGACTTCAAGTCTCAGCTTCACCATCACTTTTGGTTACTCCAGGCACTTAGAATCAGGGTCCTAAATTTTTCTTCCTTACTGTTATTTCTCTGCTACATTTAACCAGCCTCTCATTAGTCTTCATTTAGATATTAATTTTTCATGGGAGCTGATTTTTTTGACCCACACAAGCAATTAATGGTTATTCTTAGAGCTTGAGTGTAATGTCTTGCATGCAGCTGCCTTTGATTACCAGGTTTCTGAGGCCCCTCTATTATTTTGCCTCCTCAGTAAAGCCTTAAAAGATGCTTTAGTCCCTGATAGCACAGCAAAAACCTTGAAAGTCTGGAAAAACAGAATGGAAATTATTGTTGGGAGCTGGAGGTTTTGTTCCTGTGGCATGGTCATTCACTGACAATGAAGTGCTGAGGTTCTGCTGATAAATCTGAAGTCCTGGTCCCCACCACCACCATTGCTCCTGAGTGTAAATCATTCACGTTTTCCTTTTGGCACATGTACCAGATGGTTGGAGAGGCTTGTGGGTCTAACACATCCAACCAAGTGGCTGGAGAAGGGCATAGCTCACCTGGGTTTGTTTGATACCTGTGAGATCAGGGCTTTATTTTGGAGCAATCATTTGGACTTCCTCCTGCAGAAGTCTGGAGGAGTCTTGCTGTCTTGCAAGGCTGCCGTGAAATTAATTTGCTTGAATTTTTCTCTTTCAGTTTGTTCACTAGTTTTTCCTTATAGTTCTTCATCTTTAGTAAACCTTTTATCCAACCAGGAGTAACGGGGATGTTGTTCCGTCCTGAGGTGATGGTCTTAAATTGTCCTAAACTCCTTCTTCCTAAGTGAAGAAACAGAAATAAATAGGAGAATGGCCCTGCATTATTTGGGGGATGAATGAAGGAGGAGCAAACACTGCTGGGGGCAATGTCTGGCTCAGGTCAAGTGGTGCAGGGCTACAGATCCTGTGCAGGGTTAGCAGTAATCCCACAGCTGCTTCTTTTGCTATATGAAACAACTTCCTGAGAAGTTAAAAAAAGTCCATTTCATTACTTAAAGCAAGGTTTTGAAGTTTTCTTGGGATAAGTTACAAATAGTTTTTAAACTATAGCATTTCTGACTGAATTCTGCTGAGAAGGTTGCCTTGGCGGGTTGCATTAAAATAAGCAAGTACTCCAATCTTCATAGAGGTGGTGCTCTGTGAAGAGCTGGGTGGATAACTTGCTCCTGAAATTATTCTCAAATGGTCCAAATGGCTACCAAAACCCAACAAAACCAGTTGAAGGAAAGATATTTTTTAATTTTAAAACAAGAAGTAGGAAAATGTTAAGGTAAAGAATTTTTGGTTTTTAATTTTCCTCTGACTTTTTCATGGGAAACAATTTCCTGAGTAAAGGAAATTTCCAGCTTTAAAAGTGTCTTGTTTGATGGGTGAAGAGTACAGCAAGCAAAGGATTTTGGTTTGGCTGGGTTTTTTTCAAGCAGCCCCATGTTGACAGAGATCAACATTGGATAGAGATGACCAGAGATTCTGTAATCCCTGCACAGATTTGGCAGATAAAAGCAGGAGAGCTGGAACTAGGTGGTCTTTAAGGTCCCTCCCAACCCAAACCATCCTGTGATTCCTTTTGACTTTACCAAAGAGCTTAAAACTCCCAAGGAAGAGTTTTGTCAACTATAGAAAGCCAGATGTATTTTTTAAACCCCAGATATTTTAAGTGTCTATAAGCCAGCACACAGCTGTTGATTTTAACTTCAAGGGTGTATCCTGGTGTTTAAAATGGTCATGTTTCAGTCCCCAGGCTGGGAGCAGTTGAACACAGGAGTAGCTTTCCCTGGTGCAGGCTCTTTGGCAGTACCCACTTAAAGTAGAATAAAAGAAAAAAGAATCAAAGGTTGTTTGGCTCCTGCTCTCCACTCACATGGCTGCACACATGGGGCACATCCCAGAGGGAGCAGAAGGGCCACCTGCACTGTGTCCCTCCCAGCTGAGCTTTCTGCAAATACTTGCATGCTTTGAGTCACCCTGCCCAGGGGTTTGAATGTTTTTATTCTGCCTACAGCATATTTTCTGTGTTTCAGAGCAGTGGCAGCTTCTTGCTCTGCAGCAGGCTCAGCATCACAGATTTTAGCAGGGCCTCTAGGTGCTACCAAACTGCAAATATTAAGAACAGTTTGCAGGCCTGGGCAGCAAAAGTTTGTTACAACACTTATTTATTGCCACTCTCATATAACTCATTCATGGTAAACAATGCAGGTTTTATTATGTGTAAGTAACAGGAGACCTTTGCTTTTTCCACTAACAAACATGCCATGGGTAATTATTCCTGTATTAAAACTACATGTGGACATATTTGTGACATGCAACAGGCCCATGGCTTTGAAGAGAAGTATTATTCCAAACAAGGTTAGCCACCATTTATTTTGAGGGGCTCTTGCATTTCTGTGTTGGAAGCTCTTTGTGGCTTTCCTTGTCTATTTGATAATCATTAACATGTTCTGTCGTTAACCTTCAAGCAGCTTTGCTTGAAACTTTATATGCAGCTTCTCAAACATTTGCCTTGCATTGCAGACTGTGGTTTGCTGGGGCTGTTTTTATGATGGCTCGTGGTAAAATCAGGAAGATGAAAAATGGGTGTGTATTTGAAGAGCAGCATATCCAGCTTTCTAGGTCTTAAATTAGAGTGATGAGCATAAACACTGCAAACAGATCTTTTTCAACTCGATTGCAATTATATTTGAAATTACCTACAATTACCAGTAACCATCTCAAAGCTAGAAATTAACTCTGTAGGCTTTGCTCAGCTGTTAAACGTGCTGTCCCGTGCTGCTGAATGGAGGGAGGAAAGAGGCGGAGGAGGCGTCACAATGGCAACTGTGCTGTCTTCCAGCTGCAGCAGAGCCTGTGCATGCTTTTCCCTCTGAAACAAACCTGTGTGCCACTTCTTGGGACGTGGTTTGGGAAGCTGTGGCTTTGCTGACCCTTGGGTCTAGCAGAGAGTCCTCCCTTCCTATGTGGAGTGTGGTGATGGAGAGCAGGCTCTCCATGTATCCTTCCCTTAGGCAAGCCATGAGCAAAAGGTTGCATTTATGGCAGCTCCACTTACTGCCTGACCAGCTAGAAAATAGTATTTTCTAATTCTTTCTCTGCCTGATGGCTTCCTGCTGTTATTTCTTCAACTGATCTCTCCACAACTCATTGGGATAACTCTATTCCAGTTTCTTCCACAGCTGCTGTGGCCAGAGAGGTTCAGCCTCTTCTCCCTCTTCTTCCAGAATCATGGCACAAGGATGTTGCCATGGCTCTGCAGCCACAGCCAACCTCACTGACTTTCAGCTGGTGGAGCTGAGGGAGGTATTTTGCCCAAAGCATCTCAGAAATGCTTGTGATTTCAGTTTCCAACATGACTCTGAGCTGGGGAATGAGAACGTGCCAGGACTGTCAGTGACAGCTTTAGAAATGGATTGTTTGCATAAACTTGAAAACAGTACAAGCATAAATGTATTTCCTTTGTTTAACTTTTCACTCTTGTTTACTCATCCCTGCTTCTAAAAGGCTTTGCAAGTAAACTCTGCAAATCTTTAAGTTCTGCAGCATTAATGGGGGCTGGGAGTTCTGGGATGGCTGCTTGGCCCTGGGAGCTGAGGTGCAGAGCAGGGACGTGAAGCTCTGATCCAGGAGCCATCAGAACCAGCAGGGTGATTCTTCCTTACTTTGCCTCTGTGCTGGGAAGTGATGTCTGGAAAGCTCAGGGACTCTCCATGTGCTTCAGGGACGTGTGGGCAATGCAGAAAGTGACCTGGAAAATCAGGCAGGGTCAGGATTGCCTCAGTACAGCTCAGGAAAAGAGAGGTTCCTATGGACTGAAATGTTCCTTGCCACAGAAAAACTGCTTAGGCTGTGAGTATTTGGGGGAAACAACTGGGTTTTAGTCCTGTGCTTTTCAGTATCACTGCAGTGGAGTCCTGGTCTACAACCACTGAAGAGAGGGGAGAGGAGCTCCAACTATACAGCAATGAAAATCCAGATCTCTTACTGCCTTTCATAATAAAATTGCTCCTCCCCTGTATTTATCTAATATAATCTTTTTAAAGCCATGCATGTAGCTTTGTACTCTCCTTGAGGATTTAAATTGGATGCCCAGAGAAGAGAAAGGAGCTGGGAAAGGTCTGGAGCCCCAGGAGAGGCTGAGGGAGCTGGGCAGGGGCTCAGCCTGGAGAAAAGGAGGCTCAGGGGGGACCTTGTGGCTCTGCACAGCTCCTGCCAGGAGGATGGAGCCAGGTGGTTATTAGGAAAAATTTCACCACTAAAAGAGTGATCTGGCATTGGAACAGCTGCCCAGGGCAGTGGTGGAGCCCAGTTCCTGGAGGGATTTAAGAGCTGTGTGGATGTGGCACTTGGGGACAGGGGTCAGTGGTGGCTTTGGGGGTGCTGGGGAATGACTGGACTCAGGTTCCAACCTTTCTCCTTCTATGGATGCAGGTGTTGGTGGGTGACATTTTACTGCCCAGATTTCTCCTTGACTCCTACAGCTGTAGAATAATATAAACTCTTTGTCTTTCCATAAGGAAAGGGAGGACAGGACAGCACAAAACTCTCACTCTGGAGCTCCCAGGACAGGACTGACATCCCCTCCCAGAGTTACACACATCCCTGGTGCTGGGGAATTTATCTCCTGTGGCTGGTGCTCAGCTGTGGGAGGAAGGCTCAAAGCTCAGGCAGTTTGGGGTACCTTGAGCAGCCTCCATCCATGTCCTGCAGGGCTTTCAAAGCCAGGGCAGAGCCAAGGCAGCTGGAAATGGGCTCTGGAGCACCGAGATCAGGCAGTGCTTTACAGCTGCTGCCTCTTTGGGGGACTTGCAGACTGCTCCTGAGGGGTCTCTAAAAGTTAACAGGGAAAATGGTCAG
This sequence comes from Zonotrichia leucophrys gambelii, assembly GCF_028769735.1. NCBI lineage: Eukaryota > Metazoa > Chordata > Aves > Passeriformes > Passerellidae > Zonotrichia > Zonotrichia leucophrys. Next base: position 60,536,402 of record NC_088175.1, on the reverse strand, counting down.
AAGGCTGGGATGGGCTCCACTGGGGTCCAGGCTGGTTCTGGAATGTTCACAGGATTTCTGCAGGTCTGGCATTTCACAGATTTCTGCTGGCCATGGTGTTAGCATTCAAAAACACATAATCACGGGGGATTATATGCGGTGCTTTTTATTAAGAGCTCTGGGAATCGGGGTATGTTCAACCCAAATCTGACTCCGACCATACATCTGAAATGATCATGTTTTATACTCTATCGTTACATAACTTTCATGTTAATTATTAAACTTATATTGTTCTATTGTATACATAAATTTAGCCCCTCTCTGAATTTCCAACATAGTTTCTCACTATTCTTCTTATGGTTATATAATAATTACATTTAATTACTAAACAATCATCACATCTAACAATTATATAATTTATCATACTGCTTATGCAGGTGCAGTTGATCTGGGAAAGCACAAAGCCTAACATTTTAGATTCTATCTTTAACTTTTTCCAGGGTTCCACTATCAATGGCTTGCTCAGAAAAAAAGATCTGTACTTGCAGGGCAGGCTCTGAATCTGCTTGTGGACATAAAGAGCTGATTTTGGTGCCGGTGAATGGAGCCTGGCATGAACTTTGGCATGACCAAGTCCTCCAAGCACAACCATGTGTCTGAGGTGTCACAGAGTCCTGTGTTAAATGAGCAAGAAACTGCACTGTGACAATGTGAGGTTGTTGTTTTAGTCTTATTTCCTAAAGGGAGAGAAGGATTAATGCAGCCATGCTCTGTGTGACTGCTTGGGTTTGTGGATCCCTGTCCCTGATTTTTGCCCCATCACTCTCTATCCATAGCCCAGTTTCAGTCACATCTGAAAGAATCTCAAAAATAGTCAGTTTTAACAATTCTTATGCAAATAGATGGCCAGGCTTTAGAGAGAGTTCTAATTCCTCCTCCCAGCGCAGGGAAAGCTGAGCTCAACTTTAACTAGACTAGAAGATGGCAGGAGCAGGAAAGCAGGAAAAGCTTAGAACATGCTGTAATCTAAGTGGATACCAGAGAATCCACCCTTCAATTAGAGATAATTTTATGTGGCTTCTCTAGTGTTCAGCACTGTGGGTGATAATTTATCAAAATAATGCCTGCCCTCCTTCTGACTGGCACATTTTTATACCACACTCCTTATAAAATGATAAATACAATTTTTACTTTTCCTTTCTCTTTTAAAGATGGCAGAGGTGCCAACAGTCCTTTTTCCAGACAGAAACCTAGGAGTAGGAAATTAACCCAAGGCAAGAAATTAAACCCAAGGAGTAGGAAATTAACCCAAGGCATTTTACCCACCTGTTATGGCTGTGGTCACCCTGGATCTTTTCCTTGTCTCCTGAGCTATGGAGCTGGGGTACATGGCACAGACAATATGCAGAATTTGGTGGGCCTCTAACCTTGTCAGATGTGTATTAGCACTCTCAGGTATATAAAATTATTTGGTGTAACAGTGTTGTTGTTGTAGCTTTGCCTAATCCTGCATCCTTTTTGCTGCTGTATGTCGCTACCACCAGCTGCTCCAAAAGCTGCACACTGGGTGAAGCCTTTCCAGCTCTCCATGCTGGATCACCCAGTGGTCATATGGGACATCCTAAGAAGTCAGGATAACTCTTCTTGCTCCCCAGGGTTGCTTTGTTCCCAATTAGATTCCAGCTGCAAAGGGAAGAGCTGTTTCTGAGCTTGGATTATGCCTATCATGGTAAAGAGCTGGGCTGCTATCACTGCTCATGCAGGATGACTGATGTGAAAGTGCTTTTCTTGAGCTGCCTGGTGGGTCCACATTTCAGCTTTGTTCAGTAAAGCACTTAAGCATGTGCTTAAAATTAAGTGTGCTGCTGACTGGAGGGCTTGGACAATAAATATGCTACTGGAAAAGTCTCTGGACCATACATTTATTAGTCTGTCTAAAAGCCCTGTTATTTCTTCTTCACTTCTGAAGTAAATCACGTCTTTCAAAAGCCACAGCTGTGGGTAAATGTCTGATTTTGATAGGCGTTGCATATTGCAGCTATGGCTGATTTTAAATAAACTTGTAGATGCTCAGTGCATCCACAAATGAGACCCAGCTTGGCTCCTTTCAGTGGTTTGGTGTTTTTTGAGAAATCTGTCTTTGAACTACCCATCTGCAGGCTTTTTCTTTTTACTGTCTGTGTGGCCATCCTGCAATTACCTGTGGGTTTATGATCCTTCTCTAGAGAACAAGTTGGTTGAACGATAAAGATGGGGGTGATAAACTGGGGCAGGGTATGATATCAGTTACAAGTGTCACGTGAGTGTCCCTCCAGATTTACACTGCTGCAGCTTTGCTTTGGATTGGGATCCAAGATTTGCCATAAATTCAACAATTTTGGAGTTATGTCTGTTGAATAAAAATGTGCCATCGAGGCTTGGGGGCTTTTGTGACTGCACTGAAGAGAGACTGGAGTGAGCAACTCATTGGCAAAGTCAGTGTAAGGTAAATCTGTGGGAGTGGGAGGAAGAAACTAAACCATGTTTTTAAAGGGTTTATGGCTGGCAATTTATTTCCTTAACCCCTTGTTCAGAGCTGGGCAACAGTAAACAGTGAAATTTAGTCTCATAGCTGCCTCTGAAATGAATTGACCATGCAAAGAAAGGCTGTAACTCCCCAAGGCAGCAACAGATTTTGGGAATCTGCTTGAAGTGCTCTGAAATCATTGGGGAAGTTGAGGTGTGTGCTTAAGCCTTTTTGGGAAACTGGATTCTGTGAGGTGGAGGAAGAACAGATTTCCAAATCATTGTTTGCTTGTTCATAAATCCCATCTCTGATTATTCCCATGCAGGTAACGTGTTCAGTCCTGTGAAACCCCTGGAAAATAAACAAATGGAGATGAATTCAGGAGCTGAAGTGAGCACAGGCAAGTCCATGGTGCTGCTCAAATCTAAAGTCAGTGCAGAGCTGGGCCTTAAATCAGCTATTTTTAGCAGTCAGCAGAGCAAGAGCACAATCAGTCTATATTTACATCAGATAATATTTGTGTTTACTATGTAATTACATCGACCCTTTTTGCACATATAATTAACAGTTTGCCATCGCATCCCGCTGGGTTGACATCTGTAGGATTCAAAAAGGGTTCAGGATCTCCAAAGAGTGTTTTTGTTTCAGGTTAGACGTGGTCTGATTGTCTAAATTAAAGACATGTCAAACCACATGAAAAGTTCAGGACAGAAGGTAACCACACAGGACGTGGCATGTGGGCCAGGTAATCATAGTGGTGGAAAGAACGGCCACACTTGTGAGGAGCCTCTCCTCTACAGGCTTTGGAAAAAAAAAAGCTCCTTTTTTGTTTTTAGTAGGAAATAAAAATTAGTAAATTCAACCCCTGGCTGCAAGGAAGCCCAAATAAAGCAAACCAGATGTTCATTAGCTAATCACTTGCAATTTTTTCCCCCTCTTGTTCTTCATGGAGGAAAAGAAAATTGAGCATGTGGGAACTTGCCTGTTGAGAAAACATTTGGATCTTCAGTCATTTATCTGTTTCACCTCTGACTGGGTTCAGGCCCCCGTTAAAAGGCAGGCAGGGTGCTATCAGAGGGAAAGGTCAGCGGGGATCACTGCAGATGCTTTTCAGCTGGGGCGACCCTCGAGGCCATGGCGGCTTTGGCGGGCGTGGAGTCGGCTCAAAACAAACCAGCAAACCAAGCACGAGCCCAGCGAGCGCGGCGGGGCTTTGAACTCCATCCCTCCTGTTTGCCTTGCTCCTAAATTGCAGTGCCATTTCTGTACAGTGCTCGTTGTAATCACAGCCATCCATCAGGAAGTGTGTTTATGGCACCGAATACCAACGAATCCTGAATGGTGAGCTGCTTGTTTCCCAGTGTTATCAAAGGAAGGCAACATAACCTTTATTCCCTTTGGATTGATGTCATTTTATTTTCCCCACCTAATATGAGACAGAAATAGGCACAAGTTCATAGACTACTATTAGTAGGCTATTATTTTATCAATATTAGACTACAAATACATAAAGCCATCTATGTGCATAGGAATCATTGGGGTTTGAAAAGCCCTCTGAGATCACCAATCCCAACTCAACCCAGCACCACCACCACGTTCACCACTAAACCACGTCCCCCAGCCTCTCTGGAGAAGTGTTATTCCATTAGGAATGATTACAGTAACTCAGTACTTGCTTCGTGCTTTAACATTAATTTAACAGTGTTAATTTCAATGAACAATGGCCTAACAGCTTTTAGGAACCTGACACTGCTCTGCAAGTTGGGCAGGTGTAAGATCTCACCTACCAGAAAGCAGAGCCATCCTCATTGTGTCTTGGTTGTCATATGACAACTTGCTCACTACAGAATCCTAGAGTGGTTTGGCTTTCAACTTCCACTAGACCAGGTTGCTTAGGGCCCCTTTGAGCTGTTTTACTTGGGAGAGTTGGTGTGGGAAAGATCCAACAATCTTTCTCTGCAAGGGCGAGGCTTTATTTGGATGAAGAACCCTTTCCTAATAGTTTGGTGTTGTGCTGTTTACATGATTAACACATCAACTGGAGATTGAGCAAGTATTGCTCAGATGAACTGATTGAGTGACAACAAGTAGCATGGGAAAGTCTCTGGCTGGGTATGAGAGGAACTCTACAAGGATTTTTTCTTGGGGATGGATCTTATTTAAAATTTTCATGAATGACCTTGGCACAAAACATAGCATGCTGCTGAAGTCTGCTGATGACACAGACTTGGGAGATGTACTGTGCAGAGAGAATTGGATGACCTTGAAGACTGGAATAACAGCAAAGAGATGAAATCCAGTACTGAAAAATGCTAAGTCACGCGTTTAGGGAGTAATAAGCAATAAGAATATTTCCACTATAGAGACTCATCATCTGTAGATGACAAAGGAGAAAAAATGTGGATAATTCATGGGATGGGCTCTGAAAAAGGTAGGCACACCTTCATATATCCCAGGAGGAGTTTCTTTCAGGAGAAGGTAAATATGCCAGGAACTGTGGCATCCTATGGATCATTCTGGTCCCAATGTTCCTGAGGTGTGAGTTTGACCTGGGCTGGTTACAGAAAAAGATGGTGGAGATGTTGGAAGGGAAGAGCTTGTCCTTTGGGATAGCAATGAAAAGGAGAAAATTTTAACCTAGAAAATGAAAGCTGAGAAGAAGGGTGAGGGTTGTTCATCTAAAGATCAGGATGATAAATATCAGAGAGGAAAATAAGGCATGTAAGGTAAAGAACATGAGGCTAAATGAATACAAATTTTACATTAGATGTCAGGAAAATTTTCTTCACAGAAAGGCTGATCAGCCACTGGCACAGGCTGCCCTGGGCAGTGGTCGAGTCACCACCATCCCTGGAGGGATTTGACAGCCATGTGGATGTGGCACTTGGGGACAGGAGTTAGTGTTGGCCTTTGCAGTGCTGGGGGAATGGATGGGCTTGGTGATCTTGGAAGGCTTTTCCAACCCAGCTGATTCTATTCTATTCTATTCTATTCTATGATTTTATGATTACATTTGTCTGAGTACACTGGGTTCAAATCAGAGGAAGATTTGTGACTTAAGGAAAGCTTATAAGAACAAGCTTGACATGTTTGTGCAAAGGATTATAACACTTGGGCTTTGAGAATATGGACTTTGGAGGTGGTTTCCTGGGGAGTGGTCATATCAGAAGCCTTTTTGTGGCATAATGATTTCCTTACCTGGACCTTGTTTCCAAGGGGGGCTTAAGAGCATATGTGGTAAGGGCAGGAGGCCAGTCATGCCTCTGGGTACTTTAGTATTTACTGGGGTTTGTATAGTAAGAGGTTGGTGGGAATCAGATGTTTTATGTTTGGCCTCCCTTAGTGTGTATGTGATTAATCTGGTTCAGTTAATGGACACTGCACTCCATCCTGTGGTTTCTGTGTGTTGATTCTGAGTGTGGTGTGTATCTTTTGGGTGTTTGAGTTGGTTTATGTTCCTGGGTGTCTACATGACCTGATTAATACTCCCACGTTAATGCAAATGCAAACAGAGGCCACAAAGGGAGGCCAGGCCAAAAACTGGATATTGAACAGCATATGACTGGCTATCAGTTCATCAGATATATAGGAAATGGAATATATTAAACCACTGTTGTTATCCTTTCCATTGGTGGTTAAAAATTAAGTATTATTGATAAATAACAGCACTGTTATTCAGCTGCTAGGCAAAACCAACTCCTTGTCTTTGTTGTATCCCTTGTTGTACCCCCAGAACAAGCTCTCCACAGGGCTCAGAGGGACCTTCCATCCTTGCTTTACAGGTAGCCATTTCTCGTCCAGAGCTGAGAAACTCCACCTTAAACAAACCCATCTATCCTTAAAAAGGAGTTTCTCGAGACAGGTCAAAAATCCCCCATTGTGCTGTTCCAAAAACAAACTGAAAGTGAAGCAGAGAGAGATGTCAGTGAAATCCAGGCTCTGGAGGAGCCAGCAGGAATGTCTCCAACCACTCCTACAGAATTTCACAGGTGGTTTTGAAGAGTTGGCTGTTGACTTCAAAAGAGAGGAAAATAAATGAGAAGTTAGAAATGGTTTTGGAATAGGAGATTTCTGTCCCTGCAGGTAGCCCAATGCACTGACCCCACGCAGCCTGAGCAGGTGCTGGAGACAGAAACCTCTGCCTGGCAAGGGGGGTTCATTTCTCTGCTGTGACCACCCAAACCTGTCTTGAATGCCTGTGGGACACCAGGGTGCTGTTTCCATTGATTCCAGTGGCTCCTTCAGGGTTAACGTTAAGCATGTGCTTAAGGGCATTGCTGGATCAGAGCCAGCCTAATCTGCCTTGCTAGATGCTGGCCCAAAGCAATTCCCAAAAACTCTTTTCTTCCCATCAGCCAACCCCTTGATTTGCAAACTCTCAACTCCCCGGAGCTGCTGAGGCTGTATTTTATTTTCTGGTACCTGCAGCGTTGTGATTGGGAATTTGTGTGAATTCTGTTCCAATATTTCACTTTTGGAGTCTTCCCCTGTGAAGATTTCTTTAGCATAGCCCAGCACATCTGGCCACTTTTAATAACCCTTGGGAGGGCATGTCAGTTTAACACTCAAGTCTCTCTTCCTTTGCTTTGCTAACCGAAGTGTTCAGTGCTACAAAAAAAAAAGGATCTGAAGGGATGGTTGATGTAAAAAGCAAAATTTGGGTAATGGGAAGTAAGGAAGAAGCCAAAGAAAAGATAAAAAAAGTATTTTTTAGCCTGCAGCTTTCCTCTAGCTTGATCTGACCTAAAGGACAATGACTATTTAGCATCGCTGGAGGGTGGCAAGCACTTTCTTCTATCAATGACAATTGCCATGATTTAAGGGGCACTCTACATCGTGTAGCTGACATTTAACAACAAACCTGCATTTCCCAGTCATCTGGCATCACCTTCCTTGCAAGGAAAAGAACCCAACCTGCCTGGGAGTGGAGAGCAATACTTTTTCAACCCTTCCTTACAAGGCATCACCTTCTTGCATCAGTGAAGAGACACTCACATCATCTCTAGGTGCTCCAGAAGCTGCTATTTAAAAAATGGTGCTAAATAAGAAGATGAATGTGGGTCCCTGCTGAGGGAGAGCTCACAAAGGCCAGGTGACTCCACAGGACCAGCTCCTTATTAAGAAGTGGTAGATTTAGTCTGTAAAGACCCTCTCTATTGAGGGGCCCATTGAGTTGAGATGTCACCATGTCCCTCCAAGAGATTCAGCAGAAGGAAAGCCATGGTGCTCTGATTCCCTGCCTGAAAAAAGGATGTTTTCTAGCCTTTCTGGGAGGCTTTTGCTGTGCGAAAGAGACCAGAATTTACTAGGCAGCAGAGAGGGGCAGTGTATCTCCTGTTCCGTTTGCCCAGGGCATATTGGCTTTTCATACAGGTTTTGATTGCACCCTTCATTAAAAGAGCCATTTCTCCCTCCAAATTAGGTGGAATCCAGCACTGAAAGAATCCAGCCCAAGTCCCAGTTTATTTCTCCATAAAACATCTGTATTGTTCTTCCAGGATGGCTCTGCCAAATGAGTCCTCAATAAACCCAAAACCTGGCAATAGACAAAACGCTAAAAAGCGCCTTTTTAATATGGAAAAGTATCCTGCAGTGTTGCAATCTTCCAATGGAGACCACCCCCTGCCCCTGAGAAATGCAGAATAGCACCAGGCCCACAATTTGCCTGGGGTAAAGCAACAGAGCTGGGTCTGTGCTGATTTACTCCAGTCAGAGCATCTGCCCTATAGTTTCTTGGAGGGTTTTCCCTTTTGTTTTTTTTCCTAAAGTTCCTTAACTTCTTTTTCGTCTTTTTTTTTTTTTTCACTATTTTTTTTCTTGTGGATAGAAGCTTTGCAAGTTCCTTCTTTTATTGTTAACTCATTTGGCAGGAGCAGCCAAGCAACAAAGTGTTTTATTTGGAAATAGTTGAGGGGGGAAGTCGACAATGTCCGAGCTCTATTCAGATTGCATGAGCTCTGGGAGGTTTTCACCTCTGCTTCCAGGCTGCACCAGGCTGGGATTATCTCATTTGATTTCATTGGATCTGTGTGCTGTTAAGAAGTGGGGAAAATGAAAGGTTAGTGAAGTTTGCCTTTGTGTCACGCTAGAAGCTTTTAGTTATTTAAGTGCAAAGTGTTCGTTCTCTCCTCCTTCTCTGTGGACTGAAACATCACATAATGTTCTGCTTCACTGATTTGAAAGTGAAATGTGACTTCTACAGCTTATATATCCTATTGCAGAAGAGATCCTGAGGAAGAAGCACAGGGGAGATGCCTTTATTGGCTAAAGTGTGAAAACTGTAGTGTGTGAAAGGCACTGAGAGCTGAACCTCCTCCATCTGAACATTACACTCAGAAATGCTCTCTCTTTTAAGGCCAGCTAAAATACCTGCTATGATTTTGATCTGTGATGTTGTCCATTGATTCCTTTCCAAAACTTCCCCTCCACAAAAATTCCACTCTGCAGAGATTAAAGGCAGCACTCAGGAAAAACTCAAACCAAATGAGGAACTGTGCATGAATGTGGGCAGATCTTTCCTCTTTTCTTCCATGCTCGAGGCTCCTGTGGATCAGTTGGGATCTGCCCTCTCTTGTGCAGCACTGAATGCACATGAGAGCTGAGGTGTGTCAGTCTCTGTGCTCTGCAGGGCCAATCCAAAATAACTCAGGGCCAGATTTCTAAGAATTCACCACCCACAGTCAGGGCCAAGTTGGGAAGTCAAGAGTGATGTGAATGTCACGAGTAGGACACGTCCTGTGGCGTGGGGAGGAGCTGTGTAGCTGTGTGTGTTTGTGTGGGTGTGAAGTGACTCACCCAGGTCCAAAGAGGCCCTCAGTGTCAGCACCAAGAGCAGCCTTTTGTGGCCTGGGAGAAGATTTTCAGCCCCTCATTTTCCACCAGGACAGTGGTGATGAGATTGTGGTGCACATGGACACGCTGAGCTCTTCGGAAATGCTGGCTGCTTTTTGTGGTGTGTCAGTGGCAATGGGGATGCTGGGGAAGCTCATCCACTGCTCAAGTGCTGAGCTGTTAAAAAGGCAGCCCTGACCCCGATAGCCTCCCTGGGCTGGGGTTGGGATTTGGAGCCTCTCTGCACCTCCACACCTTTCCCAGCCTGGGAAGACATTTCCTACTTCACTGGTGAGTTAAAGTTAATTAATTGATGCTTCTAAGACAATGTGATGATAGAAAATGCTGTTTGCCAGATAAATATTACCAGTGCCCTGTGGGTGTTTGCAATTCCAGTGTGCTATTCCCTGCAGGGACTGACTCATGTCATCCCCACAGAGCTGACTGGGGAGCTGTCACATCCCTTTCACCACCACCAACCAATACCTGTTATCAGAAAGTGTGCTTGTCCAATCAATTGTTGGGTTCTCTATAATGTGGTTTGGCAGATCCCAGGTCTGGCCCCCAGAACTGCAAAAACCTTTTAAAAATCATGACATGGTTTTATTCTGTGAATGCTACTTTTAGCCCTTAGCATGTGTTCAGGCCACCTCCTGGAAAGTGTTTTCTTTAAGACCAGAAAGACCACAGATTTTTTTCCTTAAAGTGGAAGTGCTGGATGGAGTGGCACATCAGGAGCTCAGGTTTCATGTAACATCAGGGAAGATTTGCAGTAAAATCACAAGAGTTGGCAACAGAGGGGTTTTTTCTCTGAAAAGGCTGGCACAGCTCGGTGTTCCAGAGTGCAGCTTCTTGGCTGGTGCAGCTCCAGCTCTGCAGATGCCAGGGGAAGGATGCAAATTGATGGTTACTGAGGACATGCCACCCTTGGGCTCAGTGCTGGTCAGTGTTTTAAGGCCCACAGAGAAGCACAATTGATGTGGTGCCTTGCCGAAGACGATGCCAGCAAGGGAGAACAGCATCCCTGGAGAGCTGGGTGATGGAGAGCAGGGAAAGCTGAACCCCTTTTTCTCCTGCTCTTCACTTTGGGGGTGGCTGGTGCACAAAGTCCCACGGCTTCTGTTCAACACCACACTCCAAAAAAGGAGGGAAAGATTTCGGCATTGAAAGCTGGGCCTTTGCATGAGCTTTTGCCTTCAAACAAGCACAGCCTGTTCCTGCTCTATGCTTTCAGGGCATCTGGAAAAAAGGCTGGATTTGGAGAAAAAATATCAAGGCTTGCTTTTAGGAGGGGATCCTGAGAACCTGAGCTTGGGGGATTCTCTCTATATTTTGGGACAGGATGGCTGCTGTGCTGCAGAGCTGCCTCCTGCCCTTTTCCTGCTGAAATCCCCCATCCCATCGGGGTCAGCCTGCCAGCGTCCATCCCGCCGGCACACACAAAGTGCAGCTCTTGGAAAAGTGAATATAATTTTAAAGTTGGCCTGAGAAGCCTCCATCTAGTTTTCAGGGTTCCAGAATGTTGTTTTATTAGGATTACAGTCTTGTTCTTCTTAGGTTTCAGCAGGCGTTTATGACTGTTACAACAGGAATGAAAAGCTGGGGCTGGAATCGGCATCGCCTTCTCCTGCCAGGCGCAGGGTTCACGGTGGAGGCCAGACATATGTCTTTCTCCCACAGATGCTACTTTTTTTTTTTTTTCTGGATGAGGAGGTGAGCTCTATCCTCTCCCTGGAAGAGAGGGCTGGCAGCAGCTCTGAGCACAGACACGGTGGGGGCTGCACGGGGGGCCCATCTGCTGAAGGGAATTGTCCTGTTGCTTCACATCGCTGCTCCCTGCCCTTGGTGATGAGGAGAGAGCAGGCCCTGGGTCTGCAGGGAAGGTCATGTTTGTGTAGGATGCTGTGTTCTTCCCATCCCCATCCTCTCATGCCCCACGGACACATTTTCTTGGAGGCTCTGAGGGGATTGGTGGGGGAGAGAGCACTCCAGGGTCAAAACCATCTGTGGCTACAGATTTTTCTCTTTCCTTTTTTTTCCAGCCTGCTTTTTCCAGGCCCAATACCATTCATCAATCTGTATTTCTCTCTGTGTGGGTAAAAATATCTCCTCAAGGACTCCTGAGGCAGAGAGGAGTTCCTTGTTTCTGCAGAGCCCACACTGTCTACATGTGAGAGGCAGGAGCACAAAGGTGAGGGTAAAGGCAGCCCTCACCATCCATCACAAGTGCTCTGCTATCACAGAATCCCAGAACGGCTTGGATTGGAAGGGACCTTAAAGTCATCAATTTCCCACCCCCTGACATGGACAGGGACACCTTCCACTATCCCAGGCTGCTCCAAGCCCTGTCCAACCTGGCCTTGGGCACTTCCATGGACGCAGGAGCAGCCACAGCTGCTCTGGCACCCTGTGCCAGGGCCCCCCACTCTCACAGGGAACAATTCCTTCCCAATATCTAATCTAAATGTAGCCTTTTAGGTCTTGTGGCTGTGTTGATTTGGGCAGCCAAATCCCACATATTATCCCCAGATATGAGGGAGTTCAGTGTGTCCAAACAGTCCAGCCTGGGGGAAGATCTCAGGCCTCTTCTTGGGGAATTTCTGGCTACAGGATGCTCGGTCCCTCTGTACTGTAATAATTAGCAGGCAGATCCTGCTGACTTGGGAAACTCATCTGAGGTTTTGTTTGTGTGTTTGTTGTTTTTATGAGAAGGTCCATATGCCTTTCAGATTTTGTTATTTTCAGAGAGTTGATGATCTGAGGAACAGAATGAAGAGTTGACATCGCCGGTTGTTTTCTTGGCCTGCTGTAAGTAGCAGATGTAGGTTGGTAGAAGGGCTACAGCTTGTTACTTTATACTGGGAGAATTTGATGAGTTTTATTGCAAAGGCATTAGGGCAGCTCATGACAGCCCATGACCTGGGGAGAAAAGAGAAGGCTTTGTACCTGGCAGGTACTGATCATCCACAGTGCTCCTTCATGAGCTGGAGCACATCCAAGAGGCAATATGGGAATTTCTGTATGCAGTTAAAGTTTATGAGACTGCCTGCCTGAATGCATGTGTGTGTGTGTGAGTGTGCCTGTGTGGAGTGGAACGAGGATCTCCAGCACAATACTTAGTAAAAATCCAGTTTCACCAGTGGGATAAGAGAGATCAAGCACCAACTGAAAATGATCCTCAGGGTCTGCCCCTAGGGCTCAGCCGTTGTGTTTATGGCAGGCACAGTAACTGCTCACACACCTGGTTTATGATTTACCCTGCAACCCTCCATCTGACCTGGATTTTCCAAATCAGAACATTGTTTTAAATCTAAAGATAATAATGCCTAGTTATCCAGGCGTTTGCTGGTCTCTGAGGCACTTCCAGTGCAGTGCTGGCTTCTTTCTAGGGGATGGAAATCCTGTCTAACAAGCAGTGCCTTTGCTCTGATGGTTCCTCTGAAATGTGTGCTCACTCAGGGTGTTTAGGAAATGGGAATAGAACTTTATCAGCAGAGAACACACTACTCAGCTCTAAGTGCTTGCTAAGTCCATCCTGTCTTTCAGCACTTTCCTCCTCCTGCTGAATAACCCATATTTAGTGTTGTTTTTATCAGGTTTTTGAGATTAAGTCTCTCTCCCCTTTGAGAGCTCAGCTTCCCATGAGTGAGAGCAAGCAGCCTCATTTTATGTCTGTTTTTAACCTAATGAGGCTGCAGCTTCAGGCTTTTGTGGCTCCTCTTGGGATCCTATTTATGAACCCCACTGATGTAATCCTTAGAAATCTTCCTCTTCTTATTCCTGACCACAATTACCAGTGTTGACCTTCCATTTACTCCATCCCTCTACTGTCATGATGTCTCCTGCATCTTGACCAGCACCTGTTTTCCACACTTATCCCTTTGAACCCACTTTGAACTAATCTGTGTCAAACACAACTGAGCAGAGAATTAATCAGAAAGAATCACGAGTGTCCTACTCAGTGTCAATAATTGCAGTAGATATTTGTATTGGTCCCTGAGTCATCTTGTGGTTTGTAGGTCATTTCCTCAGGTATGATATTCTGATCTTCCTGGTACTGATGATGTCTTTTAACTCTGTGCCTCGGGCAATTTGGAAAGGATAGAAATGATTCCACGTTTAGCAGCAGCATGGTAGAGGCAGTGTTAACTGCAGTCATCCCACAGCTGATATTGAGAATTCCTCCAGTAACCTCCCTTCACTTCACTTGTTCCATCAGTGCAACATGCTCTCATCTCCATTTTAGACAATTTATTATCCTCCTTACAACACTTGTCTCATCCCTCTGTTCTCCAGTTTCACCAGAAATGTTGTGTGGCAACATATCAAGGGTTTACCTAATATTTGGATAGAGCAGCCTGGTACAAGAGCCTGACACTTCTATCCAGACTGAAGCCTGTCCCCTGTGTCACAGCTGTCTATACTTTACCCAGTGTTTCTTCAGAACCTTTTATAATATTAATAATGCTGGTTTGAGCCTATGAGTGTTCAAGTTGTTTTTCTCTCATTAAATAAAGCCACTACATTTTGCTTTTCTCTAAGGCATCACTTTCAATGTAATAAATCTTATCAGCAGATTTGCAGTTCCATGGGCTACTTCTTTCAGCATTCAGAGCTGGGCTGACATTTCTCCTTACCTGCTCAAGCACATTCACTATTTCAGTGTTGCTTGGGTTGGTGAAATGAATATTTCTCCTTGAGGGACCACTACAAACTCTCTGTTCTGGGTGTTGGTCTCTTTGTTTAGGGAACAAGGGACAGGACAAGAGGAAACAGCCTCAAGTTGCACCAGGGGAGGTTTAGTTTGGATATTGGGGAAAATTTCTCCATGGAAAGGTTTGTCCAGCCCTGGCACAGCTGCCCAGGGCAGTGGTGGAGTCCCCATCCCTGGAGGGATTTAAAAGCTCTGTGGATGTGGCACTTGGGGACAGGGTCAGTGGTGGCCTTGGCAGTGCTGGGGGGAGGTTGGACTCGATGATCTCAGAGGGCTTTTCCAACCTTAATGATTCTGTGACTTTCAGTACTAAATGCATCTAAAAAGTTGAAATTTCACCTTTTTGCTCACTCTGTATTCAACTTCTACCTTGACCACACAGACCTGCCTTAGATTCCTGCAGTCAGGAGCATCTCTGCAGCACATCTGCTGGCACTGAACTGCTGTGGGGAGCTTTTCCTGAAACAGGCTCAGCTATACATAAAATGGACTTAGAATTTAGAATGTTTTGAGTTGGAAGGGACCTTAAAGCCCATCCAGTCCCACCCCTGCCATGGCAGGGACACCTTTCACTGTCCCAGGCTGCTCCAAGCCCTGTCCAGCCTGGCCTTGGACACTTCCAGGGATCCAGGGGCAGCCACAGCTTCTCTGGGCACCCTGTGCCAGGGCCTGCCCACCCTCCCAGCCAAGAATTCCTGCCCTGTATCTAACCTGAATTTTACCTGGTGTTGGTTTAGCTCTTCCCAGCAGAGGAAAGCTCAAGGAGCTGTATCTGAAGGAGGTAACCTTCCCAGCTGAAGGAGGGAGGACTTACTGGAAAGGATTAAATAGAAACATTTAAACTTGAAACATTTTGCCAGGTTAGTAGCATTTTCCAAGCTAATTCCTCATAGCAGTGTCAGGCTCAGAGCATGTCACAGGCATCAGAGTTGGGGTCTTGAAGATGCTTCAGGCACCACACAGACCCTGCACCTCTGCCAACAAACCCAGGGTGTCCTCAGAGTTTGGGGGTGCCTTCTGTGAGGATGAGATTTTCCTCACTGTGATTTCCTTCCCAAACATCATTTAAAAAAGAGGAATTCTCTAAGCGTGGAAGACAGCTTCAAACTTGGAGTGAAATTCAAATTTCTTTCTCCATTCAGTTTCTGCCTGAGTGGAAACAGCAATTTACAAACATTCAGAATTTGGTTGCATTTGGGGACAGTTTCACATGACCAGTGAAAAATCTGTTCTTTATCCAGAGATTCCCTTGCTAGGAATTTTTAAGCCCTACCTACAAAGAATTAGGACACCAAAACATTTCAAAGCACAGGGCTCAGGGATTGTTTGAGAAACCCCTGGAGCAGTGTTTGTTCCCCTCTGAAACAGGTGAGTCATTCTGCTTGATATTAAAAATATATTAAAAAATCCTCCCCACACACAAACCAACCCCGAGGCCCACGATTAACATGGGGTATTTCACCCTTGTAGCTGGAGTGAATCAACATTTTAAGCAAATAAAACCACATCCTCGCAATAGGAAGTATTTAATTATCTTTGTAATGGACAGTAGTGTTAGTTCTACCTTTAACAAAGGGTTTCTTCTGCAAAAACTGTGTTCTGAGAATATGTATAAGTGTTGGCAAGACCAGTGACCCATGGAGCTGTAATGCAGTGGGTTGCTATAAAACAGAGGAGAGAAATCCAAAGTTTTATTCTGGCAGCCTTAGTGGAGGTGAAATCAGGGAGCCTGAGAGTGGGAGCTATGGGGATTTTGTAGGGAAAAATAATCCCCACTTGTAATTTTCCCATTAGGAAAGATGCTGTAAAAATGTAATTTTAAAAAGATCTGGAGGAAACCCTTACTTTTGCCCAATTTATTAAGGTTTTCCCTGCTTCACTTGAAAAGAGAAAAATGAGTTATTTCACATATTTCTTTTAAATGTTTTTTCCCTGGAAAACATCTGAAATACAGAGTATTACTTGTGTTACTTTCTTAGGGAGAGGGTTAAAAAGTGAAAGGTTTGCATTTAAATTTGGAAAGCAAAACTTTTAAAAGCAAGATTGAAGCAATTTAAAAAATATAAGGCTCTTAAAAAGCAAAGTACTCTCTCATATATGTAGTTTTTAAACATCACTCACTCTTGGAAAGAAGTCACTTATTGAAAAAGAGAAAAAGAAAAATTTCTAGGAATCCTTATACTTAGATGCTTAAAAATTGTTTGTTTGGTTTTTTTTCAAAAAGCCTTCAATTTTGAATTTTAAAATCCCTTTTAGCTGAAAAAAAAATTACTTTCAGATAAAACTTGCCTTTGATAAACCCCAGATTTTCAATGAAATAACTTCAAAGTTTGCTAAGTTTAACTATTCACTGTGTAAAATACAGAGTAGTGAAATTGAGGGTGGCAAATTTGACCTCAAAATTTTGCTAGAACCTCTGGCTTTTTCCTTCCAGGCTATTTAAATATATTTTAAATGTGAAATCAGAAAGGCTTTTCTCAGAGTGAAATGTGAATGGTGACAGGGAGTGATGCTGTAGGAGGTGCTGAACCTGCTTAATCACCTTTGGTTCCGATTTTAACAGGTTCTATGAGGTTTTATTGAATGTTTTTGCCTGTTGTTTCAAAAGCAAACCGATGAGGCTGAGATGGAGGTGGCCCAAATCAGGAGGATTTGTTTATCAGAGAGCAGATTTTGCAGTGCTGTGTTCCTCTCTCCCCTGATGTGTCCCTGATATCTCTCCATCACCACAGGAGTGGGGGCTCTGAGTCTCAAGGAAAAGGTGAATGCTCACTTTGCACATCCCATTGTGTGCTAAATGGCATCCTAAACACAACTGCGGTGGCAATTAAAATAATGAGATATATAAAAGACACCTGCTTTAAATAAATACAGTAATCTGCCCAAAGCTCCCTGAGTGGGCTGGTATTCAGCAAGAACCTGCAACAAACCTACCCTTAACAACATAATCATTAAAGAGCAGAAACCTTCCCTTCTAATCCCCCTCACACAGGACAACATGTGGATGTTAGCATATTTGGACTGCTTTGCATTCCTTCTTGCCTGCTTTTGAGAACATACTACATTTTAAAACTTGTTGGGTTCTTTCATGTTTTATTTGACCCTATGTAATTGCATTCCTGAAGGAATAACAGGCTCCCACAGTGATTTATACCCTGTATTAAATGTCAGTTTTGAAGAGACACAGTTAGCAGTTTGGTTTAACCTCCTGCCTTCCTATGGAAGTTCAAAACTGAAGTGGAGCTCAGGATCCAAGGGGAAAAGTTAAAAAAAAAAAGGAAAAAAAAGATGAAAATGAGCTTAGGGCTTAGAGGCAGCGTGGAATGAGATGTATGTTCCTGGCCCTGCACCTTTGGAAGCCACCGGAATGAGATTCCACAAAGCCATCTCTATTTTTAACTGTAATTTGTGTACTCCATGGCTGCCCTTGACCACTGGGGAAGGCTGTAAATTAGCCCTGTGAAAGGCTCTGCTCTCTCCAGGCAGGAGCTGCAGCCTCTCCAACAACTTTGCCAGGACATTTTCCCTGCAAAGCCAACCGGAGCAACCACCAAACCAGCCCCCAGTGGGTTTGGCTTGTGTCCTAAAAAGAAGGTCAGCAAAATAAATTGTCCTTGTAATTAAGAGTTGCTCCTTTGTTTTTATGTGTTTAACTGTGCATAAATAGCAAAGCAGGATAGGTATGTTATTACTGTTTTAAATATTTCATTCCCTTTGTTGACTTCCTTATGACACAGTTAACAACTGCTTAATCATACCTTATGACCTAATTAGGGGGGATTCAGTTAAATAAATCTTGATGTAATGGTATATTCTTGATGTAATGGTGCTCTGATGGGTGCATTTATGTGCATGTGGGCATTTAAATGTAAAAGGAAATGCAGCCTATGTAGAATCTGACACAGGACTTTTAATGATCATCATCTTTAGAATCACTGGTGAAACAAGTTACAAGGAGACTTACCTTAATTGAGAATACATAAAAACTTACTTCCTATTCCCAGGAACTGAATGTGAGCACTGTCCTTGGCAAAGGTATTTAAATGTTGTAGTATCAGGCCAGGGTAGTTCTGATACAGGCAAGCAACTGTAGTTTTCAGCTGAAATAATTCAGGGCATTTCCACTGCCTTCTCCAGAGCCTCACTTGCCCATCAGATGGATGTTGAGTCCAGCTCTGATCTGCTGTTTGCCAGGTGGGAAGGCTGACAGTGATCTTTTATTTTGAAGTGAAAAGAAAATGTAGGTGACAAGGTTTTCTTAGGATTGGATTTATCTTGCCAAAGACAGGTCTCTTGAAGTCATGGAATAAGTTGCCCTCTGGAAATGCATCTCTCTGCTGGGTGTTCAGGGAGCTAAAATGACTGGCTCAGACCTGAGGCTGCCTCTCAGGTGGATAGAGTTAGGTAAGATGAATCCTGCCATGAGAAGTGCACAAGGTATTGTGTATCAGCTCCCCCACTCCTAGATGTGCTGCCAGATCACTGGAAATGTTTGTGCCCTGCTGGGACAGACCTGGGATAGGTGCTTCACCATCTAAATCCAGCTGGGAGACAAGAATTTCATGTTAATCTGAGGGAACAAGCCCTTGGGGTGCAGTTAACCCCTGGAGTGTGGGATGAGATGTGTCTTTCATGGCTTTAGATGGCAGAGTGAGAGGTATCTGTTCCTGCACTTGGAATCCCAGGCTGGATTGGGTTGGAAGGGACCTCAGAGACCATCCCATCCCACCCCCTGCCATGGCAGGGACACCTTCCACCATCCCAGGGTGCTCCAAGCCTCATCCAACCTGGCCTGGAACATTTCCAGGGATCTAGGGGCATTGTCATATTTTGGCATCAATGGAGGGAAGCAGCCCTGTCTAATGGGATTATTCCTGATGATTTTGTCATTCCAAAGTCAAAGGATCAAGTCTCACAGGTGGACACCTGAGCTTCATGGTTGGTGATTTGGGTGGTGATGATGTAGGGTTTTACCCTGGGTGTAAATCTGCCACCCTCCCTGGTGGGTTGGTTCAAGCAGGAGGTCACCCAATATCAGAAAAAAAAAAAAAAAGAATTTTAAATCAGTGTGAGTAGAGAAAATAAATTCCTCATGAGGATCAATGTATCAATATGACTTTACTTAATGGCATCCAGCCCTACAGACAGTACTTGGTCTCAGTAGTAATAATTAGGAGTTAGAGAGAACTTCTTGATGACTATCTCCTGAATTTCACAAATCTTTTGAAAAATATTACTATTTTTTCAGACATTTGAGACTCTGAAAGCTAAAACACCAGCAGATGGAGACAAACCCTGTTATCAAACCAGCCCAGTTGAGCAGGACCTGTAGGATTTGCAGCTTTTCTCCAGGAAGCTGAGGTGGAAACCTTAAGGAAGAACACCTTTTATGAAGTGTTGAGTGCTACTGTTGTCTGCACATGTTTAATAACATGAACTTAGGGAGAAAAGTTCTCTAAAAAAAAAAATCTCTTTGTATTAAATGCTTTTTTGGCCTAAAATAAAATGTTCTACTTCTTTTTGGTGGGTTACATACACATGGGAATGTGTGCATGCATAAACCACTTTAGAAATGCAATTATGCAAAGAGTTTCAAAAATTCATTTTGGATGAATAGTCCGAACTTTTTAAAAAGGTTCACACAAATATTCTTGCCTTTTTCTGATTTTTTTTCTTTTTATGGGTGGTAAATAGCATCTGAGCTTGACACAATAAACCTTTAGGCTTGACCACTCTTAAACTGTGTTTTCTGGTGACTGGGACTGCTATTTAAAACTTTTTAATCAGATTGAATTGTAATGGTTGTCCTCAACTACCATGGCCACCCAGACCTCCACAGGTAAGGTAATTTATTGCCATTTGAAAATAAATTAAAATAATGAAGACACTGCATCATAAAAACTTTATTAAATGTAAATGGCAGAAGATATTTTTCCTCACGTTGACTAATTTTGCTTTGCAGATGAAACACAAAAATCATAAGTGGATCCAGAACCATTTTGCTTCCATGAAAGGCCAGAAGAAGAAATTTCCTTGCTGTCCATATCATCTCTTCTTCACTGGCCAGGGAGGTTTTTTACTCCATTGTCCTTTGCATTGGAGGTGAACTGGAGGGGTTGACACAACTGGAATGAGCAGAGCTGAGACTGAAATGCAAACCCAGCCCGTGCTCTGGGGCTGTGGGGTTGTTGCTTACCTGGAGAAAAGGTTTTGAACCGAGTGCAGACACACCATTTTATAGCATGAACCACAACAGAAAACATGGGCAGGGGCATAGGGCTGTAAAAATGGTCCTTTCCTTAATTGTCTAAATAGAAATGAATGTGGATGCCTCCAAATGCACTGCAACTATAGATAAAACCAGCAGGAAAAATCTCAGAGGAGGGCTGAAGAAAGATTTTCTCTTTCCTTTCTTTGGAACAAACATATTTTTGATGTTTTTGACTGGTATAAATATAGACCAATAGAAGAAGAGGCAGAGAGGACCTTGAGAGATGATCTATCCCTCTACCCCAAGGCAAGATTTGCCAGGTCTGAGCCATTCCTGGTGACAGTAGAGTCTGTAGCTCCTTGACTAATTTATTCCAGTTCTCACCTGTCCTTCCTCTTAGGAAATGTCTTTAATGCTTGACCTATATCCTCCTTGCTGCAATTTAAACCCATTATTTCTTGTCTTATACCCAGTGGACGTGGAGAACAATTTATTACCTTCCTATCTGCAACAACCTTTTACATAGTTGAAGGCTGTTATCATGTCTCCCCCTCAGTCTTTTCTTCTCTAGACTAAACAAACCCAATTCTTTCAATCTTTCCTCATAGGTCATGTTTTCTGGACCCCTGATCATTTTTGTTATGGAAATAAACATCCTTTAAATCAAGTTCTGTGAATCAATCTTGTGTGGAAAGGAAGGGAAACAGAGGGGTTAGAGTTAGCATTGGGAACAGGAATCTGGTGGTGAAAGAAGTGAATTTTCTGAGGTCTACAGAGAGTACAGCCTTCCATTCTTCTTTGGGTTTAGGAAGTGTATTGAACACAATTTTCTTTCCCCAGCTTTACTGGGAAACACTTTTCCTACTTGCAACCAGAAGGAAGGCAGTATTTTATTTCCACAGGCTGTGGGGACAGTGGTCTCTGGAAAAGCACAGAGCAGGGTACCAGAGAGTAATTTGAAATTGTATGGCAGGTTCTTCATGCAGACTCTCTTAAATCAGCTTGCCTGCAGTGATACCAACCCTTGCTCTTCAACAAGTGATATAGGTCATCCCCAAAAAGTAGTTTATAAGTGGATCATAACTCCAGGACATTTAATGCAATCAGAGATTCAGCACAGAAGATGCTGATGAGTTTTTGATTGTAAATTCTCCTTTATTACATGGTCTGCTCAGAGAACATTTGAAATACCAGGTCAAGTGTTTCAGCTGCAAAAACCATCCAAGGCATTGCCATTAGATGGGCATCCTGGGCCTTTTTGCTTTGCATCTACTGTTTTGAGGTTGAGAGAAGGTGGAGGTGATGCCTCCTAAAAAAGTTCCATCTATTCTGTACAGTCACTATGAGCGGGATCTTGAGCACTGAAGAACCAGGGAGTTTAGGAGATCACCAACTTAAATACTGGGGCTGCAGAAGGATCCAGGAGAAGCTCCCTGTGTTTATCCTCCTTTCCATCCTTAAAACACCAAGGGCTAAGCTGAGGTTGTTTTGGGTGTTTAACTAGACCTGGGACTGGGCAGGACTGTGCTGCTGGTGCTTCTAGGCAAGCACCGCCTGCAGCAGCTTTTTGCTTGTGGTGGTTCTGCTGGTTGATGCATTGACTCACAACTTCCCTGTTCCTCAGAGGTAAGTGTGAAGCTGTGCTAAATCTGGTTTCAGATCAAAGACACTGCAGCCATGTGATGTAAAACATTAAAACAATCACTTTTCTTTAAAAAAAAAATGTTCTTCTGAAGGCTTTATGCTGGGTTCAGATATCACCTGTCTTCCCACAGGCTGTATAAATAGGAAAGTCAGCAGGAGCACCAGGCAGAGAAATGTGTGCTCACATCTTATCTGGATTCCTCACTAATGGACATGGACTCATTGTTCTGCTTGCAGAACAATGAATCCATTAACAGGGGACATCATAAAATTTTAGAGAGAGCTGAAAGTCCAAGAGCATCTGAAGCTGAGTGCACTGATGCACCTTGAAAAAGAGTTCAGGAAGATATAAGAGATAGACTACAAGAGCCACAGAAAGATGAGTTTCAGTCCTTGTGGAGGAGATGCTGACAAGGTGAGAGGTTTCCCGCTAGCTAGCATATGTTTTGTGGAGAAACTTCCCCAATGTTCTTTCACTGGGAACAACACTGATTTGACCTGTCAGACACGTTACATTTCAGGCCTTGTCTGATCAAGATAGCTGAGAGCTCTAACACTTCAGCAGAGGTCCAAAATAAACGTGGTGCAGTGAGGAAAAATGCTTTTTGCTCAGTGTGGTTTACTGGGAATATTCTTCCATTTGCTGCCTGACCCAAAGGTAAAGCTGGCTTGTCTTCCAGAGCCAGACTCATCCTCTGAGCCAAGTGAAGGATGTCAGGGACAAAACTTTGGCTGAAACGAGACAGTTTTGGTCTTGAGATGCCAGTAAGCACATCCATTCCAAAAAGGAGTTTTAGTTTGATTAGACTGATTGTCCTGATGGGATGGTATTGGATTACTAGCCAAGGAAAGGTTCTGGTTTTGGATATTCTTATTTTTACAAATATCTAAGAAACTCTTCCCTCAGCTAGTTGTAAATGGTGTTGTAACAGAATCAGCCTGAAAGCCACTAAAGACAGGTTTCCAGCATCAGATACAACACTGAAAGTTGCACTTTTGAGATGGTCTCCATGTAATTTCTCCCATATGGGCCCTGAAACCCCAGATGCTCTAAGAAGTGTTTAGGGCCCTGTAAGACACAAGGCCATCAGTAATTAGCAAAGGCCCCAAGCATGTGTTTAACTTTAACATGTGCTTTTCTTTCCCAGGAGTCCATAGAATTAAGGACTTTAAGTGAGTGGGTTTAGGGATATGCTTAAAGCTAAGCATGTGTTTAGTTGCTTTCTTGTGCTCTGGCTTTATTTGTTTTTACAGGAATGAGAGAAATGAAAGATCTTATTACAGATCAAACACAAATAAATGTCCAAGACACAGCAGGGAGGCTTTAGGTCTTGGTTTGGAGCCCAGTGAAGTCAATGGAAAAACACCTCAACACCTCAGCAGCCTTTGGAGCAGAGTCCTCAGAGGGTCGATGAAGAACCCACTGCAGAAACCTGCTGAATGCTTCATGTTTCCTTGCAAGGTTCCCTTATCTTGTATCCAGATGTTGCTAACAAGGGTTTTTATTAGCTGCTGAGAAGTACAAGGGCAGCAGTTTTTCAAGTCCTAAAATCATGCACATATAGATGAAATAGAAACAGTTTGTGCTGCAGTAGCAATTGTGGTCTGTGGAGCTGTGAGTGTATTTCAAAAGTCCTCCAGTTCTTATTATAGAATCCTAGACTGGTTTGGGTTGGAAGGGACATTAAAGACCCTCTTGTTCTATCCCCTGCCATGGACAGGGACACTTTCCACTATCCCAGGTTGCTCCAAGCTCTGTCCAACCTGGCCTGGAACACTGCCAGGGATGGGGCAGCCACAGCTTCTCCGGGCCTCCGCACCCTCACAGGGAAGAATTTCTTACTAATCTCTAATCTGACCCTGCCTTCTGTCAGTCTAAAGCCATTCCCCTTGTCCTGTCACTCCATGCCCTTGTAAAAAAAACATGTTGGTCTCAAAGTGTTTGCTCTGTCTTTCACACAGTGCAGTGAGGCAAGTGTTGTCACACAGTTCCTAGGGAAAATGTTGCATCTTTGTAGAGGGAGAGGTTTACACAACAGGAAGAGCAGGTTCCTTTGAATAGTATTTCTCTTTGCTGCCTTTAGATCTCTGCAATGTGCACAGCAACACCTGACTTACTCATTTGGATTCTCCTTTTAGGTGTGCAGGGAAATGGCCACTGCTTGAGAACAATCTGCTCTATTTCTGACATTCATTTCAGGATGATGCTGAAGATGTCTCTGTTTGAGCAGCTGAATTTCCACCCATACAGCTGGATTTTTGTCCTTTGGTTGAGGCTGGAGTTAAATTCTTCAGAGACTGCCCTAACCA
Source organism: Zonotrichia leucophrys gambelii (assembly GCF_028769735.1). Lineage (NCBI taxonomy): Eukaryota > Metazoa > Chordata > Aves > Passeriformes > Passerellidae > Zonotrichia > Zonotrichia leucophrys. The sequence goes on along the minus strand of NC_088175.1, from coordinate 60,512,207 downwards.
AGGTCAGCAGAACTGCCTGAGCCACCAGCCATCACCCAGCAGGGAAAATGATCATGTGCTGTCTTGCCAGGCTTGTTATGAAGGCAGGTGTCATTAGAAGGTGTTTCTGCCTCCTCCTGCTCCTCCTCAGAGTCATTTGGGTCACAGCAGCAGAGCCATGGGACGAGCTTTGTCCGAGCTGGGGAGCAGAGTGCCCACCTCGAGTCTCTGCAGAACAGGTAAGCACTTAACCCTTGCTGAGCTGCCACTGCTTCCTCTGCCTTCATTACCTGTGTTTGCCAGGTCAGACTGACACTGGTGTGCAGAGATGTGCCACGGCCACATCAGAGCGCCCAGCCAGAGTCTCAGGAGGGTGGTTTGGCTGCCAGGACGTGCTGATGTCACTGCACTGCCTGTTTTTGCCTGTTTGTGCTGGGTCAAAGTGACACCGAGCCACCACGATGAGTTATGGTCACACCTTCATTTGGCTCTGCCACTCCAGGCCTTGCTGTCCCATCAACAAAAAACTCCTGGTGGCATCCACTGGGAGCAGCTCTGGGATTTGGTGTGCTGGGAAGGGGTCTTGCACCAACTGCTCACACAAGGGAGTTGTACTGTTCAAAAAGTACTGTTCAAAAGAGTGATAAAGTGATACTTGCAGTTTGGATGCCCACTGGGTGAGCCCCACAAAATCCCTTTGATGTTTTACTCACGTTTGCTATCTTGATCTTTAACAGAGAATATGTTTTAAGAAAAATGGTCAATATTCACCAAATTCTGGTGCAAAAATGCACCACCAAAATGTTGGACCTGCTCTCTCTCCTCCTCCAAGGTTCAGAGATTGCAGTGAAAAGGATTTCAAGCATTTTTTTCCAGCAGCTCTAAAAAACAGTGTGGCTTTTAAATGTGCATGTTTTTGAGTGCAGACAGCTGTCCTTTCCTTTCCAGCCATTTCACAGAACTGGAAGACACAAATCAATAGATGAATGTTCAGTACTAGTAGTCTAATTATTATTTCTACTTTTCTCATGGTTATAATGATAGGAAACATTTTTTACTTGCTCCCTGGAAGAATTATTTTTTCTACCTAGTCCCTGTCTTCAATTTTTGTAGCCCCCTGAACAGAATCTGCAATCCTTAGTAGCATTTAAAAAACTCAAACCACCCATTGGCTTGAAAGGAAAATGTGAACTTCTTCAACGAGGGCAAAAATACTTCTGTTGCTTAAACGTAGGTAATTAGACTGAGGACTTTCTCCAAAGTAAACCCTGACAATCTAACAATAATCTTTGGCTTTTGGACTGCATGGAGTTTCTCTTACATTGTTAAATGCATTCCATGTTTCAGTAAATGACACCAGGCTCACCAGCAGTGAGTGAGTGATTAGTTTATCATCCTCTTAGTGCAGCCATCTAGATCTTTAACTCTTTAAGCAGTGACATTTAAGTCTTGAGAACACCCAGGATCATGCCTGAGGCTTTAGACATTCTCAATTCAAGCCAGTCTTGGATATCTTGTGAAAATGAAGAGAAGAAAGTAGGTGCTTGCATTCTGATAACACTTTAAACAATTCAGGTAAGGTAAATTGCAAATAACCACCTTTTTTTCACCTTTCTTTTTTTAAATTTTAATTTTTATTTCTTTTATTTAGAGGATGCCAATTCCTCTCTCCTGGGACCACTTAGGTCATTAGATGCCTCAGCAGCATAAAATTACAGGGAGAAAATCTTGACAGCATACAAAGAGACTGAAAGGTGACAAATCTGCATTTCCTAAGATCCAGGGATGTGGGGCAGGGTTTTTTTGGCTGGATTTACAATTCATCTCTCATGAGACAGTAGAATGAACAGCTTTACAAAAGATTTTATTATAACAACAACAACAAAAAATTATGTGAGCTGTAACATACTGTGCCAATTCTCTTGTGCTGAAATCCTGCTCTAGCAGGGATGTGTAAGTACACAAAGCTTGGTAGCAACAGAAACCTTTGGAGACTGAGGGGCTTCTACTTTGGAAAAGAAAGGTGCAGGAGGATTTTCAGACAGAAGGGAAAGACTTTGACCTGTGAGCTGCTGCTCAGCATCGTGGATCTCCATCTATCACCTGATCCTGCTCAGTAACGCGAGCCAGATCGCTGTGTGTGCCCTCTGCCACGGGAGACATGGAGCTGCTCACCCCACAGACACAAAGTGCTTTGGGAGCTCTGTTGCTGGGAAGAGTTTGAAATGGATGAATAGAGCATTTACATGCCTCAAGAAACAGAACAGAGCCCAGCCTTTAGTTAGTTTTTGTTTTAAAATGCCTTTTGTACTCTGCTGTGTCTTTGGATTTCATTTTGGGTTTGAGAATTTTGTTTTTTTTCAGACTGGACTTTGAGTTTTGATGGATTGGGTGAAAGGAGTTTTTGCCCAGCAGGGCAAGGGTGATCCTGTGTGGAAAGGGAAGGGATGATGCTGGGTGAGGTAAATTCCCTGCATTCTGCAAAGGGTTGGGAGTAACTCTGAGGCACTGGAGCTGTGCACCTCCTGCAAGCACAGGTACAGAGCTGGGTTTGCAAACTTCTGGTGACTCTTGCTCAGCCCCCAGGTCGTAGCCATTCTCAATCCCATAGATTCATTCAGGAATCTGCTTCCAGTCCCTCTCCTCCATCAGAAAACATGATGGAAGTGATGCAGTTGTGCCATCCATGTCAAGGCACCTCCTGTGGTGGGCTCATCCTGGGCTCCTGGTGCTTATCAGCTGGACAACCTGTGAAAAAGGAATGGTGGCTGTTCTGGGGGCAGCCAGTGGTCCCAAGAGGGGGAAACAAATCACACAACAGATTTGCAAGCTCTCCTTGTGGCACCACTCTGAGAGAGATTCTGTCAATCCCACCTTGCCATTTTGTGCTTTGGGTCTATGGCTTCTCTCCACTATTCCTGACTCAAGTCAATACTCATGGACTCTAAGTCCTCTTTGACCTTCTCATTTTATCCTCTGCTCTTCAAACATCTGTCTTAATCCACTTCATTTTTATCCTGCAGTCCCTGAAGCCCCAACCCCACTCAGCTTCTCCTCAGCCTGGGCTGGGGGGGACAGGCATCAGCATTCCTGCCTCACTTTGCACCTAGGAGCTATGTAGAGAAACACTGATGGGAGATAAAGTGACTTTCTGAGGCCTCTGGAGACAGGAGAGGTGACTTTTTGGCAGCCCTGGAGTAACCTCAGTGTTGGGTCTTTGTGAGGAACATTTGGGAGCTGATGCCAGTTTTACAAATGACGTTTCACATTTGCTTTTTGCAATATTTCTTCGAACTGGGGTGTGGTGCTGCATACAATACCTGGTTCTGAGGCTTGCTGCTCTATCAGGTATGTGTACAGAGGGTGGGAAAAGGCAGCAGAGTCAGCAGGACAGAGGTGGAACAAGCAGGAATGCAGGGTGAAACCAGGGGAACAAACAGGTCCTCAGGGAAACTGTTCTGACTTAGTTCTGCTTTCCCTGACTCAAAGAGTAACTCCAGTGTGCCCAGAGGGCAGGTACAGGGAGATACCAGTCTTATGCTAACTCCAGATTCTGCTCAAGCAGAAACTGCTGGTCCAGACCCTCCATCCTGAGACTTACATTCAAAAATCTACTTTTAAGCCTATTTCTCTTCATGTCTGGGTGATGCTGTGCTCCTGGCAGGTGCATCATTCTGGGTTGTCACTGTAGACCAGTGCAGGCCTGTCATAACACCTTGGTGCCTCTGGCTCAAGTCCTGTTTTCTAGAATTGCACTTGGCCTTGCCTTGGCCCTTTGCCCAGACTGAATTTGCCTTCTTTGTTTTCACTTCTTTCCCATATCAGTTTTCTCTCCTGTTCTGCCTTCCTGCTGATCCTGTGGGCTCTGGCTCTGTAAACCCTCTGCCCAGGTGGGGCTCTGTGGAGGTGAGCACTCCTCACTTCCAAGGCCCCTTCATATGCAAGAAAGAGCTACGAGATATCTCTACTCATTCCTTTTTTGCCATTTCACTTTTTCCCTCTTCAAACTGGCCTTTAGATATTCCTTTTCTAAAAGTCCCTCTTTTTTTTCTTTTTTTTTTTTGAGTCAGTTCCCTGGTTTTCTCCCTCTGTCAGCTCTTTGGTGGCTGGTATTTTAGGAAATAGAGAGGCTGGTTTGCCTGTGGGATGGGACACGCACGGAACGCACGTACGGCGCTGGTTTGCCCACATCGTTTGGATAAGGTATCAGAGAGGACAGACTGTCTTTGCATTGAAACCTGCAGGTCAAGAAATTGGCCTCCCTTCAGTTCACAGCCCTCGTGGCTGCCAGCCAGTAATGTAAAGCCCTGATGAGTATTTCTGGAAAAAGCTGGAAACTCACCTCTGACTACAATGTGTTTAATCTCTCATTTCCAGGCATTGTCAGTTTTGCTTCTTCTTCCCTTCTTCCTCCTATTCTTCACCTCCTTTTTCTTCTCATCCTTCTTCTCTTCTTCTTCTTTCTCCTCTTCTTCTGACATGGTGAGTCACCAGGTGTCTCTGCAGTGATGGACAGAGCAGCACCACTTTTGCTCCATGTGCTGTAAATTAGAGATCATACAGAGTCTTCATGTCCTGTTACTCCTCCAGTATTTTCCCAGGACTTGGAGCCCCGCTGAAAGGGTTTGAAAGACTTTTATTTGTTGGGTTGGAATTTGAGGATCTGTTCAGAAGCAATGTTTATTTTTTTATTTATTTCTGACAATGGTGCAAAATGCTCTTGTTGATCCAGAAAGGAGGCTCTGACCTGCTTTCAATTCTAATTGCCTCCTCTTCCCATGTTTTTAATTACTCTTCGCTGTTTAATGTACTCTTAACCACTTGGATAAAGTAGATTCCTGATGATCCAGTCACTGCCACAGAAGCACAAAGCTGAACCTAGACCTTCTGAAGTCCAAATCAGGTCCTTCATCACTAGGACAACTTTCCTTTAGGCATCCCAGTACCTGCAGCTCTGCACCAAATCTATGGCCTTTGAAATCCCCAGGTTGCTAAAGGCATCCTTTGGGCTGCTGAGTCAGTGTCTGTACATGATGGAAGCAGGGAAGAGGAAAATAGATACTTGCTTATGCAGAAAAGAGACAAAAATGAAATCAGGTTTCGCTGCTGTTGACACAAACTGTGCCCCCACTCAAGTATTTTTTGGTCGTGGCTGTTTGGGAGAGAAGGTGGACTTTGATTCTGCTTACAAGTGGTTTTTTGGTGCCCCACCAAGAAGCAGGGCTAAGTAAGAATGTCTCTAATTGAAAATAAACCCAGCTAACACCCCACTCACCAGCTTGCTTGATCAATAGCAGAACAGAAAGCCTTGCCATGCTAGGCTGGAGTAGGTCCTGCTGGGAGGTTTGTCAGGAAGTTGTGTCAGGTTTAGGTTGGACATCAGGAAAGGCTCTTCCCCCAGAGGGTGCTGGCACTGCCCAGGCTGCCCAGGGAATGGGCACAGCCCCAGGGCTGCCAGAGCTTCAGGAGGGTTTGGACACTGCTCTGAGGCACAGGGTGGGACTGTTGGGGTGTCTGTGCAAGGCCAGGAGTTGGATTCTGGTCCTGGTGAGTCCCTTCCAGCTCAGGATATTCTAGGACAGAATGAGCAGGAGCCTTTCCACCAGAAACCATCTTTTCAGTGTCACGTGTCTGTGGGAGCTCATGCTCTGCTCACACACACCCTGTGTAAGTTTATTCAGTGAGCACTTTCTAAGAATGATGATTAATTGTGAGTATGAACCTTGTCACCAGGCAACTGGTACAAACGAGCCCCACCAGTTTGTTATTGTTGGAGATGGAGGCCACAGGGCACAGCCATGTTTCCCAAGAGGGACTCCTGGGCAGGATCCTCCCTCTCTGCTTTCAGGTGAGGATGTTCACATTAATGAACTCAAAATTCATCTCTGTGCTAACATTCCCCAGAACTTGCTACAGCACCTACCAGTAAAGTCCTTCGCTATTGCTAAAAATCCAGTAGAGCCCACGTGAATTATTTCGCAGCAGTTTTCCTGCTCTGCTTGTTTACACCTTGTAGTAGTGATTGAGATCATTAAAGCTTCTGCTGGCAGCAGATCTCAAGCTGCAATTACAGGACAAAGACAAATGTCAGCACCTCAGAGGTGCTATGTTGTTGTGTGGAATTGCAGATTTTGGCAGCAAGGGAGAGCAAAATATCAGTAACAGCAGAACTGAGACAAAGCCACATCTCAGGGCTGGAGACACACAGAGCGGGGTGCAAGGTCAGGGAGCTGCCAGCCCTGTGCTGTTCTCCAAAAGCCTCCATCAGATCCAAAAGGAATCTGCTTATCTCTGGTAGCCACATGGCTGGACAGCACTCCTTAGGAGAATGATGGTCTCTGTTAGCCACAACTGCAGAGCAGGCGGAATGAGCTCTTCACCTTCTGGAGTTCCTCCTTTCTTCTCAGGGATGAGGCTTTGAGGAGTGGGGAGCCACAAAGTGCAGAAGCAAACGTGGGCTAAAGGCAGAGATTCTCTCCAAAAGCTGGATGAGATCAGTGCGTGTTCTTCTTGTCACATCCCTCGAGGAAACCCACTGATGTGGAGATGATTTTACAACAGATGTGATTCTAACACAGCTCAGGGGAATTTTAACAACAGGCCATTAAAATGGCTCTCCCTTCATTTTATGAGTTGTGTTGTTGAAGCACTTCCCTAATCATGGAATCATAGAAACATTAAGGTTGGAAAAAAGCTCCAAGGTCGTTGGGTCCAACCTTTGGCCATTCACCACCTTCCCAAGCACCATCAAAACACTGAGCTGTTTTTTGAACACCTCCAGGGATGCTGATTTCATTCCCTCCCTGGGCAGCCCATTCCAATGCCTAACCACACTTTCTGTGAAGAAATTCTTCCTGCTGTCCAGCCTGAGAGACCCAGACCTTTGAATTCTGTTCATCTCTAAATGAACAATATTTAGCAGCAGAGACCTCACACTCTCACAGCAGAAGGCAGAGAGTATGAACAGCAAGGGGTGACTTTTCTAGCCTTGCTCACCCTTGGGCATCTCTGAAAAGTGACAAAGGGAATGAGTCAAGTAACAGCAACTTAAGATTCACCCTGCGTGGGACAGCCAACCTTTTAATAGCATTCTCAAAACAATAAAAATCATCCTTCAAGACTTAAAAATAGAAAAGAGCAGACAATCGTACTGTTTCGACTGCCTTGTGTCTGATTACCAAAGGCTGCCTTTTTAGAACTGCATTATTTTAATGTTCCCACACAATGTTTTTGTAGGGATTTGTGAAAAAAACCCAAAAAACTGTTTGAAATAAAAGAGCAGTGCTGAACCTGATTCTCCTCTTAGCTCAGGAGTGGTTCTAGACGTGGTCCTGACACCTCGGCAGAGACACTTTAATGTAAAGTGTATTAAGAAATAAGGTCCAAGCGGGGCCCAGTTCTGTGTTTTAGGAGACGTATGAATTTATTTATTCAGGAGGAGGTAGAATATTCTGGTAGAACAGGCCAGCTCTGAAGCACTCAGAGAAATCATGAAAATCTCAGAGTGGTTGTAAAAAATGTTCCTTTTGCCATTCAAGCAGCTGCACTTGTTTTTACCGGTCAGCTCTTTGGTGAAGAGCTTCTTTGGAAAACGTAATCCCTTGGAGTTGTTTGCTCAGCTCCCTTTGTTTTAATTGACAAGCTTAGGCAGTTGAAAGGAAAGGGTAGGAGGGAATTGATCTTAGCACACTTATGGGCATCTCCTCCTTTAACTCATGTCATTAAAATGTTTCTTACATAGACATTTATTTATTTATTTATGGTTTTAGGCTTGTTTCTGCTCAAGCACAAATCTGGTGAGGCAAGTTATTTTTGTTGTTGTTGTTGCTTTTTTCTTTTTTTTTTTCCTTTCTTTTTTGTTTTTCCCAAGGCGGGTTGTTTGCAGACTTTAGAGCCCAAAAAGGTGCAGCTGCTCTAAAAATAACACAGGATCCAAGAACTGGTTTGGGAAGGTCTGAGTCCAGAGGCATCTCCTGAAATGCTGCCATTAGAGGAGAAGTTTTCCTTGTAAACAGAGCTGGCCTAATTTCTAGAGGTGCTGAACATCAACCTGCAGTGCTTGCCGGTGGGTCCTGAGCACACAAAACCTGGAAATGGGTCAGAAATGTGAGTGGCTGGGATTTTATCACAAACGTGTCTGGGCAAACCCACAATTATCGGGCTGAAACAAAACTGAGCAAATAATTGCCCCTCAGCTGCTGACCCCCATGAGCAGAGCTGGGCTCAGGGGCTCCAGGACACCTGCCAGCTCTGGGGCTGCTCACTGCCACCAGCAGTCTGGTGTCACAGCCAAGGTGTGCCCATGATGGATCGCCCCTGGGTCTGGCCAGCCTGGGCAGGGTGACGTCCCCAATGCTCCCTCTTCCAGAGGAGACCAATGGTTTTGCCACCCAGGTGCAGAGATCCCCAGAAGGTTTTTCACAGAAGACAGGAAAAAACCTGGCAGCAGATCCCTTAGACTGGGGCTGGGTCACAGGCACGACCACCATCGATCCCCCATCACCATGTGAGGTGTGACCAGGGGAGCTGAGCCTTGCGTTGAGTGCAGACACAACATTCTCTGGTTTTGATGTGCTGGATCTTTTAATGTTGCATCCACCGCTGAATTAAGCAGTGTTTGCTTTTCAAACCTTCCACATTTGTATTTTTAGCTCCGTTTTGGCATCACTCTTTTGGTTGGAATATATAACACACTGGGTTGTTTAGTGTGCCTGGACCGAGTTCAGCCGATGTGTAACTCCACGGGCTGGAGCAGAAGCTCCGTTCAAGGTGAATTACGCTCTATGGGGCCAAGGAAATACAGCTTCTGTAGAAAGGCAGCCCAGCTCCTTCAGTAAACGCTACACTATTTCCATCCATGGTTATTCCTTTGTGGTTTGGGTTATGTATTTACATTTTACGGAATAAATACTACAGCTTTCCCCATGACTAACACTTCTTAGTAACCAGGGAGCTACTCAAATACGCTCTTGCCTCCTACGAGACCCCAAACCACACTGCTCTGCCCTGGCTCTCTGGCCCCAGCACAGGGGCACGGTTAACCAGTGTTACATAAGCAATTTTTGGGATCTCAGCTCAGCAGGATGGCTTAGGACAGCAGGCACTGGATGCCCTGCCACTGAATTCCTCTGGGACAAACATTTCCAGCATGGCCACTCTCTGATCCCTACAAAACCTGAGCGAGGTCTTCAGACAAAGAGAGGAACATACCCTACAAAAAGGGAGCTGGTTGCTTTTCCCAGTCCAGAGGTCTGTTTTAGGAGCAGCACTATACAGGCCCTCATGTAAACTTTGTTTATAGACTGGAGTATTTTCAATGAAAATGTTATTTAACTTAAAAAAAGTTGCACAGCAGCTACTCCCAAAATTGTTTTTCCTTGTTAAGAATAACACACAGTGTGATACATTTGAAATGGTGATAGCAATATTTCACAAATTTTGATGGATTCATAGTCCAAATACCTTGCTAACAGATGTTTCTTTTAAACTCGGAGTGGTATAGGAATAACTCAGAGATATTACAGTGTCAGCACTGCCTTTTATCTGTGCGTGTCCTTTCGGTGACATCCCTGGGCTTTTCTAATGCATGGGTCAGGTCTGAGCTCAAACAAAAAAAAAGTGAAATATGAAAAGAAGGCGTCTGTGATGGTGTGTGAGCTCTGGGGCAGTGCTGGGAGGACACCAAGGCGCTGGTGTGGGTTTGCTGCACTCAGGCACAGCAGCCCCGTGGTTTGTGGCCACAGTCATCGTTTCTGAGCTGGTTTTTGGCTGTGGTTAATTGATGAGCTTAGGAGTTCCCATGGCCACTCCATGACCACATCTTTTGGTCTCATAAATTAACTGTGTTCTCACTGTGGGTGACAGTTTGCCCAGCACAAAGGGATACCCCAGCAGGGCAAAGGGACAGATTTTAATGCCCTGGTGGAGCTGGCTTGATTTACCATGGGTTGCTCAGTCTACTCTGAGTCTCCAAAGGATGGAGCATCTGTCACACTTCCTTCAGAGGCTCTTTCCCCAGAGTTGCCTTCTCCACACTGTGTGCTCATACATCACCCCCAGTAGGTCAGAGAATCACAGAATATCCTGAGTTGGAAGGGACCCACAAGGATCACTGAACCAAATCCTGGCCCTGCACAGGACAGCACCAAGAATCCCACCCTGTGCCTGCATGTGTTGTGTCCAGTTAATGTGTGCTAATGGTAAACCAGTTTGTCCCAAACCCCCGCCTGGGAGCAGCATCAAGCCTTGGGAAGTCTCGTTCTTATTCCCAGCCCAAAGCTGGCCCAAAACAATTCTGGGGTTGAACTGCGGGGCATGGAGCATCTTTCCTCCCGGAGACCCTCTCTGGAGCCGCCAGTTGTGGCCGTACACAGCCCGTGCAGGCTGGCAAAGCGCCTGCTGCACACCTCGGTGGGGTCCGGGAACCCGGCCCGGAGGGAAAGGGGACAGGGCTGTTCAGGCAGCCAGGGAGAAGGATGAGAAAATCTGGAGGACGAGAGGGAATCCAGGGGGACAACCCCTGGTGCTGGCAACGGGCTCCCAACCCCCGGGGCTGGCGGGTGGTGGGAGCACAGGAGAAACCCGCGCTCCATCCGCCGTGCCTTTCCCCGCGCAGCTGCTTCTGGTTCCCAAGCTCTCCCTCCCTTCTCGTCGGGGGACAGCCGAATGAGAGTTTCGCGAGTTTCCCGTCCCGAGCCTCCCTTCCCTGCCCGCTCCCTCGGGGCGCACCGCGGAGCCCCGACCGCCCCGGGGACCCCGCCCCGGCCGTGCGGGGCCAGGGCGGGGCGGGAGGGTCCCCGGGGATGCACCTGAGCGGCGCGGGGGATCCCGGGCACGGCTCCGGCCCCGGCCCGCGCCCCGCGGCTCCGAGCGCGGCCGCTCCGCCGGGGGTCCCCGCGCTCCCCCCGCTGCCCGGGCGGCGGAGCGGGCAGGGCCGTCCCCCGCGGGGCCGGGCCGGGCCGGGGGCGGGCCGGGGGCGGCGGGCCGGGCCGGGCCGGGCCGGGCTGGCGGCGAGCGCGGCTCCACGTGACTGCGGGGCCGGCAGAAAACCGGGGCCGGCGGCGGCGGCGGCCGCACTGCGCCGGGCGGCGATCGCGGGAGGCGCTCGGCAGCCGCTGCCCCGGGGCTTTCGGCGCGCTGGGTCCGGGCTGGCTCTCCAGAATCATGGACTGTGCTGATATGCCTTGCTTGCTGTCAGTGAGTACAGCCCTCTTCTTCCTCCGCCTCGCTCCTCGCTTTTTGTTTTCATCGCAGGGCTTTAACTTTTTTTATTTTAATTTTTAATTTTTTTTTTTATTAAGAAAAACTTTTTGTTGTTCTTATCCCGGCGTCCCCTCCCGGGGTCCGGCGGCGCGTTCGCACCGGGGGCTGCAGAGCCGCGCGCCCCTTCCTTCCCTGCCGGGCTCCGCCGCTCCCGCTCCCGTCCCGTCCGGTCCCAGCGGGGCAGCGGGGCCGGGATGCGCCGGGATCCCGCCTGCCCGAGGGGGCTGCGGGGCTGCGGACAGCCCGGGCACGGCCCCCGGTCCCTGCCCGCCGGGGCGCGCCGGCTGCCGCTCGAATGGGGGCTGCTCCCCGTGCCCTTTTGCCATTTATTATTACTGCTATTATTATTATTTTTAAGTTTATTCGGAAGAGGAGGGGGGTTTCGCTTCTCGTCCTGACTTTCCCTCTTGTTTGTTGTCGTGTTTTTTACACCCCAGAGACACCATGATTCCTGGTAACCGAATGCTGATGGTCATCCTACTATGCCAAGTCCTTCTAGGAGGTACTAACCATGCTAGCCTAATCCCTGAGACCGGCAGGAAGAAAGTGGCAGAGCTTCAGGGACAAGCCGGATCCGGACGCCGCTCTGCCCAAAGCCATGAACTCTTGCGGGGTTTCGAAACAACTCTGCTGCAGATGTTTGGGCTCCGAAGGCGGCCTCAGCCCAGCAAGTCAGCCGTCATTCCTAGTTACATGCTGGATCTCTATCGACTCCAGTCCGGAGAAGAGGAGGAAAGCCTCCAGGAAATTAGCCTGCAGTACCCTGAGCGATCGACCAGCCGGGCAAACACCGTGAGGAGTTTCCACCATGAAGGTCAGTGATGGGAGGCGGTAAATTCCCAGCCCCGGTAGCGATCGGGATTTCCTTGCGTTTGGAAGCTCACAAATGCCTTTAGAAGCAGGACGTGCCCGGCCCTAAATTTATGGGAGGAAAACCACCCCCCCCAGGCTGCCGTGTGTGGGTGACAGGCGTGCTGCTCGCTGTTTTTTCCAGCATCCTGTGCTTAACCCGAGCTTGACCATATTTTGAAGTGCTTTTGCTTCTGTTGACAACAGCGAGTTTCCTTCGGTGCCTCTGCCTCGGGGTCACTGCCTGGGCTCGCGTGGATTTAATGGCTCTGGATCGGATGCGGGAGTAAAGCGAGGGCGGGATCTCGCCCCTGGAGTGTTTCTTTTGAACTATCAAAGCAATTGCTGCCTGCTTTTACTCTTAAGAAAAAAAGAAAAAAAAAATCCCCCCAAACCCCGACTCGAATTTAATGCTTACAGCTGTGTGTTTATAAGGTTTATTCAATAGACCCTTGTAATCTGATCCAAATGTTTCCTAGCGGATGTTTCTTTTCCAAAGTAAATCTGAATTATTAATCCAGCCGCATCATTACTGCGTTGGAATTTGCTTCTCTTTCTCCCCCTGCCCCCCGCAACAAGGCACCTCTGTGCTCCGTGGCGCCGCATCTCGCCGGGGAGATGATTTTGGAGAGGCCGGGGGAGGAAAAGCTGAAGGGAAAAAGCCTCCCTGACCGGGGGAGGCGAGATGGGAAGGGGTGGGGAGTGCTCGAGGCGCGGCTGAGGCGGCGGTGCCGGGGCCGGGGCCGCTCCCGGTGCGCCGGGCGGGATGCGCGGGGAGCGGAGCGGAGCCGGCGGCGGCTGCCGGGCAGGTGAAGCGTGGGTGCGAGCTGTGCCTGTGCCGGGCCGTGCGCCCCGAGGCTGACGTGCTCTTCTATGCTTGTCTTACCTCTTCCCCCCCTTCCCTGCTCTCCTGCAGAGCACCTGGAGACCGTCCCGGGTCCCAGCGAGGCGCCCCGGATCCGCTTCGTCTTCAACCTCAGCAGCGTGCCGGAAAACGAGGTGATCTCGTCGGCGGAGCTGCGGCTGTACCGGGAGCAGGTGGAGGAGCCCAGCTCGGCGTGGGAGAGGGGCTTCCACCGGATAAACATTTACGAAGTGATGAAGCCGCTGTCGGAGCGCGCCCAGGCCATTACGCGCCTGCTGGACACGCGGCTGGTGCACCACAACGAGACGCGCTGGGAGAGCTTTGATGTGAGCCCGGCCGTGATCCGGTGGACCAAGGACAAGCAGCCGAACCACGGGCTGGTGATCGAGGTCACCCACCTCCACCACGCACAGACTCATCAGGGCAAACACGTCAGGATTAGCCGATCTTTACCTCAAGGGCGTGGGGACTGGGCGCAGCTCAGGCCGCTCCTGGTCACTTTTGGGCACGACGGGCGAGGCCACGCTCTGACCCGCAGAGCCCGCCGGAGCCCCAAGCACCAGCGTTCCCGCAAGAACAAAAAAAACTGCCGCCGCCATGCCCTCTATGTGGATTTCAGCGACGTGGGCTGGAACGACTGGATCGTGGCACCGCCGGGCTACCAGGCGTTTTACTGCCACGGGGACTGCCCCTTCCCTCTGGCCGACCACCTCAACTCCACGAACCACGCCATCGTACAGACGCTGGTGAACTCCGTGAACTCCAGCATTCCCAAGGCCTGCTGCGTGCCCACGGAGCTCAGCGCCATCTCCATGCTCTACCTGGATGAGTATGACAAGGTGGTCCTGAAAAACTACCAGGAGATGGTGGTGGAGGGGTGCGGGTGCCGCTGACCTCTCCCTTCCCCACCGCCCTCTCCTCCCCTTCTCTCTCCCTCCCGTCCCACCCCAGAACTGCTTGCTATAGCTGGACTCTTCTCTAAACTAAACGTTCACCTTGACCTTATTTATGACTTTATGTGCAAATGTTTTTGACAATAATGATCATATATTTTGACAAAATATATTTATAACTACATATTAAAAGAAAAAAATAAAATGAGTCATTATTTTAAAGGTAAATGCATTTTGTGTCTCGCCTCTCAGGGTGCTGCTGAGGCTGTGCTGGCTGGGAGTGCAGCCGGGAGTTTATTTTGTCTCCTTATCTTCTTGCCCCCCTCCCTCCTTCTCCACTCCTTCCTCCCCATACCCTTTTCACTTAAAGGCTTTGCAAATTTTATTAGTCTTTCTATTTCTCGCCGAGGTACCGCAGATCTCCTGGTGCTGGGGCTGTGCCACGTGGGAGATGAGGGTCCCTGGAGATAGAGCCGACCTTGCTAACCTGGCCCAAGCCTTTCCAAAGCAACCCACCAAAAATGCATTTGAAAAGAAGGTGAAGATTTACCTGAGGGCTTTATGCTAAACCAGCTGGGTTTTATACCCTTGCGCTGACTTCAGGATTCCCCAGGTTTTAAAACTATTAACATTTTCCCCCCCTCCTCCCCTCCCCACTGGAGATTGGGAAGCTTCAAAGGTTTCCACAGGTCCTTTGAAGATCAAATCACTCCATTACAATGCCAAAAAAAAAAGAAGGAAAAAAAGATATCTGGAGCAGTTAAATATGTGTTAGCTAATAGCTACCTGTGCTGTGTCCTTTCTAAATTGCTTCCGAGCAGGAAGGTGATTGGAGCCGAGCAGGTACAGTTGGAGGAGTCCAGGGCCTTGCAAACCCTGCCTCAAATGCATTGGAGGGGCTTGGAAAGCAGGGAGCTGTGCCTGGGATGGGGGTGTGGGGCCATGTGGGAGTGGGGAGGGGACAGCAGGGTGAAGGGTGCATGATGCTTTCTTTTCCTTCCTTTATTTTTTTTTATTATTTCTTTTCCTTTAATGATTGAAGCTTTCCAAGCCTCCGAAAGGGGCAGCTTAGTTGAAACCAATAAAAAGTGGAGCGGAAAGCTTGCCAAAAGCTTTGGCTCCCTGAAGAGTGCAGGTGGATGGAGGAGATGGGAGCTGCGGGGGGGAGGAGGAGAGCGCGGCCCTGTGCTGCTCTTGCAAACAAAAATCCCCAGCCCTCGGCCCCTCCTGTGCCACCGAGGCTTTCCCAGCCCTCCATCCCAGCGGGTTCGGGCCACAGGGTCCCCTCTGAGACCCTCGGGGGTCCCCGGTGCTGGGGGGTCCTCAAGGAGGAGCGATGGGTGTTGGCTCTCCGGGGCCCCCTCGGCCCCGAGCTGACACTCTCATTCCTGCCTTTAGAAGGGAAATGTGTGGCCTGGGGCATCGGCGACCCGCTGCCTCCCCTTTGATGCCTGCATATCAGACATAGCCATGCCAAAGAAAGAATTTCATTTTGAAGTGGCATCAGCTAAAGGCGAGCGCCTTTCAGCTGCCTGACAGGGCAATTACACACATCTCCCTCGATAACCCCGGGTCGGGTGGGAAAAGGGGGCTCCGGGCCCCCAGGCAGCCCTGGATGGGGGGCAGCCACGGTGGGAGGCTGTTTTCCACATTGGGGGAAACAAAAAATTAAAGAAAATCACTGTGACTTTACTAAAAAGCAAGAGGCTTCTCCCAGGTTCGCTGCCCTGTTGGCCGGTGCATCCCGGGCTGTCCTGAGGCTGTGAGGGTGTTGTGGAGCTGCATCTGCACAAATGCCTCTTGGATTTAGGTCATCCTCCTGGAGGAGCCTCCTGCTCTGCTGCGTTCCTGCTGCTTTATGGAGCTGTTTATTTTGGTGCTTCTTTTTGCATTGCGTTTCAATGACGAAATCGAAGCTTTGACCCTGTGGAGGCACAGGCACTTGCTTTTCTGTGGGTGCTCTTGTCCTCATGCCTTTGGGAGAGTTTCTTTTGCCTGAGATCCTGCATGGGGTGTTCTGCTCAGAAAGTATAGGGAAAAAAAGTCAACTGTTAAAAAAAATTATGTAAAATTTATAGGAATCTAAAGTGTGGTTATAAACCTGCTGACAGCAAATGTGATCTCAGGGACAAAATACTCATGGATGCATTAAGGAATTTATTAATCACTGCTGAACTTCTGCATTTTACACAGAACACAGGGCAGAGTGTTCCCCTCCTCGTGTGTGTCCTTGTCACACGTGGGTGGCAAACTGCTGCACAGCCTTGTGTGGTTGGAGAGGCTCTTAGTGAAATACTCAAACTGCTAAATCACTTAAAAATAGGAAAACACCCCAAAACTGAAGTGAAGCCAGAATTAGTCCCTTTCTAGTTTCCATCTGACAGCCAGTGGTGTTTTTCCCCCCACTTCAGTTTGTGCTGTGTTTGAATGGTGTTGACCTGAGCTCTCTTCACCATCCTGGCAAGGAGGAGCAGGATTGGTTTTGGGAAGCTGGGAGTGAAGCATCAGCGTGGAGGGACCCTGGAATTCCTCACAGTGTTTCTGGCTGTTGTTTTGTGCATTTCTTGCAGCAGTTATGGGGTTTAATCCCATGCTGGAATTAACATGGTGACCAACCCTGCCTGTTTGATGAGTGCTCTGTGCCATAGAAGGGCTGGTTTGGTTTGAGCAGGACAGACCTGGAGTGAGGCTTAATCTCAGGCAACAAACGCTTATCTTTGCTTAAAAATATGAGAAATGTATCGTGGCATCATCCCTCTGAGTGTGGAGCTTACTCTTTGCAAATGTGGCTGATTTCAGAGCGAGAGCTGTGTTTGTGTTGGCCGGGGAGGGATCCCTGGGAGGGCTGAGATAAGGATATCAGTTCAATCCCCCTGATTCAGTCCAGGCTGTGAACCAAAGGGGAGCAGGTTGAAGGTGGGTGTGCAGCCACTTCCCACCATCTGGTGTCCTCCTGGTGGCTGTGCCATGGACCAGCATTCCCAGAAGTGTCAGCTGGATGGGAGATGATCTGCAGCTCACTACAGACTGCTCTGTGCCTTCCCCAGGAAGGCTGAGCCTTTGGATGCCTGAAAGGCACTGTCTGTGTGGCTTAGGGATATAGGAAATGAGGGGAAGAGCTCGGTGGGGTTTGCCAGCTCACTCTGCTCCAGTGGTCACCATGGTGGTGATGGTGAGAGCCACTGGATGCTCTGGAATGATGTTTTCGCTGAGCACAGGTGAGTATGGGGTCAGGTGTGCTGGAAATCAGGGTCCCAGCTCTGCCATGTGTCAGGAGCTCCCCCCGGAGACCTGTGGTGACACTGATCCCATCTCCAACCCTTCCCTGATGGCTTTAGGATCCCAAGACTCTTCAGGCAGGACTTTCTTCTCCCAGCTGTAAATCCTCCCCCAATTCAAGTTTGCAGCGTCACACTGAGCAAAGCTGCTGCCCCAGAGATGCTGTGGCTGAGGACGCTGCACAGACAGCCAGCCAGGCTTTGCTTGCAGCCACAGGGGCAGAGGCTTTGCAAATCATTTCCTAAAATTGCAGGTGGGTTTGGGAGAGAAGCACTGAGTTTTGCACGTTGCTATTGTGGGAGAGGCACAGAGGCTTTGCTGCAGAGCCAGCAAAGGAAGACTGGGCCCTTCCCTGCTGCTTGGATATCTCTGGAAAACTTCTCACCCATCACAAAATGATGGGCACAGTCAGGCTGGGAGGGCTTGGAAATCTTGGCATCAAGAAGGGCTTGTTCTCTTCATGCTGGGGTTTCATGGCATGAAAGGGCATCTGAAGATCCTCTGCTGTGGAGTTTGTTTCTGAAATCACAGGACCAAAACAGGTAAGAGGAGATATCACTGACCCCATATAGATAAAGGTTTTGAGCACACAGAGATGAAGAGGCTTGGCCAGAGTCATGTGTGAAGAGCAGGCAGAGCCAGAAGAGGTATCTGACACCTCAGCCCTGTCCTGTGGTGTGGCATAAAACTCTTCCCTGGTCTGGAGCCTGGCCTCCTGCAGATCCATCACTTCACCTCAAACCAGAGGTGGATTCCTGTATAATACAAGGGAGAGGAAGCTACAAAGCCAATGTTGTTTTCTAGGCAGGAGTGATAATGACAGGGAGCATTTGGAATGGCCCAGACAATGCTCATCCACTTCATGGATCCTGCATTCAAGTCTGAAAGTGTAAAATAGGACTTTCAATACCTTATTTTCACACTTGTTCCTTAGTCAACTGCAGAGTATCCATTAAGACACAATCAGTGAAGGAAAAATTCCATCATTTCCACCTTAGCAGAGCTCAAGGGGGTCTGAAGGGTCCCTGGGGAACTGTGGCTCTGCTGGACCAGCTGTGAGTAATTTATTCCACCCAGCAGATGAGAAGAATGTGCTGGGACTTTGGTTCTGAGTGGTGCATCCAGAACTTGCCCCAGCCTGGAGCTCTGTGCTATTTCCCATACTCAGGGTTTTTCATCCACTGCCTCCTGCTCATGCCTGGGTTCCAGGTTTTACACAAGAACTGCAGGATCCCACTGATCCCTTGTGTTCTCCCAGACTCAGGTTTGGCCTTGTGGAGAGCTGCTCTGAGCCCCTTTGCTGAGCAATGGCAGTGGAGTTCATGGATCCGTGTCCAGGAGAGGCATTGTAGAATCCCAGAATTCTTTGGAATGGAAGGAACCTTTAAAGGGCTTGTGGTCCAATTCCCCTGCAATGAGCAGGGACATTAAATCTCAGAATGGTTTGGGTTGGGAAGGACCTTAAAGCCTATGGCATTCCAGCCCCTGCCTTGGCAGGGACACCTTCCATTGTCCCAGGTGCTCCAAGCCCTGTCCAACCTGGCCTTGGGCACTGCCAGGGATCCAGGGGAATCACTCCCAGCCCCAGAGCTGTGTTACAGACCACAACCTGGACCTTTTGCTCATCACCAGTAGGATTTCATCCTAGGAAGGACCTGTGATGAGCTGCCCATTCCATGACATCGGGGTGCCAAGGAAATCCTTATCCACACCCAGCCCTGTGCTTTGGACCTGTCCATGTGCTCCAGGCGTGGCTGCATCTCGAGGTGCTTCACACCATCAGCATTTCTCCCAGTCCTCACCAGGTGTTGGCACAGAATGTGTTTTTAGATGCAGATTTTTGGTCTGATTCTCCCTTTTCCTGGGGATCACAGATGTGCAGGTCCAGGGAGACCACACAGCTCCCAGAGGAGATGTTGGCTTCCAGTTCTAGCAGACTATGGATGGAAAATGTTGAAGTTACTCTATATTCACAATGAAAACAAGGAAAAATCTGTGCTAATTCTCTCCAAAATTCCACCTAGTGCTGTGGGAGAAGGCAGGAACACAGCAGGCCTATAACAACATTTTTCTGCAGCACCCATCAGTCTCCAGCTATTTACAGGTCAGTGCTTCCAGATCCAAAATCACGGTCACTGTATTTAATAGGCCACTGTGAACTTTACTACCAGTAATTTATAGAATTGCTTTATAAGTTTTATAATTTTTTTTCTCAGTGTAATCCTGTGCCAGAGATTCCCACACTTTGTTTATCCATTCCTTTTGAACTGTTGCCTTTTTTTGGCTTTGAAACCATCACCCAGAAGTTCATCTTCATTCTCCACAGTTCTTATGGTTTTGGACACAGTGGAGTCCCACAGGCAAAGAGCAAGTGGTTTTCCAAGTAATCCACCCATCCCTCACCTGTTCCTTCAGAAATATGAGATTAGATGTTACAAAATGATCTCCTGATGCAGACTGTATTGTTTTACATTTCAGATTTGAGGGAAGATGGTGACAAATCTGCATTGCTGTTCTTGGCTTTGTGGGTTTTGTGTGGGCTGTTATGCACACCTGCTATTTAGTACTGGAATCAGTGAAACCCTTCATGCCAAGATTAGCTCAGAAATGCCAAATTGATTTTTCACCTCACCAGAGGGGTTCTGGACAGGATGGGCAGGTTGAAGGATGTTTAACAAGGAATTAAATAAATAGAAGCAAACACTCTGCTTGAATGCCACACTAAGCAGTTATCTCCAAAGGAGGAGGACTGGGGAGCTCAGTGAGAAACCTTTTTATCCTGATTTTTGGAGCACCCTGGGATAGTGGAAGGTGTCTCTGTTCATGGCATGGGGTAGAATGAGTTGAACTTTGAGGTCTCTTCCAACCCAAACCAGTCTGTGATTCTCTGGAAATGCTTCTCTGGGCTGACAGAAGCTCTGTGGGGAGCAGAGCAAAGGGATGGAGCTGTGGGTTGGGGCTGGTGGGAGCAGCACAGCCCCGCCATTGCTGCCCTGGCTGAGCTCTGACCTGCTCTGGGGCACCCCACGCTGCTGGGCTGGTCCTGGGGGGGTTATTGCTGCTGTTCTACATCAAAGAGGAAACCCAGGGCCTTATTCCATCACTGGGTGTCTGAGGAGAAGGGCTCCAACCCCACATGGCACCACAGGAACCCTCATCCTCAGCCTTCACACCATGAGCATCCCTGGCAGAGGCACCGAGCAAGACATCCTGTGAACATCCTGATCCTTCTGGGCTCCCAGCACCTGGAACAGGTATTTCTAGGTGCCATTTGAAGAGGTTTAACACATACAGCTTGAGGAGTCACTGTTTGTTTTGGTGCTTAAAAGGATTAAAAATAATCACGGCCGTGTTCCTTGAAAGACGGTTTGTGGAGCTGGACAGTTTCCCAGTAAGAGGCAGTCCCCAAGGGTCATTTGCAAAGATAATATTTTTAATTTGATTAACCAATGGTAGCGCTGAGCAGGACTCACATGTGCCTCGGTAGCAGGATGGGATCTGGGAGCAAAATTTGGTGGTAGAAGCAATGAAATGTGGTGAGAAGGGTTCCACAGAGAGCTGAGCACCTTGGATAAGGCAGAAAAAGACCTGGGGACTTTGCTGGTCAGAAAACAACTCAAGAGAGCCCAAATTCCACTTGGGATGGATGAAATAAGGATTTTCCCCTGGAGCTGCCAAGGGCAGGGCTGAATGCTGACTGGTTTTCTGATCCCTGCATTCATGGGGATTTGCTTCAGACCTTACTGGGCTGGTATCAGGATCAAACAACATTAGGGAGCAGCCTGGTCAGGTTCTGCCAGGAAAATGGGAGGCTGGAGGGGAATTCTGTGTGTGTCTTGGGGTAAATACCAATGAGAGGGAAGGGCTGCTCATCTCTGAGCAGGAACATTTGGGGAACTGTAAAGAAAAATCCAGTTATCAGAAATGAGATCCCAGATGGGCCAATTCAAAAAAATTCCATCTGAGCAGGAACAGGAAAGAAAAATCCAGTTACTAGAAATGAGATCCCAGATAGGCTAATTCAAAAAATTTCCCATTGGTAAAGAGGAGCCAACTCCAAACATGGACAGATTTTGAAAAATCTGTACCAATGGGAAAGCAAGATGTTGTTCTCAGGAGAGCAGAGAGCAGCTCTGCCCTGCTTGGGGGTCTCTGCAGCTTTGGGCACAGGATGTCAGGGCAGCACCTTGACCCCAAGGCGCTCAGGGACCACCAAAAATCCCAGGTTTCACTGTGGGTCTCACCAGCCACGCTCAGAAGAGAAGCAACGCAGACAAAACTATTTATCACCATCAGAGTGGGGTCAAAATTCCCTTTCCTGGTTTGATTGGTGTTGGGGGGGACATGGGAAGGGGCATTTTCTGTGCCCAGCCAGTCAGAGATTTGGAAGTGGCTTATGGGGGGAAAAGGAGGGTGGGGTGCTGTGGCTTCTTTGGGTGCTGGAAATGTGGAATGCTCAGAAATTCCCCTTGCTGTGGGATGAATAGCTGGCTCATGATAGCTACATGGCTGCTGGGCCTGGGGCAGCACAGCCTCAGGATGGAGAGAGCAGGGCTGGGTTTTCTTCCCACCTCCATCTGTGTGGTCCAGGGTGGGTCAGTGAACGGCCTCGTGCCTCAGTTTCCCCCCTCACAAGCCAGCAATGCACTCATCCTGCTGACAGTCCCAGCCATAAATATTATCTCACAAGCAGCTGCTCTTGAAAAAAAAGAAAAAAAAATCTTTTATTGCTTCCCGTTAAGCTGATGACTGTTAATGAGGAAAATTAAATTCACTGCCCTGTTGCCATTAGACAAAAATGTGCTCCATCTCCATCCCAAAACCCCATTGTAAATAGCTGTGGAGGAGTGGGATAAACATTGTCCTTCCCAGGGCAGGGCCCAGCAGCAGCAATGAGCAAACACAGGTGTGGTAGATTTGTAAGCTTTAAGGGAGATCGGGGATATTTGGGAATCAAATCTGGTTTGGGTTAGGAGCATCTTCAGTGGAAAAAAGTCCCAAACCAGCAGGGACAGAGCCCGGGGCTGATGACGGCTGCCTGCAGCTGCAGGCTGGATGTGGCGCCTGGGAACGGGGTGGTGGCAGCATCCCAGCAGCCTGGGGACAGGCAGGGGACAGCCTGGGGACAGCCATCCTGACCCTGCTCCCACATCCCAACGTTTGGCCACGTGGCATCCCCGGATCCCAGCTTGGTCCAAAGCCCCGTGTGGGGAAACCTTTCTGTAGCAGGTCAGCTCCTCTTGGATTGGGGTTGTTCAGTTGGTAACTGGGGCTAAGCTGGAGCTTTCCATGGCTTTCCTTGCTGTCTCTCCCCTTTCCTTTGGAAGGTGAAGGGTTTATGTGGCTGGAGGGTGTTAATGCTCCCAGAACAGCAGGTGAAACACAAGTGGACATTTTCTGGTTTTGGGGGCAGATGTGATTGGTTTGGGCAGGCCGGATCCAGAGGCCACACAAGTGATGATTTCAAGTGTTTTCTGTTGGAATGTGTCATTTGTGGAGCAAAATGGGACATCTAGGAGAGCCACCTGTGGGCCAGGTCCTTTCTTCCCTCCTCTCAGCCCTGCTCTGACACCGCAGCAGGGGCTTTGTCTGTTTGTGTCCACTGCAGTTCATTTTTCCTGAGGGATCCTTGACACCAAGCTCAGCCCAGCCAGCAATTAAAGCCACCCAAATGACATTGTGGGACAGCGAGTTTTTCCATCCTACAGGAATGCAGAGATGGGACAGATTCTGATCCCTGCATTCATGGGGAGTTGTTTCAGACCTTACTGGACTTGGTATCAGGATCAAACAGCCTCAGGGAGCAGAGATGGGACAGTTTGCCCTGCATCCACCCTGATGAGCCCTGTTTGTCCCTGCCACTTTGCAAAGCAGAGGACAACAGGATGTTTTGCACAGAGCCCGTGGCATCCTGCTCACATCCGCTGCTCCCGTTTATCTTGTTCTGGACAGCTCACTCCAGACTCAGCAAAACCAGGAGCAGGGATGGACTAAGCATTTCCTGACCTTGCTCTTGGGTGAGGACACAGGGCTCTTCCCTTTGCTCCCTGGCAGGGGCACAGCCAGGCCAAGCAAGGATCTGCCACAAAAATGCTCAAAAATGCTGCTGAATTTTCTTCCATCCCTGCCTTGGAGGAGCCAGCAGTTGGTGGGCAAATTTGCCATGAGAGGCTGGTGGGACTCCATCATTCCAGTGTTCCCTGAGGCTTGTGGAAGACAGGACCCATTCCATCTGCTGGGAGCTCAGGGTGAGGAGCATCTCCAGATTCTGGAGCTTTGAGTTCACCATCCCTGGCAGGCACAGAAGAGGGGGCCAAGGAGAGGATGTGCCACAGAGCTGTCCCTGTCTCCAGGACTGTGTGGCTGAAATCTGCCCCTCAGTATTCCAACCTCCAAACTCCCTGCTCTCCTGACAGGAAAGGACTTCCCCCATGAGCAAGGAGAAAGTAGAGCCTTGTGTTACCTCACAAAGCCCCAGTGATGTCCAAGCCCTGTTTTCAGCCTGGAGCTGAACCTCTCCAAAATTACTGGCAAGGTCTCTACCCACAGCTCCTGCACCTTGTGCCACCTCAGGGCTGCAACAGCTCCAAAAATCCCCCCTGCTGCTCCTGGGATCACACCAGGCTTTGGCCCAGGTGTCCCAGGGAGATTGTGGCTGGCTGGGAGGAGATGTGGAATCTCCTGGATCGGTGGTGGGGCTGCTCTCCATGGTGAACACCTGCATGTCTTGGCACAACGGGCCCTGCGGCCTGGCACAGCTCTCTGCTGAATATTTTGGCTGGATCCATGAACTTGTGTGGCTTTTGTGGCATGGAAACTGCTGTAATTTATGCTGACTACAGCCCCATATATTAAGCTGACAGTTCCAGAGCATTATAACATCACTTAGTCCTTTGAAAACAATTTCAAGCCGCAGGGTAATTGTTTAATGATCAGTAGAAGAATCCCACATTAAGCCCACAAATAAGAGAAAAAAAATCCAAAAGATGCCTCCAACATCCAGCAACTTGGAACCCAAGATCTTTCACACCTGGGACACACCAATGGCTTGGAATTGCAAGGGAAGTGCTGGCTCCTGTGGAAACTGCAGTGTGAGGTCCCAGGGATGAGGCTGTGTGCAAGCTGAGGAAGATGCATTTGGAGATGAAATTTAGGAATGAGCAGCCTGGATGGCTTCAGCGGATTCATCCTCTCCATTCACCTTGTGCTGTGAGGACTCACCCTGCCCCAGTGCCCAAAAGTGCTCTTCAGCTTCCACAAATCCAGAGAAAATCTTGTTAGTGCAGCAGCAGCCTGAGGATGCCCCAGGAAGCCAACAGAGATCCAGGTGTTTTCTCTCAGAGCCCTCTTGAATACATCTGGGGAGATGGCGTTTTTTCCCAGGGGAAGATCCTGAGTTTCCTGAGGCACTTTCCTATGCATCCAAGCAAGGAGAGGACTCAGGTGCATGGATAACCTGTAGGGACTTGCTGAATATCCATCTTTATGGTGTGGGTACCTTTCTGCTGCTTTGGATATCCTTGCAAGATCTGGGCTCAGTTTTGGGCCCCTCATGACAACATCGAGGGCTGGATTGTGCCCAGACAAGGGAACAGAGCTGGGGAAGAGCCTGGAGCACCAGGAGGGAGCTGGGCAGGGCTCAGCCTGGAGCAGAGGAGGCTCAGGGGGCCCTTGTGGCTCTGCACAGCTCCTGCCAGGAGGGGACAGGGACAGGAGGAGAGGGAACGGCCTCAGGCATGGCCAGGAGAGGTTTAGATTGGATAGTGGGGAAAATTTCTTCATGGAAAGGGTTGTTCAGCCCTGGCACAGCTGTCCAGGAGGGATTTTAAAGCCATGTGCATGTGGCACTTGGGGACATGGGCTAGTGGTGGCTTTGGCAGCGCTGGGAGAATGGTTGGACTTGATCTTAGGGGTCTTTTCAGCCTGAATGATTCTGAGTTCTCCCCAAATGAGTGAGCTGTGCCCAAGCTCTGAGAACCCCGAGGGTGTCACCTCCCATCCCATGGCTCAGCCCCACTGTCCCTCCCTCCTGTGCTTTGCTTTCCTGCCCTTTTCCAGAGCTGCTGCAGGTCCTGCTTTCCCTGCTCTGTTTTTATCTGTGCTGGTAGCAGCCATCCCCACCAGGCAGGATTTATTTACATTGAAGGGTAAGTGGGAGGCTGTAATTGGGATGGGATTTGAAGAGGTCAGGAGGAGCCTGTGCAGGAGAAGTGCAAATGAGGGAGGGCTGGGAGTTTGCTCAGTCCTTATGCACAGATCATTCCAGCTTCCACTCACTGCCATTAGCTGGGGGTGAACGTGCTGTCCAGGGACATGTGTATATACATTAATGGGGTTTTTTAAACAGACCATCAGTAATGAGCTGTTAATGCTTTCCAAGTGGTCTTTCAATTCCATGCTCTGATTTCCTTTGGCTGCGCTTGGGAATTCCGGATCCCTTGGTCCTTGTGCAGGAGTTACAGGAGTGCAGATCCCCTGGTCCTTGTGCAGGAATTCCGGATCCCCTGGTCCCTGTGCAGGAGTGCAGATCCCTTTAGACATAGATTCTTACATCTTTCCATGCTCCAGGTCCCTGCTCAGCCTCCCCAGGCTCCATCCCTGCCCGTCTCAGTCCCTCCAGCCCTGCTACCATCCCCAGCCCAGCCCCACACACACAGGTTGGTTGGTGTGAGCCCAGCCAGGAGGAAGGTGTAGGATGAAAATCCAAGGAATTGCCTTTCCAGGAAACCTGGTTAAATCACAAGCTGTAAGCTCGTGGCTCGTGGCCTCAGGCGCCCTCAGGAAAACAAGAGCTGAGTTCCTACACCCCCTTTCCTCCCACCCCCAGCTCATCTCTGGGGCACCCTTGGGAGGCCACTTGAAGAATCAGTAATTGAGGAAACTGATGCAAACGTGATGTCCCAAAAGGTTGTGTGGGAAGCAGATTTGGGAGGGATGCTCAGATAAGTGGAATTTTTGCTTTTGTGCCTTTCTTGAGCAACATCATCAGACCTAAGGGTTTCCTGTTTATTTATCCAGCACTCACTGCTGTATTACACACTTAGGAAATCACAAAGCCCATTGTTCTGAGGACAGGTGAGGTGCAAATAAAGGCTGCTATTTAGGCTGGGGCATTTTGGCTGGTGCTGAGCATCTTGTCTTGTGACTGTTCCCATGCATCAGCGAAGCGAGCACAAACACACCCTGCAAACATCTGGAAGGAAGATGCCTCAGCTGTGCTGAGCAGGACCAGCAACACAAACAACAGAGAGCAGCCCCAGAGCTGCTGTGCTCCGGGCCAGGTAGCAGAGAGGGCCCTGCAGTGGGCTCTGAGGTGATGTATGGCAGCAGGCAGATGTGGAAAAGGCTTTGCACCACCCTTGGTGTGTGTTTGGCTGTAGTAAAGCTGGGGAGCTGCAGTGCATGGCGCTGTGCAAGCCCAGCCGGATCCCAGCGTGTCATCCCCATCTGTTCCCCCCAGGGACCTTTGCATCCAAGTGTTCTCCCAAACCAGCCCACCACAGCCTCCTCTTGCTGCAAGAATGTGCTCAGATGACTTAACTTGATGACTTTGCTGAGTTGAACGGTGTCCAGCAGCTCAGTCATGTGTTTGGAGAGGGAAGAGCTTTCCAGGGGAAGCTGTTTGCCCATGGAACCCAAACAACTTCCCATTGCTGTGGGGGTACAGGAAAGTCTGAGTGCCCTGGGCAGGGTACCCATGGCTTCATCCCTATGGAGCTTGGCAAGGGAGGCAAAATCCAGCAATTCGGCTCTTTCCCACATTTCCCAGCTGCTGGACAACCAATGGGAAGCTGTGGCAAGTCAAGAAGGACTGGCAGGAAGATTTTGCAGAGCTTGCACTTGGCTGTCACCCAGTGATGCCAACAGGGCTGGGCTCAGGACGTCTGGGAATTCTTCCCTTCCTCAGCAGTGACTTTCTCAGCAGCCCAGGGCTGGGCTCAGGACATCTGGGAATTCTTCCCTCCCTCAGCAGTGATGGGATTCCTCTGTCTCTGCCTGGTGGATCACACCTGGTGATGCTTGGCAGGACAAGGGGTAATGGTGTTAAACTGAAAATAGACAGGTTCAGAATAGATAGAAGGAAGAAATTATTCAGGACGAGGGCAGTGAGGCCCTGGCACAGGTGCCCAGAGCAGCTGTGGCTGCCCCTGGATCCCTGGCAGTGCCCAAGGCCAGGCTGGACAGGGCTTGGAGCAGCCTGGGATGGTGGAAGGTGCCCCTGCCATGGCATGGGGTGGAAAAGGTGCCCTTTAAATGTCCCTTCCAACCCAACCATCCCATGAGTCTGTTGTTTGCCTGGGGAAATGAGGAGTAGGTGGGCTGGTTCAGTGTCCTGGGGCTGGGAAGGATGAAATCCTTCAGGATCTGAAAATGCGTAACTACAAATGCTGCATATTACTGTTCCAGCTTCTCCTAAATTGCTGTGAGCTCCATGGGATTGTGGACAAGGATTTTATTTCACCCATGCTCATGTGGTGCCCAAAAATCACAGTTTAATAGGTTCACTTACAGTTTTGGTGACTGTATTTTTTCAATTAAAGATGGGATTTGGTCAAAGAAAAAGGGTGAACACCCCATTTCTTTGTCTTCTGAAATTCAAAGCAGCCTGATTTGCTTCACTGCAAAATTTTAAAATTGCATTTTCTGAAATAAACCTTCTGAAATTTATTTTAACTTAATTTGATTATTTCTTCATTTAATTATATTAATTTAGTTTCATGTTAGTTTCATTAAAGTGTTGATTCTGATACAGAAATTACCCCTAACTTTTCACTTTGCATATTTTGTGATAGTTTAATTTTTTTTGTTTAAATTGTAATGAAATGTCTAAACAGGTGGCAGGATATTAGAGATTACCAGTGGACTGAAATTCTGAATTTTATTCAACCCCACCTGATTGTTTGAGCCTTTTAAAAATACTCAGCAAGTGCAAAACTGCTGTGACAAGGCTCCAGGTAAGAACAGACAGATCAGTTGCTCTTTTTGCCATTTTCTTTTGATCAAAGCTATAAGACTGCTTAATACAAAAGCAAATTTAAACATGAGAGTTTTTTCATCTACATTTTATTTTTCCATGTCTTGCCATAGGTTCTACTTTTTAAGAATTGAAGTAATTACATACAGCAAAAAAAAGAATTACAACAGCAGCAACAACAAGTTAATACTAATAATACTAATTATATCCCCCACAACTGCAGCACTAAAGAACCCATTATTTTTACTTCTGGCATGGTCTTGTCTAAACTATTTTATTCTAGGAACATATTTGTATGTTTATATCTATTGTCTTTATTTATATTGCTATTTATTTATAATTATTTATATATACATTATATATTCATATATACATATATATATACACACATATACATATATATATATATGCACATATATATATAATGAATGTATTTAATTATTTACATTATATATAATTTTTTATATTGTGGCATTTTAAACCTGATTTTTTTACCTAATACCCAGCCATGGGTCCCAGCAGTGGTGCAGGTTTCCCAATCAATGCAATGAAGGATCATGCTGGACAATCCCACCTCTTCCCATCTTGTCATTTCACAGCTGATTGTGTTGGAAAGAGAGGGAAAAAAAGGGCCAGCCTAACCTGACCACAAGCCTGCAGCACTCTCCAGATTTAAGAATTAAGTCTTCTAGCTATTTTTTTTTCTTTTGCACTTTCCTAAGTCCCTTTTTCTTTGCTTTTTTCCACTAGTTTTGTGGAAGGCTATGACAGCTGCCTCACAGTGTGCACAGGAAAGTTCTCACCATTCCTGCCAAACTTCTCCTTGCTGCTCCTGTGTCTTCTTCTGCATCCAACTGCTGCCTTCGATGTGGCGCTGGACAAGGTCACAGAGTTCTCTTTTGCAGTAGGGTGAAATCGGTATTCCAGTAAATATTTGTGGAACAGGGTGACTCTGTTTGAGCAGAGGGGTGAGGAAAGGCAGCAGGAGGGTGTGAGGGTGCCAGAGCAGGCTCTGCTAGATGTGGCTTCAGGCAGAAACCTCACCTGCTGTGAGGGAGCTCAGTGCTCTGCTCAGCCCTGCCTGAAATAACCTGGGTGTCTGCAGACCACAGGCACTGACAAGTGACAGAATCACATCTATGTTTAGGCAACAGCTGTTCCAAAACCCCATGGTAAACAGTGCTGCTGAGCCCTTTCCCAAGGCTCTGCATCCCTGGGGGCTCTGTGTGCTGCTGCATCCCTGCAGTGCCCATGGCTCCTGTCCTGCCTGGAGGCTGTGGGTGGGCAGTGCCCGGGGCCAGGTGTGCTGTGACCTGCCCAGGTGTGCTGTGACCTGCCCACCCTAAAGGTCTGCACGGTTTGTGTTGGTCTGGAGCAGCTGGGGCTGCCCTGGGGACTGAACTGTAGGAGCTGAACCCCCTGTGACAGTGACAGGACCTGAGGGAACAGCTGGAGCAGGTTTAGGTTGGATATCAGGAAATTTTCTTCTCCCAGAGGATGCTGGCACTGCCCAGGCTCCTCAGGGAACATTCCCAAGGCTGCCAGGGCTCCAGGATCATTTGGAAACCACTGCCAGGGATGCCCAGGGTGGGATTATTGGGGTGTCTGTGCAGGGCAGGATCTGCACTGGATGATCCCTGTGGGTCCCTTCCAGCTCAGGACATTCTATGAAAAAAGCTGAGGGCCTGTAACATTGAGAAGAAGATGTTGGTTGTGTTTTGATAAAGGCTTTAAAGAGTTGTAGGATTTGTGGAGCACAGCTCTCCGCAGTCTCCGATCCTGCTTGATAATATTTTCACCTCGTTCAGAGGAGCTGTTCCCACTGCCAAGCCTGGCCTGAGGGTAATGACATCTCAGCTCCCAGTTGCCTCCTCTACCTTCAAACACCTACAGACCTCCCCAGCCATCATTCCCTCATTCCTAAACTCTTGATAAATGGACCCTTTCAACCAAGCAATTCCCAAGCACTCCCCTGCAAGCCAAGACAATTATAGATGTAAATATAATATGCACCAGGTTTGGCACCTCTGAGAAATCCAGAGGTGCAGGGGTTTGGGGTTTTTTCCATTTTTTTTTCCTTGTTCTTTAAAAAAACCCCCAAACTTCAGATGTTTCACCATGATGTTTTGGTGGAGCTTCAGTGAGGGGAGAGGTGCCTTTCTCTGAGGAAAGGAGTGAGTTTCTGGTTTGGCTGGTTACCCCAGGGCTTCACACCTTGTTTGTGAGATGCAGCTGGAGGCATTTGGTTTGGGGCTGGGTGAGGATATTAGAAATGCCTGAAATACATATTTGAGTAGATGCATAGCCAGGAGCAGGAGATGAGATAAGCTCTATGGTTTTGCATAATACAGGTGAAACCTTTGTTGCCTGGAAGATGGGAATGTCACTGCAAACCTGGAGAGATAGAGAACAACAAAACCTCAGAGCTGATCCCTTTTGTATTTTTGTCTTATGAACTTTGAATTGAACTTCTGCACCGGATCTGATCTGGATGAAATATCATATCTGGGGCTGATCCTTATCTCTTAAACCTTTCCTTTGTCTCTTTGATTCTTTGGGCTTTACCCTCTTGTTTTGTTGTGAGTGGCCCAGGGCTTTGATCTCGGCTGAGCCCCGGCGGGCAGCACAAACCTTTGCTTTGCTGTGACACACACAGGGGGACACCGGGCTCTGGAGAGAGACAAGAGGTTTCTTCTTCTGTGGCAAACTCCGAAGGCAAACGGGGTAACTTCAGAATTCATTGTCTCCCCTTACATGATGGGAAACTGGAAATTCACACGGGTATTTCCCCAGTAAAGAAAATGCACCTGTGGGAACTTGGTTGTTGTATATCTGTTTCCAATTTTATTTACAATCCCTTTTATTTTTATAAAGAGTCTGAGCAATTTAAGCTTACCTATCCTTTAATATAAAATAATTGAAACCAAAGCTCTTAAATGCTTTATAATGTCTTTTTCTCTGCTTTTTACAGTCATGGGCAGAGGTTTTTATCCTTCCAAAATATCTAGGCTGCTAAGCTTGAATTATATTTTACCTTTTTGGGAAATTCCTTTACTAGAAACCAACAGCTGGTCTTAATCTAATCCGATGATACCTGCTGATCTATACAGTAAGAGCAAAGTGAGGCCAACTGTGTTGGAAAGCATCAGGGGCTAAGCTGAAAATATTCATTCATTGTTTTGGACTTCTTTTTTTTTTTTTTTTTGAAGGAATGATGTAGAGAGACACTTCAGCCTTACTCCCCACGTTTTCCATTAGTGGTAATTTAAAACTTTGAAAAATGTACAGTAACTTGCCTAGGTCAGCTGAGTATCAGCATGTAGCTTTTCATTCACATTTTTCATTTAATCCAGTGGCTTTGAATTCCTTGCCTTGTAAGTTTCTATATATGAAGATTAGAAACTGCTCCTGGCTATGGAGAATTACATGCTTTTAGATGAAATTTAATCCCTTGTAAAAGGTTTTGTTCCTGGTGATCTTTCCTGTTCACAGCACTGGGCTGCCTGGCTGAGAGCAGATGACACAGGTGAAGCTATCAGCAGACAATAGGCAAAAAAAAAAGAATAAAAATCAAATAATCACAGCCTGTGTTTAGGATTAAAACTTTATCAGAGGTTTTGGCGAGCTTGGAGATTTCTGCCTTTGATTCCAGGAAAGCAGCCCAGCAAAGCGAAAGTCTGCAAAACCTATTGAGAATAAATTGGATGCGTCCGCATCGTCTGTGTTTTGACAGAGCTTGAAGTGGGAAGTCTTGGCTTTGGAAGGGTTTGGTGTGTGATCCAAGCACACCCCATCCCACGGTCTGGCTGGGACTTCTGTCTTCCTAGCATGACCAGGACCTTTCCCCAGACTTCACCCCCTGAGAACTTTCACTGGAGGGAAGAGCCAGCGCTCATCTCCTGCTCAGAGGCCACTGGAGTTTCTTCTCCAAGCAATTGGCCCTTTACGCACCCCGGGATGCAGAACTGCCCAGCAGGGTCTGGGGCTGCAGGGGGAGCCACCTCAGTGTTGATTTGCCAGTGACTCCCCAGAATATCCAGAAAAACAAAGGAGAAGCATGGATGGAAGTTTCTGCAGTGTTGTGTCCAGCTCAGGGATGCCCAAAACCAGAAGGACCTGGAGCTGCTGGAGCAAGTGCAGAGGTGGCCATGGAGATGCTGCAAGGGCTGGGGCCAGGCTGGGAGAGCTGGGGGTGCTCACCTGGAGACGAGAAGGCTCCAGGGAGAGCTCAGAGCCTGAAGGGGCTCCAGGAGAGCTGGAGAGGGACTGGGAACAAGGGATGGAGGGACAGGGCACAGGGAATGGCTCCCACTGCCAGCGCAGGGCTATTACGAAGATGGGAGATTGGGAAGGAATTCTTGGCTGTGAGGGTGGTGAGATTCTGGCACAGGGTACCCAGAGAAGCTGTGGCTGCCCCTGGATCCCTGGACAGCCTGGAATAGTGGAAGGTGTCCCTGCCCATGGCAGGGTGTGGAACTGGATGGACTCTGAGATTCCTTCCAACTAAACCATTCTCTGATTGAAAAGCTCTGCTTGGGGTGAGTTCTTTCAGCCTGGGAATTTATTGCAGTCAAAAAAGAAATTAACTTTCCCCTTCTTCTAAACTCTGTATCCAACCGTGCCATTTCAGACATGAAAATTAACCCTGCAAAATCCAGCTGCTTCCCTTGCCCCATGGCTCTGCCTCAGCCACGTGAGAACTCAGGTGACAGGATCCTGTGTGGGAATCTGGAGCATCTATGGCACATGCCAGGAGAGCAGGTGTGGAGAAAATACCTTTGAAAGCTTCCTGATCTTATATATTTTTTTTGTCTTATGATATATGGATTTAGAGGGGGCTGTGCGTTCATGGAGGTGTCACTGGGACCTGTTGAATCCTCCAGTGGAGGACAAGGAGAAAAAGCCAGATGACTTAGGTGACAGATTACATAGGTTAAATCACAAACATTTCAATCAATTCTGGCTGCTGCTGAATGGCAGCCCCTGGCTGGGACCTGCATATAACCTTGACGGAGAAAAATTGGTGAACCCTGCTATTTTCTGGCAATTTTTAGAAAAATGAGGACAGAGCTGTTCATTTCAAGTTGCTCTGTTGGCTCCAGCAGAGTTAAGAGTTGCTGGAGCCAAACAAAATTCAGAAAATTTCACTTCTGAATAAAGCATGTGAGCCTGGCCCAGAAATGGGCTGCTCTCTTCCTTTTATGAATCAGTCTCCAAGATATGCTCACATTCCTGAGGAACAAGCCTGGAATAACACGGCTGGCTTTGGGTGCAATACACAGATTGTGAGGAAGCAACAGTCTCCCGTGTATGAATAGCTTTCATGTTGCAATAGGTCAGAGCTATAGCATCCAGTGAAAAATGGCTTTTTAATGTGCTTTACAGGCTGTTAGGGCAGGATGAATGTAAACCACGGACCTGGCTGCGTCAGAATGATATTTTATTTTTTTGCTTTATCGCCCAGACACAATGAATCTCAGATCAATTAGTTTTGCTTTGAAGTTTGCTCTTGATCCAGATCTTCAATAAAAAGGAAGTTTCCAAATCACTGGTCTGTGAACACTGTTTGTGATTAATTACCCTCTTATAATCTGAGGAATTCTGGTCGTCGCTGTATTTTGAATACCTCAGACTGCATGGGGAGTTTTATTTTGGCTGGTATATTTGGAAACTGCTAATAAACACCTACTTCCTGTTTTTCTTGCTACTGTGTATAACAAATTGTTAAAAAACTTGCTTTCCCATTTCAGCCTGCTGCCTGTTAGACCAGACCTGAACCATATATTGGTTAATCAACATCCCGTATCATTTGCCAAAGAATTTCCTCAGCTCTTACAAGCAGGACGCTGTCTCTGGCTGTAACAAAAAGTGAGTAACTTGAAGAGAAGCCTCTGCTAGACACAAATAACGACTGATCCGGTTTTAAATTCGAAAGGAAGCTTTCTGCAAAGCTTCCTAAAATAACAGAGTGTTTTCCTGTCGATGCCTGGGTTAATTGGGGATGGTCATGGATGTGGAGGCTTCGCTCCGTCCCGGGAAACGACGCCGAGCCGTGCCCGCGGTGGGAACATCTGTTTGGGCAAAGATTGTGAGGTTAACACTCTATGGAGGATGTTTGTTTAGACAGGATGAATGCTTTTGTGAAATCTAATATTAGGCTCTATCTAGGTATGTCCGCTTGGCACCGGCCTCTGCATTTTGTGCGCGAACAAATGTTAATTAGCAGGGAAAGGGAAAAAAAAAAAAATAAAATTCCCCACTTTGTGCCCGAAGTAACGCGGCGTAGCAGTGGGAATAGATTAGTTCAGCTGCTGAAAGGTCCTGTGGCTGTTGCCTGGTGCAAGTGTTATCAGTGTTTGTGTGGTGCTCAGGGTTTGTTTGCTGGCCGTGCCCGCTCGGGGCGGGTGACTCACGGCAGAGCCTTTTCCAGCACGTCCAAGTTCCTTAAATCCATCGCTTTCGCGGCACCAGCGGTAACAAACACTTTCAGAAATTTCCCTGAAATGGTGTGTTGAGGTTGTTTTGAAGCCCAAGCCTTTGTTTTCACAGTCTGTGCTGCTTTTAACCTTTTATATTTTGAATATACTGCAGTCCCAACTCTCTCTGGGGTATCAGCTCAGAGTTTGGGTTGGGCAGGGTGGAGGGAAGGATGGATGTGCAAAGTGATGGTGGTTTCTGTGTGTGCCATGTCCTGCACTCTCACCAGCATGGGTTTGGGGCAGGAGTGTGTAGATCACCTGGAGAAGACACTCTCTCTCCAGATTTTGGTCCTGGCTCCTGCTGATGGGGTCTGGCAGCATCCACTTGTGCGGTTCACTTTGCCTGGGGACATTTGGTCTGTCCAGCCTCGAGAAGAGAAAACAAAGAGGAAACTGAGGGAGACCTCGTTGCAGTCTACAGCTTCCTCGTGGGGGGAAGAGGAGGAGCAGGCATTGATCTCTTCTCTCTGGTGACCTGTTACAGGACATGGGGAATGGCCTGGAATGTCAGGGGAGGTCCAGGCTGGGAATTAGGGATGGCTTCTTCCCCCAGAGGGTGATGGGGCACTGAAGAGGCTCCCCAGAGAAGTGGCCACAGCCCCAGCCTGACAGAGCTCCAGGAGTGTTTGAGCAATGCTCCCAGGCACAGGGTGTGACTCTTGGGGATAGATCTGTGCAGGGCAGGAGTTGGATTCCATGATCCTTGTGGGTCCCTTCCAGCTCAGCTCATCCTGAGATTCTGTGATTCCTCTAAGTTCCCTTTGCTGCAGGAGGAAGAAATCTCTCCCCAAGCCAAGTGTGGTTTCATCATCTCTGACCTCAGGTGTCCCTGTGGTGGTACCAGACCTCCAGGCTCACCAAACTACCACAGCAAAGCACAACCCTGAGGATGCAGGTCAATGCTGGGGTTCAAACCATCTGCAAATCTTGGTTTCTGCTGGATTTGGGTCCACAGTTCTCAGGATCTCCACAGCCCCAGGCTGCCTCTGCTCTGGTGGCACTGGGGTGCTGTGACAGCACAGACTTTAGTGGTCCCAGCTGCCTGGCCATGCTGGTGGTGGCTGGTCAGGTGTTCTGGCCAGGTGCCACTGCTCAGGACAAACTCTGATCATCTCTGTTCCTCTGGTTCCTCATTTTCAAAAATCCAGCTCCTCTTTCACATCCAAGTTTTTGTCAGTCCTCCTGCTTGCTCCTTTATTAGTTGCTTATTTGGAAGCACCTTTAGAGATGCCATTTGTAAATGGTGGAGGCTGAAGGGTCACTGTGGAGTACAAAGCTCCAGGTGTGTGGAAGTGGAAGGTTCTCCCTTGCCTCCTCACAGGCTGGAACACCTCGTGGCTGCTTCACCCAGCCAAATATCAACGACCTGCATCTGCTCAAAGGGAGGATTCCAGCCTGGTGGCACTGCCACTTACCCCAGGAATACCCACTGCCATGTCCCTGCACAACATCCTCTTCCCAGCTGCCTGCAGCCACAAGCCTTTCAAAGCAACAAAGAGGGCAGAGAACTGGGAGGAGGTGGAAATACTCATGACTGAGGGCTGGAAAACCCACCTGTAATTTTGGGCCACCTCAGCGTGATGCCTTGGGTTCAGCACCTTCAAACATGACTCAAACATCAGTGTCTGAGTCACCTTGAAATGGGGCAGGATGTGGGAAGTGAAACCAGCAGGCACCACGGGAACCTCTGAGTCAAACAGGTTCAAAC
This sequence comes from Zonotrichia leucophrys gambelii, assembly GCF_028769735.1. Lineage (NCBI taxonomy): Eukaryota > Metazoa > Chordata > Aves > Passeriformes > Passerellidae > Zonotrichia > Zonotrichia leucophrys. The sequence continues at coordinate 60,475,918 of NC_088175.1, read as the reverse complement.
AGCAGCACTGGGAGGGAGTTTGGGACAGAGGAGGGCTCTGGGGTGCAAAACCTCTCCAATGGAAATGTCCTGGAGGGGCTCTGGATGCTCCAGGAAAATGGGACATCCCTTTCTTTGCTCAGGTGGGCAGCAGGTACCCAACAGCTCCACCAGTATCAGAAGTCCTGAGCTTTGCCAAAACATCCTTTTTTTGTACCAAAAATATAATTTGGCTGTGCTGGCAGAGTTTTCCTCTTGACCAGCAGCACATTCAGTGGAGCAGGGCAGTCTCCAGCTGTGCCACCACCTCTCCCACGTGCCCTTCTGAGGCACAGCACACCTCAGCAGGCACTGTTTGCTTTCCACCTCCCATGTTTTTGTTATATTTAGTGGCTGTTTTCTGGCTGAGCTGCCCCCCTGTTGGGGCTCTCTCCTTGGAGCTGGCTCAGGATTTTAAGCCCTGGCCTCAAACAGTGGGACCTGCCCAGGTGGGTGGCAGCTGGCCAGATGTGCCAGCCTGGGTTTTGGCAGTGGGTGGAAGTGCCTGTCCTTCCAGCCAGCTCCCTGTGGCAGCCTGGTGAGCTCAGATCAACCTGGGACCATCAAAAAAGCAATTTTGTCCTCAGGTTCCAGGTCTGAAGTGTTTGAGATGTAGTCCCACTGGATGGAAATTAAATCCCCCATAGAAAGAGACTTTTTAACTTGCTCTGCTGGGCACAGGGAGGTTAAATGAGCTGCCTGCAGTCAAAGAGAGCTCTGGACCGGGGATCTTGCTGATTCCTGTATCACAGCCCCATTCCCATCACTTTTTGTCACCATACAAGCCCATGGGATCGGGGGCAGGTTGGTGCCACAGCACTGGGCATCATGGAGGGCTTTGCAGCAATTGCAGCTCAGTCCTGACCCTGTGGTTTCTTTGTGCTTCTCCAGAAGGATGTGATTAATCCCTCACTGGAGGAACAAAGCACCCCACTTGAATATGCTGAACTTTTATTAATGCCCACAGAATTATAAAGGAAAAAGAAAAGAGGAGGTAATCTGAAGAATGTTTGACCGTGAGCCCATTTGTGTTTTGAAATGACACAATGTGTGTGTTTTATGATAGCTGCAACCACTTTGTGTGGAGATAAGAGATTTAACATAATGTTTTTTTTCTTTGCCGTCATTTAGGAAAAAAAGAAGCCAGCATACCATTGCTGAAAAACATAAACAAAGTGGCCTTTTATATCTCTTACTTAAAACTCAGGCTGTTCCAAATGTGTTTTTACTGAATGGCTGGTGGGTTTGGGGTTTTTTTTTTTTAAGTAGCAGAAACGTTGGTCAATTTTAAAACAGTTCCCTACGGCTTCCCAGGTAAATAAATTAGAAGTTAGAGCTGGTTTAGTAGCCACTTCCTGCCATGAAGGCCAAACAGGATCCATTCCCTGTTTTCTCTGTCACGCAAGGAGCGGGCAAGGAGCACACAGGTTATGACTAGGAGAGTGTTTCAACCTCCTCTCTATTTAATTAGTCATATAATTAACACTTTCTAAAAGGAGGTAATTTTTTCCAAGCCCTTGTAAACTCCTAACCACTTCATTGAGCTGTTACTACTTTCAAAAAGGCTGCTGCACAAAATGCTGGTGTTTCCCAGCCTTGGACACTTTTCTCCCAACCATAACACAGTACCACAGGGATTGCACAGTTGTGGACAAAATCTGTACCAAAAAGCCAATTTATTCACTCTGTCTCTCCTAAGGCTGTGGTTGCCTTATAGCAGGTGAAAGACATAAACTTTGAGTAATAAATAGAAAAAACAGTGAGGTAAAACTGATCTTAAGGTAGCAGGGAGGAAAATATGAGAATTCTGGAAAACTTGATGTGAAAAATGACTACTGGTAAGATTTCTCGTTGGCACATGGGCAGGGGATGTCCCTGCAGCTGCAGCTTCATCCCCTTCCCTCCCTCAGTGCTCACATCCCAGGAGCTGGGTGTTGGCCAGGATCAGACTGCAGATCCAGAGGGACAATGGAGCAGCCGCATTCCTGACAGGGTGAGGGATGTGAGGTAAGATGTGATGTCCCTGCTGCCCCTTGCTGGGTGAGAAACCATCTGCAGGTGGGCCATGAACCACATCCCTGCGGTGATCCAGACCTGCAGAAAGTGCTACACTCCCCAAATTCCTATTTTTTGTAACCTGGAGCATTTCACTGAGTGGGGTGAAGTGATTTAGGGGGAAAAGGCTCAGCCATGAGCAGCTTAGACGATGGGAAGATCTTGATCCAGCTCCCTGGCTCTGCTGGTGGACAAAAACCATAAGTGAGCTACATTAGAGCTCAAATGCCCAAAAAATTCCCTAACCCAAGGCACCATTTTCCCCTTGGGAAACTCAGGTCCAAAAACAGGGAGTAATTTTCCTCCAGCTGCTGGTGGGGAATAACCCAAATTATTTCTCCCGCGTCCCAAAATTGCCGGTGTGAGACGCAAAGCCACGAGAGCTTCCTTTCTCTGGCAGCAGAAGGACGAGGCCCCTGCAGGGATGGGGCAGGGGAGCAGGACCATGGCCCTGGGGAGAGCCTGGCCATGCAGCTGGCTCTGATCAAAGCCTGGCAGCACTCACAGTGTCCCACAGCCCTGTTTACATTACCCGCCAGCAAACACGCTCATGCTGCATTTCCTAACCTGGTCCTTGCTTCCATCTGCCCAGGAAATATCACTGGATAGGGGGGTGGGGATATCGAGCATGGGGAAGGGCAGCCAGCCCCTTGCTAGTGCTGCTGGGCACAGAGGAGGGGTGGGCTCCCCTCGTGGTGCAGCCCCTGTGGAGGGGATGTGCTGTCCTGGCAAAGGGGAGCACTCCCATCACAGTGATGGGAAACTCCTTCCCCATGGAGTTCTTGGCTGTGCTGCCGTCCCTGACCCCAGACTGGTGGAGTCACACTATGAACTCTTCTGTTCACAGGGTTTTCTCTGTGAGTTCTCAGAGTTTTCCCTTTTTCTCCTTCACAGAATCCTAAAATCCCAGGATGGTTAAGGTAAGGGACCTTAAAGATCATCTCACCTGCTGTGGGCAGAGACACCTTCTATAGACCAGATTGTTCCAAGCCCCATCCAACCTCTCCCTGAACACTTCCATGCATGAGGCAGCCACAGCTTCTTTGGGCACTTTGTACCAGGGCCTCCCCACCTTCACAGGGAAGAATTTCTCCCCAATATCCCATCTAACCCTGCCCTCTGTCACTGGGAGGCCATTCCTCCTTGTCCTGTCACTACAGGCCCTTGTCCAAACTCCCTCCCAGTGTCTCTTGTAGTCCCTTCATGCACTGAAGGGCCACAAATAGTTCACCCTGGCACTTCCTTTTGTCCAAGCTGAATGATCTCAATTCCCTCAGCTTTTCCTTGTAGGAGAGATGTTCCACCCTCTGATTATCTCTGGGATTTGAGTCCTCTGGACTCACTTCCTCATAGTGTGCAGGCGAGTTGGGTGATTGTGGCACCAGGACCTTGGTCCATGGACATCTGCCGAGCTTTTGGCCACCTATCTCTGTGTCCTCATCACCCAGGACACCACCACCACTGCCTAAGAGCAGCCTTTGGGATATGAATTCCAGCAGCACTATCCCAAAGCACCTGCAGGCCCTTAGGGTGAGAAATAAGCTGCAGTGTTTCCTTCTCTGGTCAGGAGTTTTGGGGAGTTACAACAAAGCACAGAGCATAGGCTGGATCTGCTGATGGAGGAGCAGTCTGGGCTCCTGGAGGTGAAAGAAAATTGTGCATCATGTGGGGATCCAGGGAATGGTCTGGGATTATGTGGGCTTTGGGGAAAAGGGTGCAAGAGGGGTCTTGGTGCTGCTCTGGTGCAGCTTGAGGGTGTCCAGCAGGTGTTTTGCAGGAGCACACCTCTGCCCATGTTGGGTGCTTTTTGACACTTGTTTTACCTTTTTTTGCTGGAAGTTATTAATGTTATTCTGGTTCTAGAAGGACTCCAAGGCTCTGTCAAAGACCAGGGGCAGTTTGGAATATTTCAATGGGAAATGGTCCCTTGGTCACTCATCTCAGGGTGAAAATGGAGTATTATGTGGTTAAATTCTCTCCACTTCAATTTTAGAGGTAAAAACTATTGCCTGCCATGGTGGCTGGTTGGTCCTGTGCCCTGAATTTGCTGTGTGTAGCAGACCCACTCATTAGTGGGTGACAAACTGCCTCAGGGCAGGGCTGAATGTTCCTGCACATCCCTAGGAGGGGTATCTGCCATTACTTCTCACTCCTGAAAACTGTCACCTTCGCTTTGCAGGACGTCATCCATCGAATTTCCTCGCACTCCGTGGAATGTGCTAAGTAATCAAAAGGAGCAGCTGACAAAATAAATGAGGAAAGTGTGTTTTTTATGGGGACGTCGACCAAAGGGCAGGACAGGCCGTTTGGGTTGTGCAGCTCCTGCCCTTCAGGAGTGCTGATGTTCAGGTCCATGGGGCAGCTGGCAGAAAGGGTCACTCCCAGCCCTCATGCACCCCAGACACGACCCCTCTGTCCGTGGCTTTGTTTGGTGCTATCTGTCTGCTTTCCTAATTAGCCATAGTCCTGCTACCTCTCCTAGCAGACGTGATGCAAAATAAATGACCTAAGAATTCCCCCCAGAGCATGGCTCATTAGAGATGGACCAAACACCAGGAAACACACGAGAAGGGCTGGTCAGAGCCCGTCATGAGGTGAGCTAAATGATCTACCAGCCCCTTTCCCTTCTGAGGGTGCAGGGCTGGGATCTGGGTCACACACCAAAGGTTCCCTGGCTCACACCCTACAGCCACACAGCTCCGAGTGCAGTTGGGCTTGCTCTGAGTCCACACACCCTTCCCAGTTATTCCACAATCCTCATGAACATATGTCTCTAGCAGTTGTCAAAAAATGTTGGACAGAGGCTTTGTGGTCAGCTTGATCTGTCCCATCTGGTCATCTGATCTCTTTGTTCTCTGGACTCCCATCCCTCCACTCGCTGTGGAGATAATTTGAGTAATGCTTCCCTTGTTTTTTTCGTTTTGCTGTGTCGTTGTTTTCGCTGCTAGGAAGTGCAATCTTCTCCTCCTTGCTTCAGGGATAAAAATGGTATGGCTTGACCCTGGCTGCCTGGAGAGATTTGTTTAGTCTTTCCTGTGCTGTGGAGCACACAGTGTGTGCAGCACGGCAAACTTGTCCAAGTTCAGCAAGTTTGCATTGGGCAATTGGACAGTTTGCATTGGGGATGCCAGAAGAGGTGAGAAATATCATCCTCTGACCTGGAGATCCTGATTTTCACCCAGGTGAGGTGTGGTGGTAGGTCTGTACCTGCACTTCTTCAAACTTCTGTAAGCTGTGTGTTTCTTGGAGCTGCACTCTTCATTCTTGATGTGTCCAGCACCTTGCTCTGACGGGACAAGGGATGAGGAGACCCTGGGGGTCATGTCCATTGCAATTCCTCTCTCCTTTTTAAAAGACTCTGTTCTGCCAGACCCAGCTTTGGCTGAACCCCAGTGAACTTCCCCTCCATCCCCGTGCTCTTCCCCCTTCCCCGCCAGCGCCTTTGCCGCCGTGAACTTCCCGTGCCCGACCCGAGAGTGTCTCCGAGAGGTGTGATCCAAGTCGTGGCAGGAATGGCTGCAGCCACAGGAAGGAGATCCACCCCTGGCTCCCTCCCAGCCTTCCTAATCAGGGGAGGAATGTCTCTGGATGAGCCTGTGGCCACTTGGCTCTGCTGTGCAAGCGCTTCCTTTGCGAGCCATCTGTGCGGGTCACGCCAGGCAAAGCACACCCTGTGCCCTCGTGGATCAGCGTGTTTTGCACCCCTGGCACCAGCTGGGAGGAGGAAGAAGAGGGTGATACACAGACTGAGGAAGGGTGCAAAGTGGGTCAGCCACTGCTGTTCCTACCTTGGTGCATGGAAACAGGACTCTTCTGGGAAAGGCAGCTCCTTCACCCATGCTGAGGGTATTTTGGGGTGTCCATCGTACCAGACAGTGCTTTTTTCTTGGTGTGGATTTAGAGACTTGAGGCCAAATGGCAGCTGCTTTCCTCTGCTTGGTGTTCCATGATTGATCAATAAGGAGGTAAGAGCTGACCTTGCAAACAGGGGTGTCTCATTAATTCACACAGGACAGGGAGGAATGGTTTGGTGGCTGTGAGGGTGGGCAGGCCCTGGCACAGGGTGTCCAGAGCAGCTGTGGCTGTCCCAATCCCTCCAGGTGTTCCAGGCCAGGTTGGACAGAGCTTGGAGCAATCTGGGATGGTGGAAGGTGTCCCTGCCCATGGCAGAGGGTGGAATGAGATGGTCTGTAAGGTCCCTTCCAACCCAAACTATTCTGGTGATTTTGTAATCTCCTTTCTCACTGAGATCCCCACCAGGACGGCTACAACCGTGTGGAGAAGGCCCAGATGGACGTGCCTGAGTGGTGTGACAGCAAAGGCTCTCCTCAATGGTTACAATCCCCCTCTGGCTGGGTTTCAGCCCCTCATCTTGGTGGGTCTTGCTGCTTGGAGGCTCCAGCTCGGTGCCTGTGGGTCACTCAGGGCTCTCTGCATCTGCAAAACCGGGGACAGATCCCAGTGTCCAAGCCTGCTGCCCTCCCAAAGCCAGCAGTGGGACTCCACACTGGAATAAGGCAAACAGGATTTAACCTTTGCTACGGCGTGTCCCAGCCAAGAGCTATTGTTAACAAACTTGGCCCCCGTCCATTTGGCCTGGGTGGTTCGAAGAGCAGAGAGTAAATAATCTGTCATTCGAAAGAAGTTAATATTTACAAACTCGGGGCCTGCTCCTGCTGCCATTGTTGTTGGGGAGAAGGGTTTTGCTGTGGGCTTCACCTTCGGAGGAGCTGGGCCCTGCAGCAGAAAGGATTGCAAAGTAGAGCAGCTAAAAATCCTGTAAGCAGATTTGACACCCTGCCCTGCAAATACAATGGCAGGTACTGTTAGAGCAGGGCCTGAAAAAAAGCCTCACTGAAAATATCCCCTTTACACCTCCATGCAGGTCTGTGGAATGCCATTTCTTTATTTGCCTTAGTATTTTCCCTAATAATTTAAGTTGACACCTCTGTGGTGGCATTTCTTAAATATTTAAAAAAAAGAAAAAAAAGTGGCTACCCTATTTTTTCCTCTTCTTGAGTGGACTTTTATCCTCTGCTAATATTCCATGATCTTTCCAGTGCTTCCACTCCTACAAAGACAGGGGCACGTGCTGGCCTGTGAGTATCCAATAATCCTATTCACTCCATGAATGCTTGAATGCTTCCAGTTCAATATGGGTGTAGGTTTGGCAGCCCTGGGGCCTGGGCTCACAATGAGGAACTCCATTGATGGATCCAGCCAATGCCTAAGGATAACTCCAGGCTATCACGGAAATGGGAGCTGGAAAAGACCAGCAGGTTCTTCCAGCCTGTCTCCTTGCCAGTGCAGTGCTCTTCATTATTTCTCATCAGAAAGGAGATCCAGTTCCCTGGATATTTGGTTTAGCTTGGACACATCTGCTAAGGTCTGCAGATTTCAGTCCAAAAACAAAAGTTATTTATTCAGTTACATTTTCAAGTATTTTGAGAACTTTCTGCCAGAGTGTCCTTTGTTTTTATTTCCTGCGCTTCCAAGATGTGTATTTAAGCAATTTTGCATGCACCTGTAATGCAGAGCCCTGCATATTTATTTTAAGGAAAAAGGTGCAGGGGATGAATGTCTCATTAGCATTAGTTTAATCATTTAACTTTGGAAGGCAGCTGCCAAGCTCTGAGCTGGAGCATTGTGAGCAAGTTTTTCAGGGGATTTTATTTCTCCTGGAGTTTTCTTGGCAGGGACAGGTTGCAAGATTTGGTAGCTGAGTGGGTAGTGGAATTATAATCCAAAAATTGTCCATCGGAATGTCCAGGTAACCACAGGCAGAGATAGCAGAGCTGTTTCCACATGCAGAGACAGCAAATTTCAGCCACTCCTGCAAGGGTGGTGACTCAAGGAGCTTCGAAGGATTCCACACAAAAAGCATCCTAATAATGTTTTTATACACATGAAGGGAAACCCAGGGCAAGAGTTTGTGGCATCAAAAATTGTGCCTCTATGCCAAGATATATATCTGTTATATTATATAAATTATAATATATATAGTAGATAATATATAAAACATAACATGTAATAGGTATTAATTATAGCTATAATTACATAGATATATTTTTAAAAGAAAACTTTTAAAAATTTTTAATTGAGGTTTTAGAGCAGAGTTCCAGGTACCACTAAGTTAATATTGCTGCTCAGTCTCTTGGGTGGTGTTAGCAGGGTTAATGGATGAACTATAACCTTTAAATTAGGCACAGGTGCAAAAGCAGATTTGATAAGTGCCACCCATGTGGTGGAAGGTAAAGGTGAAAAGCAAAAATAATACTGCATTGAATGTGTTGCTTTGCCTCTGTCTGAAGAAGAAGAGCAGGAGCCAAGTAGATTTTTTTAGTAGTTAAATATTTACAGATAAAAATTGAGATTTTTTTAATTGATTTGATATTTGATCACTGAGAAGAACCATTTGATAGTTCAATGTTGCTAATTTTGTCTGGGTTAACACTGACGCACTGGAAGAGGTTGCCCAAAAAAGTTGTGGATGCCCCTGGATCCCTGGAAATGTCCAAGGCCAGGCTGGATGAGGCTTAGAGCAACCTGGGATGTAGGAATTATTTAGGTCTAGGTCATGTTTCCAGAAGTTTTGAAGGGATCCATTTGTGTGTAACCAAGTCACTGGTTGGTTTTTGGGAGACATAACTGGTATTTTAGGTAAGAGCAAAATGAGGTGGAGGATTCTAAGATATCGCTGGGAAAAGTAAATGCAGAGCTTGTTGTAAAGTCTCATGCACTAACTATTGATCATTATTTGAGTGAGCTGACAGATAAAATGATATTTATGCGACATGAGATCTGTATTTATTAGCTATTTAATCCTAAAAAACCCAAAACCCAAACCTACAAAAAATCAAAACCAAAGAAAGTAACCACAGCCTACAAGTACCCGGCAATGGAGTTAGCACATGGAATCAGCTTTATTCCTCTTTCATTCTTCTCTCCTTTGCTCATCCTCCCTGTTATTTGGTATATCATTAGTCCATCCTGGTAGGGAGAAAGTGGAGCTGCACACACCTGACCAAAGGACATGAAAACTGCAGTCCATGGGAAAAGAAACAGCCATTAGAAATGGTGGAAAGCCCTTGCTCAAGCAGCCTGTACTGCGTCCAGGTTGTAAAATGGGTGTCAATAAAATTAAAATTAAAATTAAAATTAAAGTAGTGGTTGACCCATGAGCCAGGAAATGCATTTCCAAGCTACAGCCACTTCTGCATGTGCATGCTTTGGCGCATTTCAGAGCGTGGTGTTTCAGCTCCCCTGGGTGCTCATGCACTGTCTCTTCTCTTTTGTGCTGGATTCTGAGTGAACACACAAATCCTCCTGCCTTTGCAGAGCAGATGTTCCCCAAAAATGCAGTGTGGAAGGGTGGAATGAGTGCAGACCTTTCCCATTCTGCACTTTCTGTGGTGCTTCTGCAGTCATCTTCTGAGAGTGTCCATGCCCCTGTTGCTGTGGCATTGCTCCCATGGCCAGGGAAAAGCACTAATTTGTGTTTTTCCTTCCTCAGGAGTTTGGTGGAGGCAACAGATAGAGCTGCTCATGTCCCATAACTTCCCTGCCTGCTGCCAGCTTTGTCATGGATGTGGAAAGATGGAAGACTGTTGAGGGGTGCATTGCAAGAAATGATACCTCCCCATTCCAGATCCCTCCTGAAAACCCCTCCAAAGTACTTTATTTATTTTATTTTATTTTATTTTATTATTTTATTTTATTTTATTTTATTTTTTTATTACATTATGGCTGCAGAGACAAAGAGTGAGGAAGAAGCACTAAGAGAGATAATATTTCCATGGGCACTGGGAAATGGGACTGTAGCTATGATGATCTCCAGATTGAAGCAAAGCAAAGTTAGGGAGAGGTGATATGTAGAAAAAATTCTGTATTTTTTCAAATAGTTGTTAAAAAAACAGCTGGGCTTTGAGAAGACAAACCTTTCCTTGTAACCTGTATGTGTTATTATGTGCTTTGTCATCTAAATGTGCAAACACCATAATGCTTCTAAATTTTACCAAAATAGTTCTAAGTCTTATCTGAGGCGACTGCATTTGAAAGCAGTGAAAATGTTAATGCTAACAACATTTTTTTTTTGTTCTCTAAATTCCTATCCTTAATTTAATATAATACACTGCTGTTTTAAAGGGATATTAATATTCTTTTCAAAGTGTTTGGGACTTTTACATAATTTAAAAAATATTTGCAGCTGTTTTGAATGTATCTGCAAGTACTGATAGACAAAAGGCATGGATATCCATAAGAACGTTGTCATAATACATTCCATATTAACGTAAGCAAAAAAGAATGTTTGCTCAGGAATACCAAAAAAGGTGATTGGAAGACCCACTTCTGTGGCCTTAACATCTTCCTGCTAAACAAGTTACACTCCTTATTTTTTTTTTTTCTGCATTCTTAATTGGTTACTTGCATCTGCCTTTTAGAATTAACAGCTTTTTTGCATTTGGATCATCCATAGAGCTGAGCTGGGGCCATTTGTTTTAGATTTCCACAAATGATTTATTTGTACTGTAATGGGATGGAATCATACAGTGTTTCCCATTTGTTTTCAGCCTTAGTTCAGAGTGTAGCTTAAGCTCTCATAGTATATCTGGGAGTGCTGATTCCACTCTCATGTCCAAGGACCACAAATCTTTTCTTCCACACTGTTTGCACTCTTCTCTCACTGTATAAAAATCAAGGTCCCAGGGTCAATATTACATTAGGGGGAAAAGATTATCTTGGAGGCTGAAAAATTTTGCTCCTGGCTAAATCACTAAAGGATGGGGTGTGAATGTGTGTTGTGGTAATGAACAGGGCAACAAAATCTTCTCCAATAAATTTCATTCTCCCTCCATGCCCTGCATTATACTAGAACTCCTGACAGAGGATGGGATCTTCCTTAGGCTGTGTGCTGGGAATTTGCACTAGAGCCTCTTTGGTACGGGATGTCCACTAAACTTACCTTATTTTCCTTCTTTTGGAGACATTGGGGTGCTCCATAGCTGTAGAAGATAGCAGTCTTTTCTTACAATAACTGATAATTGTGGAAACCTAGAAAAAGAGGGTAGATGAGACCTCATGGAGCTCTCTTGTCAACCCCTCTTCCCACAGTAGGACTGGCGATAAAAAGAGACTTCTGTTGCTTTTCATCTTCTTTTCTTTCAGCCTTTACATTAAAAAAAAACCCCACAGCAGCAGACCAACAATGAATAATGGAGGGGGAAAAAGGGAAGGAACAGTTTTTATGACATACTCAGAGTTGCTTATTGCTGTGTTTGAGGGGAATTCTGTGTCCACAGTGCTTTATGGCCATTTTTGATCAGTTACTGCACAGATCTGGGCTTGTAATGAATGGACAGTCCCTCTCACCGTGATAATGGAACATGAGAGTATAAAAACTTTGAAGTGCAGGAGGCAGCTGAAAAGAAAACAATAAACTATGTATATGAGACTGGCTTGTTGCTTGGTGATTAAGAGATGAGGACCCCGTAGGTCAGCTCCCTATAGGTACAAACAGATGTTTGCACTGTTTCACAGCTGCTAAATATGATATAAATCCAAAGAATTTCTCATGTTTTTATAAAGTTAAAAAAAAAGTACCCAGACAGCAAATTTTTGGTCATTCAGATACTCTTACCAAATGACATCTGGTTTCTGTACTGCTTATTTAAGCAATCCTTAAAAAAATGTTTGCCAAGGGGAATAACTCAAACCTTTTAGTTCTTCACCATATATAACTGTACAGTTTAGATTACAATGTAGCATGCAGAGTTTATTATAAGCAATGCAGTTCTTCATTTCTTAGCTAGCGAGTATTACTTTAAAGAAAATAGGATAAATATTATGTAATTAGTTCAGGGAAATTCATGTATAGTTACATTTCAGAGTGCCCGAGTTTCAGATCCAAACGATGACAAAGAAAATGAATTGTTTCCATATGTTAGGAGATAGCCCCAGTTATGAGCAGAGAGCTGAGGCATAAAAATGCAATGGGGCTCCCATTAAATGGAAAGACACAACTGCAGTGAGTGGGGAGTTGGAATGTGAAGGTGCTCTGAAGCCACCAAAGCTGCTGTTGGGACCAGAGGAGAAGGAGAAATGGGTGCTTTCAACAGCAAGAGATCCTCAGGTCTTGTGCCTAGTGAGATGTGAATTTTTTCACACATCTATTTGAAGATTCCCGAGGTCTCTCTGGGTTCTCTGATGTCCCCAAAATGGTGGGGTCCATACTGGTGCCATTCCTTCAAGGCACTTGCCAATGAGTCTGCCACTCCTACCTGGCCACCTAGGAGCACAAAGCACATGGGAACTTCATACCCTCAAGACCTCCATCCCTCTGCCAAAATTGGTTGAAATTGGCTAGTGGGCTCCAAAGTTATTTTCTTTGGGACTGAGAGGGGACAGACGGACTCGCTCTTAAGGGAACATAATTGCCTGCATCTCGTGTCTGTTGGAAGCCAAGCTAAAAATCTCAGTATTAAGCTTATCATATAAATTATATATGCATGTATTTTACAGAGGAAGATTTATGGCCTTCAATATCTAAGCATTTCATGCTTTTGAAGTAATGCATACTTTGATCCAACAAATACTTACACTTTCAAGTCGCCCAGTGTACTGAGGGTTCAATAATGCTGCTTATTTTGAGAAAGATAAATCCCAAAGAGCTGAAGGACCATAGCTGGGCTGTGATCTATGTGTTTTCTTTGTGGTCTTCTCTGCCATTTACTGTTTCAAAGGAATAAGGCTAGAAAGGGTGTTTTGCTCATTAGGACCTTTGTGTGCTGCATATTGACTCAGTGACTCTCACCCTTTTTCAATTGGTGGATGTGCAACTTTCCCCAGTTATTTTGAATCTAAAGAGCATGTTTTTCTTCATTTCTTTTCACAGGCCGGTCTGTTAGTCTTCAGACAGAAATTTGCACGTCCACAGTGTCTATAACATTAAATTTATCTGTATCTGTGGTCTTTCTTGAGGTGCCTGGCAATCAACAGCTTTCTTCCCTCTCTTTGTCGAGCAATTCCAGTGTCACAAGTACCATGAATCATCCATTTTGTATATATCTCAATGACTGGTTGGGTTTATTTTCACATGAATACACACATCCCATAGTACTGCTTGGTAGCTAGAAGCAAAATGTGGTCATATGTTCTGCTGTAATGACATGATTGCATTTTTGTCTGTACTTTTTTGCTCCTCTTGATTTGGTCTGTCGCCACCATTGTGAGATGCACTGGACTAATTGCCCATCAGATGACAGGGAAACGTGCAAGTCCTTGAAAGTGGAAGCTGGTTTATATGGACAAGAATGGAACCAGCAGTGAGTTTATTCTCCTTTTTAAGCTCCTGCAAAAGAACGTGCTATATTAGAAACCTTCTTCTGCGGCTCGGGGCTATTAATTTTGTTCCACATTTGAGCAACACACTGAGATCCTGCTCCAGGGCAGAAAAGCCAAACACTTCTGCAGTGCAAGTATTGCTGCAGTTGTAATTAGTGGTAATAACAACTATTGTGGGAGCAGTCCTAAAAAATATTAATAGCATGGTTTAGTTACAATGGTCCTCATGCCTGTGGTGGCTTCACTCTTCCCTTTTCTGAAGTTCAGCTTTCATTTTATTGCCAGTCTTATCAGACTGGGTATTAACCAAACTGGTACATTTGAAGGGTATTTTCCTGTCAAATAAACAACAAACCCCAGTGGTTAATTTGTGTTATTCCTCTCCACTCTTTCTCCAGCCAAAACACAGATTTTCTCCTCCTGCCACAGTCCCACAACTTCCTGTTTAGTAGGAAACTTGATTAACTTGTTGGCTCCATCAATCTTGAAGGTCTTGCTTTTATTAGGAAGAAAATTCTTTGTTCTGCTTGCACAAGATTTTGCTGGGAACGATTGTTCACAGTCAGGTGCTTCAGGCACAGCTTTTAACTGGAGTTAACTGGGAGCAAACCACCCCAGGGGCAGTTCTGGTGAAGACACCGTGCTTCAACACTGCCTGAGGTGTCACCAAGCTGGGATAAACTGGGTTTGTGACTGGATGTGCCCATCTGTGAGCACCAGGAACTCCTGGTTTTTAAAAGGGTTTGAGCATGTTGCAATATGTGACCATTGAGAGGTTTTGTAAGGGTGTTGGATTTTTTTTTTTTCTGATTTAAATAAACAGACTAATTCTTGCAGGTGGGGAGAAATTAATCTTACAGTTGTGTCTTGGCCTCTGTTGACCCTGTGGAGCTCTAGCCAAGGGCCCAGAGGGGTTGACAGGTTTGTTTTCACTCCTGGTTTTCTTTCCTGCTTGGTGTGTAGCGATGTGCTCTGGCAAGGGGCTGGGGGTACTGACAGTGTTTGGCACAGAGGAGGAAATCAATAGCTTCACACTTCTTGAGAGCAGGTCTGGTTCCCCAGGCTTCAAACCAGAGACCTGCATTTGATGGAGGAGCTATTTCTGAGTTTTGTAGCCATTGAGAACATTTTGCCTTAAAGTCATATTGTCATCATATAAGAAAAAGTTGGATTTTGAGGAATTCCTGGAAGGTTCTCCTTTGGTTATTTATTTTTTGTCTTTTGGTGTTGGGGTATGCTAGGGAAAAATGCTACAGAAAAAAAACCCAAAATGAGAAAGAGGACTTTTGACCTGAGGATTATGTCCATGTGTAGTAATGCACTCAGTAAGAGCACCACAAATCCTTAAAATATGGTTCTTCCTTTGAGAAATGAAGTTTATTTTTGATAATATAAAATGCTACTGTTCATTCAACTCTGTAGTCTTTGTAACTCCTGGTCATCTGTAGGTACATACCATTTCTGTGTACATTACAGGAAGGTCTAAAGCCTTTAAAATAAAATCAGGCAGAGGTATTATTTTGGCAGAAAGCTTTTACACTGATTTCCTGATGTTTGCAAATATTTCTGCAAGGATAAACATCTCTGGAGAAGTCAGCTCTAAGTAAATAAATGTTGCAGCAAAGGAGGAATACCCTGAGTGGGCGTACTCCAGCTGTTGGGGTTCACTGGATGAAATGTGTTCCACATCTTCCCAAAGCTGAGTGATGACAGGCTCTAACTAGAAACGCTCCTTCCTTAATCATCATCACGGTAGTCTGAAAAGGTGGCGAGGGGAACATCCCGAGCTCTTCTGGGTTTAAACCCAAATTAGCATGAACATCATCAAGAAATGTGCCCCATAGCTGGGCTGCTGTGTGGGGCAAACATGGAATGTGATGCAGGGTGTCTGCTGCTTGCAGGCTGAATTTGACATTTTTGCTTAATTCACCATGGCCATGCGAGTGCAGGGCACGCTTCAGACGAATTCCACTCTTATTACTGCTCTGCACTGCTGCAGAGGCAACACTTCCAACTGGAGACTATCTCCACATTTGGCTTGGCAGCCAAAATAAACTTCTAGGAGTCGCATGCTGGATGGCTTTTATCTCCACGGTGGTGGTGGGCTCTTTCCAGCAAGTGCAATTGCAAACACACGTGGGGACCAAAGGCATAAACATTTTGGGAGGAGGTTCAGTTAAAGTTCCTCAGCACTGCACTGGAAAGACCCACCCAACCAAGTTTCTTTTCCATGTGACTCTCCAGTAATATTGAGAGGCAAAAGCTGAAGGAAAAGTGGAGAGCTGGGGTGTGTAAGAACACCGGGAAAAGGAGGATTTTGGTGAAAATCTGTGGAGGAGTGACATATGGGAGTCTTGTGTGTAGATCCTGGAGGCCTGTGTCCCAAAGACCAGCTAGTTCCAGGGCATGTCATCTCACCTGGACCAAAGTGACACCCAGCAGAGGCAGGGGGGATGCCCACATTGCTGGGCACAGCAAGTGCTACCTGTCCTCAGCCAAAGGTGGTTTTTGTACCATGGTCTGCAGGGGACAGCCCCATTTGGGATGGGTTTTCAGGACTGCCTCAGAGGGAACTTCAACGAAATCAAGTAGCAGAGTTCATCCTCTACATCTGCCTTGGTTTTTGGTAGTGCATGGAGTTAGACATCAAGGGCAACACAAGTTTTCAAAATCTTACATAGCAGGAGAGCAAAATGTAGTCTTGGATGATAAAACCCAAGACAAGCATGGTTCCTGGGCCTCCTGACTCCTGTCAGAAGAAACAAAACCTCAGAGCAGCCCGGCACAGGTCGAAATGTGCTGCTTTATGTGGGGTTTCATTATTTCTCTGTCCCCAGCGCCGGCTGCAGTGACACCTCTGGAGCTGGGCAGACCTCACCCCACGCCGAATTCCTTTGCGCTGAGGCATGCCAGCAGCCCACCCCGCACTCCAGATGTTGCTGCTCTCTGAGAAACAAGAGCTTAACAAGCCAGGCTCACCCTTCCTCCTGGGGTGAGCCCAAAGACAGTCAGAGATGGAAAATTGCTGCTCAGTACCATGAACAATGTGCTTGGTCAAAGAGCAGTGCCAGCACTTTGTCTTAATGGAAGAGAAAGCCGAGACGCACAGTGCAAAAATCTGAGCTGCCAGCAGCCAGCGACTTCAACATACATTGAAAACTATCCATGAGAGAGCACGCTGAAACCAAGAGAAAAAGCCCTGAGGTATATTTAGACAAACTGAAAAAGAGCAAGAAATGGGGGAAAAAAAAAGATTCTGTGTGGCTTTCATAGGTTACGTTTTTCCCAGTCTGTATTTCACTCGGGTTTCTTTTATTGGTTTATCATGAACACATGCACCACAGAAACACACACACGTGCATAGGACTGCAAAAAATAGATCTCCTGTTTTGCATACACAGGACCCAGGCCTGCCATTGCCCAGAGGTGTTGGAGCTCTGCTCCTATAGGGTTTGGACAGACCCTGGATATATTTATGCTCAACCCTGTGTGGTCATTGCTTTTGCTGAGTGGCTCTACTGCTGGCTGGTTTGTTGTCTTGTTCTCCGCTTTGCTTTCCTGGCCTCTTCCTCCAACCCTTCTCAAATAGGAGACTTTTTTCCTTATGACAGCGTGAAGTGTCAAGAAATACAACATCCCCCCTTTGCCTGGGGTAAGGCAGCTCAGAACTGATGTCACCTATCAAAAACCACATTGGGAAAGTGTCTAAGCCAAGATGTTCACCTGGGATCTTGTGTCCTGCTCTTGCACAACAGCAAGAGCACTTCCACTGGGCTCAGCCCCACTCCAAGTCCCAGCAGAGCTGGAGGCACTAAAATGCTGCTGTTGGCCAGGCTGGCAAGTGCTCCTGGAACAGTTTTGTTGCAGGGAAGTCATCTGACGTTGGGATAAATGGGCTCCTCCGTGCTGGGATGGCGACCAAGACCGGAAGGGAGCGCAGGGGACATCGGGCTGGATCCAGGCATTGTGTCCTTGGGTGCGACACCCCGCAGACACCCAGTGACAGCATTTCTCTGTGAAGAGTCTCATTAGCTACCAGGGCTGGGCGAGCTTTTGGCGAGCTGTTACTCAGTGGAAGGCGCTGGAATCTGGCCCGGAATAACCTCCCTCCAGTTTCTCCCTCCCTGGAGTGGCAGGAGCCTTTCTGCACCCCCATTCTGCAGGGCCAAGCCCAGGTCCCCAGAGACCAGTCCTGTGCACATCCCGAGCTCAGCACCAGCCCATAAATCTTGCTGCTGGATCCAGGCAGTGAAATATGAACAAAGGAAACCACCATGCAGTGCAGGGGTAGGGTGGGGAATCGCTCTGGCACCCTCCTTGCTCGGAAAGAAGTGAGAAAACATGGCTTTGTGTTGCTGTTGTTGTAGTTGTTGTTTTTATGGTTTCTACAGATGCTTCCAATAAAAGAATTATGAAACTATTCCCATCGGTGGCCTGTCCTCTACCCGCAGCAGTGACGGAGAAGTTTGCTGGATTTCCGTCTGCAGAACAATTTCAGTGTGGACTCCACTGCTGCAAATTTAGGAAAGCTCTCCATTTGCTGCCTGCCAAGGAAACAGGTGATTTTTTATTTATTATTTTTGGACACTGGCAGGTGATGATGACGATCAATTTCAATTCAAACGCGTTGTGTCTTAATACTTTTGTTATTATGATTTTTCCTTCCTGGTCCATGATTTGCTGATTATGTTTAATAATCAGTGTTAATAATTAGTATTTTTGGGCTTCAACCATGATCTCTGTCTGCATTAATATTTGCAGCCTCCTGGTGTGCTCTGGGGAAAGGGATGAGAGTGTGGCAGAGCAGTCACTGGGGAAAGGTGTTAAGCGTGGATTTTGAGGGGCTGGATGTTGGGACTTTCTCTGGAATGAAGCAGGAGTGCTGGGGTTTGAAGACAGATCCTCATCCAGAGTGAAGGGATTACATTTTATTTAGGAAGTAACTTCGGAAGTAACTTCTTAAGCAAAGTGGACAACCAGCTAGCAAATGCTGGGTGATTCATTTAATCCATAAAATTCCATTCCTTGACATGACTCTTAGGAAACCAGTCCTGAGTTTGCTGTTTTCAAATGGAGTTTGGGCTTGTAAAACCAACATTTAGGCATGCAATAGCTTTTCTGAGAAACATGACATTTTTTCCCCAGTATTTTCTGCTCTAAATGCACTCTTTTATGAGTGAAATGATGTTTTCCCTCTCTGCTCCCCCTGCCCATGCCTGGCTCAGTCCCCAATTATGCTGCTGCAGTTTCTTTAATGAGGTTGCAGAGATGTCACTGGTACAGCAATGTCTTGGGTGGTGTGGAGCTCTGGAAGAGCTTGAGCAGCAAGGGCTGTGTCTGCAAAGGAGGGAAAACATCCTGGAAACATCCCAGCTCTGGCTCTGGGGCTGGACTGTAGCACGCAGAGCCAGAAATGAGACCTGATCCCTGCTCACCGGGAGAGAAGCAAACATGTGGTGCTCGGGGTTTGTCCCTCCCCACCAGTGCACGTGTGGTCTCCTACCCTGGCTCAGTAGACACGTGGCATCTGCTCAGTTCTTCGAAGGGCTGGGTCCGAAAATATTAAAAGAGGAGGTGAATAATGAAAAGAAAATAAAATTTTTAAAAAAAGAAAGGAACAAGAAAGTCCGGTTGGAGCAGGATCTGAGAGGCTCATGCTGGAGTGGACATACAGCAAATGGCTGTTCTTTACATCACAGGGCAGAAATATGAAAAATATGAAATATGTAGCAGGGCTGGATAAAAAGGAAAATGTAATAAGAGTAGGACAAAGAATGCCACATGCTCCAACCGCATCTGAACTTGGCAGCAGCAGCCCAGGGAAGCCCATGTAAATCCTGGGAGCATGTTAAAAGCATTTTCACCCACAGAGATTGACATGCATGAAAAGTGTCTTTTCAACAATGTCAATCAAGAGCCTGGAGAAATAATTTACTAATACACTGCCTTGCAGGGACACATGGCTGATGGGAACAGTGTTCACATCTTGGAATGGGAAATAATTTGGGTTGGGTTTGTAACAGGGGCAGAGAGGTGTGAAGTTGTGTGAACAAGGCTGTGTGTCATTGCTGAATTTAAATACGGTGAGCAAAGAGAGGGATTTCATCAAGGGGCCAAAGGAAAACACAACAGCAGAAGGAAAGAGCTGGAAAATGAAGCAGAGACAATAAAATGTAACCCCAGACCAAGGGGTGCTGTGGAGAAAGCCCAAATGGAAAATGCTCTGGGTATTGTCTAAGTCACATGGAAAGGAAATAATTATCCAGGCAAGAAACCCAGGGCTGGTGTGTGCAAAGGGAAGCAGCTCAGTGCTGCAGCAGGAGTGGGCTGAGATTGGATTCAGCATTGTCCAGGACCTCCCCTGGCTCAGCTGTGCCCAGGGGAGTAAATCTTCCTCCCAGAGAAGTTCCTCATCTGGGCCCTGACTTCTGGAGGCAGCATGGCCATTGGATGTCCCTCCTTGGCCTGTCCTTTGTGTATTGGAGACAGGCCAAGATCTGCAAAGACTTAGCTGCACTGGTATTTTTTCCCCTTGAAAAAATATACTTTCTAATTTATTGAATTAAGGGCTACATGTTATTTTGCATTAAAGGGGATACGGTGAAACCGTAGCATGTTCATTTATTCATATTTAATTTGGCTGTTGCAGAAGGAAATACTACAGTATCTTCCTGAAAAAAAAGCTAATATATTGTAGGATACTCCTGGACAGGGCAAGGAATTTTAATCTTTTTTTTTCCCATGTAGGTCCCGGTCAGCTCCTGCAGGTTCAAAAACTTTGGTTTAGAAATAGTTTCTGGAACTGCTTCCCCCAAAGTTGTGTGGGGTATAACTCAAAAACAGCCAGGGTGTGATCATGTCTAGGAATGAATGCTGCAGGCAGGATGGGTGAGAACTGTCTGTAGGTGGAGGTCAGAAATAAAGAGGAGGAGTTGCTCCATCTTTATGATCACTCCTTTTACTTATGTGAGCTCTGATAACCCTTAATAATGAGAGTAACTTGTGGCCATTTCCCCCTGTCCTGTCCCTGTTCCCTGGAGCAGAGCCTGACCTGGATGCATCCTCCTGGCAGGAGCTGTGCAGAGCCACAAGGGCCCCTGAGCCTCCTTTGCTCCAGGTGAGCCCCTTCCAGCTCCCTCAGGGATTCTGCAGCCCCTGCCCGGCTCCTCAGGGATTCTGCAGCCCCTTCCCAGCTCCTCAGGATTCTGCAGCCCTGCCCGGCTCCCTCAGGGATTCTGCAGCCCTCTTCCAGCTCCTCAGGGATTCTGCAGCCCCTGCCCAGCTCCCTCAGGATTCTGCAGCCCCTTCCAGCTCCTCAGGGATTCTGCAGCCCTGCCCGGCTCCCTCAGGATTCTGCAGCCCCTTCCAGCTCCCTCAGGGATTCTGCAGCCCTGCCCAGCTCCCTCAGGGATTCTGCAGCCCCTGCCCAGCTCCTCAGGGATTCTCCAACCCCTTCCCGGCTCCCTCAGGGATTCTGCAGCCCCTGCCCGGCTCCTCAGGGATTCTGCAGCCCCTGCCCAGCTCCCTCAGGGATTCTCCCGCCCCTTCCCAGCTCCCTCAGCCTCTCCTGGTGATCCATTCCCTTCCCCAGCTCCATTCCCTTCCCTGGACACGCTCCAGCCCCTCCATGTCTCACCATGAGGGGCCCAGCACTGACCCCAGGGTTTGAGGAGGGTAAAAGGGGCAGACCCTGCACCTTCCCGTGGGTGATTTCCTCCTGTGCCTTCTCCTGCCTGTTGAAGCCATCCCTGCCCCACTGCAGTGCCCCAATGGAGCCTCTCAGGACAGCTGCTCCCCCGCCCCACCACCCACCCAACAGCTCAACTCCCCTGCAAAGACAAAGGCTTAGTTATTCTCACTCCTCTTAAAGTACATATATTTGAGTCCGGGAGGATTTGCCTGCAATAAAGTTCTCTTCTGAGATTCCTAAATCACGAGGTACTCAGGCTCTCCAGACCGTGATGCCCATGGACAATATTTGCACTGTAGCCTGACACATCTTCCTGCTTTAGAATAACAGAAAAACATGCAGCTGGGACCTGCTAGGCTGTGAGGACTTTAATCACCTGCCTTTTTATTTTTTTTTCTTTCCTGAGGGGCAGGTGCAGCTTGGATTATCTGAAAACTATTTTTTATTACTTAACAACACGGCCTTTAATGCAGTTAGAGATGTCTTTATTCATTCTTACACTCCTGAGTATTTTTGTGTAAACATTTTTCATCTGTGGCAAGCAAGTTTGTTTGTTGTGTTTTGTCATGTCAGAGCAGACTGTGATTAGACACTGAGATGAGACTACTAAATATTTTCAGATGTTTTCTATTTCCCCAGCGAAGAGCTGGATTTGAACCAAAGCTCGGAGGTGAAAGGGTGATGTGTAATATATTGAGACATCTGAAATAAAATAATGTAATGTTTTTAATATTTAAGAAGAAAAAGGCAGCAGTAAAACATTGTGGAAGGAGGAGAACATGAATACCTATATATTTTAATTTTAAATGCATGCAGATGTTGAATTTTAATCAGAGCATGTCAGAATCAAACTGTAACAAAGGCAAAAATGTGAGATCTGTTTTCTTGAATTGCTTCCATATTTTGGGCTCCAGATTTTTATTACATATAGCACTGCATCATCATATATTTATGTAAAGTGCCAGCATCCATTGAGTTGGTGTATGCCTGATGGTTAGCATGTAAAACACTTTACAGTGAGAAGTATATTCTTTCTCTCAGTATGTACAGTATATATCATATTATACAAGCCTGTGCCTTCTTGCACAGTGGCAGGGCTCGTTTTCACTGCTTGGTACATCTGGTGTTTCTTTTGGACCCTTCCACCTCTTTTCTCAGTTCCAGAGGATTTTCTGGTGAAGATCTCACGAGAAGGGTCTGGGGCAGAGGGAAAGCTGTGCTTTTACAGGGGGTGATAAATGCTGGAGAGCTGGCAGAGATGGAAGATGCAGAAGCCAGGCATCACTTTGTCCCCTCTGTGTTTCACACAGCCCCTGCTGTGTTTGCAACTGGGTGACACTGGGACACCCTGCTGCCACCCAGGAGCACAGGAGTTGGGAATGGAGGGGCCTGGGAGCTCCCTGCTCCTCCCCAGCCAGTGCCACCCTGGGGATGTGGGTGAATGATGCCTCCACTCTGGGGCTGGGCATCCCTGCTTGCACTCACCAGCTTTTCCATGTCTCTGGATTTGCTCTGAGCACGAATCCATGCTGTGAAATGTCTTTTTCCAGCACACCAGCCTCACCTGCCACCGTGCTGGGAAGTCTGCCTCTTGCAGAGGGTCAGTTTTAATGCAGAAAAATGCAGAAGTCCAGAGATGTCAAGGGACTGCTTTAGGCAGAGTTACAGAAGGGGTTCAGATATGCTGCGGGTTTGCTCCATTCTGGCAACAGGAAAACCTGTGGCATTTTAGCAAATAATTGCTTTGGTCCCAGGGGAAGGCTGGGGTTCCTCAGCAGGACTGTGCCTGCTGCAGAGGGCACAGGGCTGGGAATAGCTGCATGAAAGCCATCCTGGGAACCCCTGGTCTCAAGAGCCCCATCAGCCCGTTGTACGCATCCCAGAGGTGGGCACTGGTGCCTGTGTGGGCCAGGGTGATGCTCCAAAGCCACTCTTCACTTCAGGATGCGCCTCAGCTCTCTGGGGGTGTCTGCATTGGGTCTGCTTCCTTTTTTGGTTCCTTTTCTGGATTGCTTTTCTTCAATGAATAGACTTTCTTTCTTTTTTTAAAGCCCTTCTCACGCCTTGAGCTCCTGGAGTGGAGCACGTGACCACTCTTTGCTGATGTTTTTCCTAAAACAGGGATGTTTGTGGAACGTGGCTCGAAAGCTGCAGCCCTGGCTGGTCTTGGCTGCCAGCTGCTCTGTCCTGGGAGCCTCCAGCCCTGGAGCTGAGGTCCAGCAGCACAGCCTGAGCTGGGAGAGGGGGAGAGCAGCTCTGTGCCATGCTCAGGCTCCATCCAGGGTTTGGCAGGGGAGCCTCCAGGTCTGTGGTAGCATAAATCCATGCCTGAGGCTAAAAGTTAATCAGAATAAACTGATTTTATTCCGCCTGGTTTACTTAAGTGACACTCTGCAAACACTGACCTGGGGTCATCCACCTTTTCCTCTCCTATCTGTGGATATTCCCACTGGGTTGGAAACTCCTCCAGTTCAGCTGTGCTTGGTCATTCCCCCCATCCCTTGGAGGCAGCTCATTTAATGGGAGATGTCTTCAAAAAGCTATTCCAGGTTGTTCCATGACAGGAGAGATGTACAGCACATAAGGAGGGGTGTCCCTGGGAAGGTTTTGCATCTCATGGTGTCCCCACAGGGGAGTAATTTCCAACAAAGGCTTCACCCCACTGACGTAGCCGTGGGGAAATAGGAGAGATCATTTTCAGGCTGGATGTTTTTCCTTTTCTTTCCCACTCCACCTCTTAATGGGTCCTTTTTGTTCAGGGGGTTTCCTGCCCCCTCTTACAGCATCATGAGCTGGATTCAGGAGTGCTTTATTCTCTTTAATGGATGCTGTTAGGATGACAGATGAGTGTGGGATTTCTGACCTTTTATTAGGGACTGGTGATATTATTAGGGATTTGGAACAAAAAAAGGGACTATTCCAATGGCCAGATTAATAAAAACCTCTCTGTGCCTGACTCCTAACACCAGGTGAGATGTTGGGAGTTCACGTGCTTGAAGTGAGCACCCTTGTACCTTTGGTTTTCCTGCAGGGAAGGCTGATCCTCTAGTGTCACCTGGATATTTGTGCTTGTTCCCTGTGCAGAGGCAGAAACAGAGTATGACAGCCCTAAAAAGATGTCCCTGCTTTGGGAGCTCTGGATTTGTGCAAGAGTAAAGCACCTGAACAATGAAGGAAGCCAGAATCAGGATCTGGCTCCTGTTTCTGACATCCCAAAATACACTCAGGGCTGGATGGCAGAGCTGGGACCTTGGTGAGCCAATTCCTGCAGGGGGAAGGGTCTGGGGTTGCCTAAGACAAATAGGTGTCCTCATCAAACCTTGTGTCATCTGATGCCAGGACCTTTCCCCATGAAGACAAAGCAGGACCCAGGCCCCAGGTGGTGCCAGCTTGGACACTGGAGGTCCTGCCTCCCTCAGGAGCCTTTGAATGCCCACAATGTTTGGCAAAAGTGATCCTGTTCCTCACATGTCTGTGTTTTTGCTCCTGAAGCTGGTGGAATTGCATTTGAGGCCTCAGCAGGGAGGTCATTCCCACAGCAGGGGTGCAGATGGAGCAGCGATGCTGAAGCACTGCAAGACGAGGAGCTGCCCAAAGCCCTGAAGATGCTGGCGGACCTGGACTGTTCAGAAAGACTTGTCACAGGCTAAGCACTGGTTATTTGCTGTTTTACCCACAATTTTCTGAGACTTTTGGAGCTGCAAACAGTTTGGCTCATACCCCATGATCTGAGCTCACACAAAACTCTCATTGACGCCAATGATTTTCCAGCCCGTCATTCCCAGTGACAGCAGCAGTTTTGTCTGGGCAAGAACTCTGCCATGAGGGCACATACATTTTCCAGGGTTTTCTCAGGTAAAGGTTTTAGTTTCCTAATTCTTTCCCCCTGGTAGGTGCTGAGCTGTCAGAATCACAGCCATGCAGAATTCCAGCTTAGTTAAAACAATATCCTAAAGGTTGCAAAGCCCTGCTGCTTGCCAAGAGCAAAAGTTGAATGTTCCACTCTCCTCACTTGACTATATTTAGTTCGGGATCCTAATGAAGTCTTTCTTTGTGTAATTTCATGTCTACAGGGCAACTGTGAGAGAGGACTTCCTAATTCTGTCAGGATGCTGGCAGCCCTAGTGCTGGGACAGCGTGTCCTCTGGGCCTCTGCTGCATGGCTCTTGTACAGTGCTGGATTGTGCCCCGTGTGCTGCTGGGGAGATCCTGTGGCATTATTCTTTATTTTCCCTTTTCCTCTCTTTATCCATTTTTTCCCTCCTCTATGAAAGAAATGTGTGTGTTGCACCAGGTTAATTGCTGGTTGTTTTCCTGCAGATATTTGATAATAACAGTGGCTGGCGATGGTGGGTTCAACCAGAGTATTTTGAAGGGTTGTTTGGGATGAAATCCCCCTTCCTTTTCTGCTGTCCCAATGAACAACTATGGGATGGGGAAACACAACGTGAAGAGGTAGGAAATCCTCCCCATGCCCTTCAGCTACAGGACCAAGCCATGGATGAGTATGGGGTGAAACAGAATTACAGAATCATTTAGGTCAGAAAAGACCTCCAAGATCTCCGAGTCAGCCTTTGACTGATCACCACCACAGCAACTAAACCACTGAGTGCCACTTCCATTCACTTCTTAACACTTTCAGAGATGGTGAGTTCACCACTTCCCTGGGCAGCCCTTTCAAACACCTGACAGCCCTTTGAGTGGTGAAATTCTTCCTGATGTCCAACCTCTGGCCCAGCCTGAGGCCATTCCTTCTCCTCCTGTCCCTGTTCCCTGGAGCAGAGCCCGACTCCCCTGGCTGTGCCCTCCTGGCAGGAGCTGTGCAGAGCCACAAGGGCCCCCTGAGCCTCCTTTGCTCCAGGCTGAGCCCCTGCCCAGCTCCCTCAGCTGCTCCTCACAGTTCAGACTCTCCCAGTTTCAGACTCTCCATCCCCTTCCCCAGCTCCATCGAGTCTTGTGTCACCTCCCTGCCCCATCATGCAGCACACTGGTGCATTTCCCTGCCCTCCTCTGCACACGGCTGAGGCTTTGAGTATTTTCCTTCTTCTTCACATCCATGTTACATCACCACAACATGCCAAAAACGATGTAGATAAATGTAAAAATAATCATATCTCTGGGATTCTGCTGAGGTTTCTCAACATGAGGATGAGGCTGTGCTGGAAGGAGATCTGCCAAGAGGAAATGCCCCAGAGAAACACCAGCTCCCCAGGGTGAAAACTCGGGAATTCCAAGGAGGAAAAGGCCATGCACGAGCTGCTTTTGCACTTCTGTTCCAGCAGGCGTGCAGGGCTGGGCAGCCTGCTGTTCATCAGCCTCCTGGATATTCATCTCAGTCCCCAGCTGGCAGTAAATGTGTTGTCGGATATCCCTCTAAAGTTGTGTAAGTTATTGCTTTCTTGGAGTGCTTTTTATACCTGTGTGTCTTTTCCTCTCCATTCCAGCATCTCACAAAGCTCTCTTCAGAGGCGCTCGGCGCTGCTAAACATAGGATATTTTTGTGAAATTCCAGGACACGTCTTCACTTGGCACATGAAAATTAGTTAACAGGCTGCCCTGAGACCTTTGTGTGCTCTCCCACTGTTGTCACTCCCACGACACCTGACGTGGAGCGCACGGGCGGCCGCGGCTTTGCCGTTAATCAGGATGAGGAACGGCCTTCCCAGTTCATAAATCCCAGGCAAACTCCCTTTCCCACATTTTCTGTCACAGGGACATCAGCAGGCTGTTTGTATTAATCCATGCCCTCCCCAGCCTCGTGTCAGGGGAGGTGAGATGTGGCCGTGGGGGGCTCTGGGGTATTGACAAACACATTTCCACCTCCAGCCCCAGACCTGTTCTCCCTCTCTGGGCTCTGAGTTGCACACGTAGCCCCTGAGCACAGATTGTTCAGTCACTGAAACCACAAACTAAATATTTGGGCTTCCAGCACATTAAGTAAACATGTTCTATCTACACCCCAGCTGCCAGGAGAGATGCTGAATTTGGGGATGAGCTCGCTGCATTAAAAATTCCTAAATATCCATGATCTCTTCACTGGGGATTGCTGTAAATAGCTGTAGCTGCTGAGCAGTGGTATGAAATTAAATCATAGGGAACAATAGTGATTTAAGTGGCATTTCTGACTTTTTATGGGAAAGGGAGGGGAGCAGAGGGAATGTTTCACAGCAAAAATCATAAAGATGGTTAATTGTCCCTTGGTACCACCAGTGCCTTGGAAAAGATCATGGAAGATGAGCTGTTCTCTCTCAAAAGTTCAATGCACTGATGGAAAAACCCAGGGCAAAACTAGAGGGAAAGAAATGCTGATAGAGGGAGTCAGCAGTAATTAGTAACCATGGCTGCTGTGCAGGATAGAAATTCTTTGTTGGATTGTTATCACAGAGGATTAATTAACACTTGGGATGGACAAAGACTTAGAAAGGAGGAGGTGAACCCCAAATCTTCTCCTCTGCAGCAGCTGAGCGTGGCAGTGACTCTTGCAGGATCCCTCTCCACTGCTATGTCACCTCTGCCTTTTTGGCATCCCATCACTGAGGTCTTTTTCCCACCCACTGCTTTCCAGGTGGAGCTTTAGCTGGATTACTTTCAATGTTTCTCCGAGTGCCTGGGGCTTTACCAAGTTACTCCCAGGGACTGTGTCCAGCCCTCATGGAAAATGTGTGGTGTCTTTCCACCAGGAGTCAGGGAGGTCGGATGCTCTGCCTGTGCTCAGCATCCATTGCACCACACACCTCGTGTCTTGCCAAGGTGCACATGTGCCTTTCCCCACTCTGGATGAATCACCTTTAGGGTTTCTTTTAGAGGACAACATTATTAGGAGTGAAGCATTAAGAAAAAGAAGAAAAAAAGGAGGTAAATTCTGCACTCTACCATGCTTGGAGAGTTTGGAGAATTGTCTGCATTTCTAGATATATCTGATTGTGGATATCACATATGCCTGAACAGCTTCTCTTTCTCTTCTCTTCTCTTCTCTTCTCTTCTCTTCTCTTCTCTTCTCTTCTCTTCTCTTCTCTTCTCTTCTCTTCTCTTCTCTTCTCTTCTCTTCTCTTCTCTTCTCTTCTCTTCTCTTCTCTTCTCTTCTCTTCTCTTCTCTTCTCTTCTCTTCTCCTCTCCTTCCCTTCCCTTCCCTTCCCTTCCCTTCCCTTCCCTTCCCTTCCCTTCCCTTCCCTTCCCTTCCCACCCAAACCCGCTAGATTTCAAAATCTAGCTGATATATACTCAGTGGAGGGTTGTGAAGCTATTCACCAACATTTTTTGGACCACAAAACTGCTGTCCTTGTATACCTCTACACTTAATGGGGGCCAGGTTGTGATGCAGAGCTGAGACCTAATTCAGTTGTTTTTCAAGTCGCTGTTCTGGTCCATTTGTCCCCTGACCTGCAGATCACAGGTTGCCACCACTTTGGCACCCATGGGATCATAAAGAACAAGGGATCCAGGTTTGCCTCCCCTCAGCTGTAAAATGAATCTCCTAGCAAAAGCACCTCTGCATAGCACATCCCTGAGATAGAGAAGGCAGTGGGAGCCCCTGGCAGCTCCAAAACTTCCTCTTGGACTCCAGGACATTGAGAGAGGGAACAGTGAACACAGCAATCCACATCACCCTTCCCACAGAACAGTCCAGCTGGGCTCCAGAGCAGCACATCTGCATGCACACCATGGTATTTAATGCCTCAGCACTGAAATAAAGGAATTATTTTATTTATTAAGATGCTTTTCTTCATCATGCTGCAGTGTCTGGATGTTCTCCCCTCATACAGAGTCATTTTAGAGTGTTAAGGGGAAAAGCATCAAGAAAAGCACATCTTTGTAGGAAGATTTTTTAAGCTATTTATCTCCCAGGAGGGTAAAAAAAAGTGGAGATACTTTGTATCTGGGAACTCTTAAATTCATATTTATACGCATTTCCCCAGGGGCAGGATTTATTGTTAAATAACAATAGGGGAACAGCATGATTTCAGCAAAGACATTTGGGCTAGTGAATGTTGGAGTGAATTCCGCTTCAGCGTTACTATTCAAAGTCAGAGCTGCTTTTAAATTGCTTTAAAAGTAAATCCTGAGCAGAAATGTCCCAGCCAGGCGCTGCTTCTCAGTGACACCAGTGCCAGTGTGTCTTGCTTTTCTGCAAACCCTTGAAATCCTCATTTTAGTAATGAAAAAATCTGGCAGAGAAGGAAAATACAGTCTCTGAGGGCTTAGAGCATTTTGATATTGTATGAAACCACTGGGTATTTGAAGACACCTTCTCCTTCTGCTTTTCCTGGGGGTTGCCTGCTCACCTGGTGCGGGATGGTGCTGGTGATTCCTGTCTGCTGGAGTGTGCCTCTGGGGATGGAGGGTCCCTGTGGATCCCACCCTGCTGGCAGTGGGGCACAACGCCTGATGGAATTGCTCCTGTGGTGAGCTGACAAAGCCTTCTGCCCTCACCACGGGGTGGGCATTTCATTAGAGATGAGGAATCTTCCCTGTGGTGACAGAGGACTTGTTTCACATGTTCTCTTCCAGCAGTTGCTTCTGCAAACGTGGCCTCCTCTCCTCCCTTTCCCCCTCTGCCTGCTTCCCAGGGCTGAGGTCCCCCTGAGCTCCCCACAACAGCAGGATTTGTACCCTCAATTCTCAGAGTTGTCCCCCTTCCCCTCTGGAAATGGTATTTGTGTCCCAGCCTGCAGCAAAACCCTCTGTGCGCATCTCTGCTCTTGGGGATCCAGCCTCTTTCTTTCCACCAGAAAAATATTTGCCAGGTAGCCCCAAGGCTTATTTAAAGAGTTAAATCTCTGTGTGCCTCTAGAACTGGAAAAAGGACCAGGAAACCTGACCAGGCAGGTACCAGCTTACCCCAAACTTTGTCCTTTCTGTGTACACCTGCTCAAGGCACAGCAATGTGGAGAAGCAAATTTCCATCTCCCATGAAGAAGAGCTTTAGGGTATCTGGGTTCACGACAATGCTATTTAAAAAGTCTAATCTCTGTGTGCCTCTAGAACTGGGAGAAGGACAAGAAAACCTGACCAGTTTACCCCAAACTCTGTCCTTTCTGTGCTACACCTGCTCAAGGCACAGTAATGTGGAGAAGAGTATTTCCATCTCCCATGAAGAAGAACTTTAGGAACTTTATGGTCTCTGAGATCATGGCAATGCTGTTTAAAGAGTTAAATCTCTGTGTCCCCCTAGAACTGGAAAAAGGACGGGAAAACCTGACCAGTTTACCCCAAACTCTGTCCTTTCTGTGCTACACCTGCTCAAGGCACAATAATGGGGAGAAGCAAATTTCCATCTCCCATGAAGAAGAACTTCAGGAACTTTAGGGTCTCTGGGATCACAGCAATGCTCCAACATCCTCAAGCCTTCTCAGGCAAGCAGCTGGAGACTTTTCTCCTGGAAAAGCCCACAGGAAAACCAGTAAAGAAACCCAAAGAAGGAGTCAGTCCCAGCTCTGCTCTTTGCAGGCTGTGCTCTGGTTGCTTCCTGTGAGCAGCATCCAGCGATGGCCTCCCGTCCCTACTGCGGCTGCTCCGGCCGCCGCTCTGGCACACGCGGCAGCTTGTGCTGCTGTCCGAGTGCCAAAGGGAACGTCTAATGGGGTATTGTTTGTGTGTGTTCCTGAGATGGAAGTGATTAACATAAAATACGTAAAAGGATCATGTCAGGAATTCTCTCCAGAGCTGCACGGTTAGCGGGCCCGCTCTGGTTCGCATTACAGGATTACAGCATGTTCCGTAACTGCTCCGTGTTGGACACAGATTTGGGGCTCTTTCTGCAGTGTTTACAAACAGGGATGGGAGCTGAGCAAAAAATGCAGCCAACTGCTCGTGGATTTATGGACATCTATTCCATCAACACAAACACACATAAGGATATTTACGTTGTCTTCATATCACGGCAGATACCAGAGGGTCCTTAAATAACCCCGCAAGGCTGAGCAGCTCATCCACACTTCAGATGCAGGCAAACAACCTTGGAAAAGCTTGGCAGGTCTTCCTGATCTCAACTGATAGACATGCTCTTCATCAAGAGCCTGGAAATGTTGCTCCTTTGAGCTCCAGACTAATTCAACACCTAAAATATGTGGAAAAGAACTGTGCTGAGCTGGTGGGAAACTCAAGCAGTCTGAGGTGCTGGAGCCAGTGAAGCTGCTAAAACATAAGGTAACGTTCAGGCTCAGATCTCCAAAGCCTGATCTGTTTGTCAGCACGGCTACATTGACTCTTGCCTCATGATCCTCTCACACAAAGAGCCCAGGGACATCTCCTTCCCTTTCCATGCTGTGGAAGTGGGTTTAGTGGAGAATCATTAAAATAAAGGGAGGGGGGTGGGGGGGAGAAAGGAAAGCAAAACAAATCTAAATCCCCAAAAGTTTCTATTGTGAAAGTGTCAGAATAACTGTCCTGGGGCTAATTTTACCCTGGGTGTAGCTTTATTGATGTTAGTGCGGAAAGGCAAGGCCTGATTCACCCCTGCACTGCAGCAATTTTTAGCTGAGGCCTCTGGGAAAGCCACAGTGGTGCTAAAGTGATGAAGTGATGTTGTAGAATGAGATATCAGCCTGGTGCATGACTCCACCAATGCCAGTGGCCTCACATCGAGTTCATCTTCCCCTCTGGAGGCTCTGAGGAGTGGTAACCAAAGTGCACAGAGCACATCCCTCGTTGGGTGGTTCATTTTGTGCCCTGTTTGTGTCTGAAGGTCACTGCCCCCAACTAGCCAGACCAGAACTTGGTGGTCCTGCAGATGACCCTCATGTCTGGATGAGAGGGGCATTTTTGGAGCGAGCCCCAGGCTCCCATTCTCCTCTACCTTGACCAGACTGGCACTTGTTGGAGAGAAAGTGATGATCTTCATCATGAAATATCCTCTTTTCTGTTTCTCTCTGCTTCTGCCTCTTCTCTTAATCCTGCACATTTGCCTTCACTTTGTCCAGCTCTAACTTCCACACGGGACCTCCTCCTTTTTCAGTTCTAGTGCTCCAGAAAAATCCAGCTGGGCTCTCTCTGTTGCTGCCTCCCCAGCCACAAATGGCTCACAGACCTTACTCCTCAACTGACCAACATCCCTTTTCTTTCCATGTTTCTCTGCTTGTTTCTCTGTTTCGTACCAAGGATAACATGGCCATGCCTCCACTCTTGTCTATATTGTGCATCATCTTCTCCTGGTCATCTCAGTGCCCTCATCCATCAATTCTTGCAGATTTTCTGCAGAACATCCCCAACACAGTGGGATTCCTCTATTCCCATAGCTAAAGCTCTCATCCAGGATTTCATTTCTCTTCCTGGTTTCTGCAATACCATTTCATCTTGTCTTCATAGGAAGCTGTCTATAGCTTAAAAAAATTTGTTGTCTACTTCTTTTTAAACCTCTCCTGTTGTGGATGTGGCCAGTTTCATCCTGTTGTTTACCTGTCATCTTCTGTCACCTCTTGACTGAACAAGGTCAGTCCTCTTGATCAGCCTTTCTGCAGTGCCCAGCACAACAGACCCAAAGACCATCAGAACACAAGTTACCAATGGTAATGTAGGAAAATCTGTAGTGGTTCCCATGGCAAAGATGGGAAGAAAAAAATTTGTTCCTCTGCTTCAAGCTCAGCGAAACACAAGGGTGTAGGAAAGGATCCTGATTATGCCTAAACTCACAGCAAATCCCTCCCCAACTTCCACAGTGATTTCAGTCCTCTGAGTTAAAGGGCTCTGCATCTCATTTACTTTCCCTCTATTTATTTATTTTATAATTGACTTTTTGAACTTCTGCCTGAATTGGAGCCAAAGCTGAGAGTGACTTAATTCCAGCAGGATGCGAAGGCCTGGACCTTCTCAGTGCAGAGTCTCTCCATTCACTTTGGAGTGATGCTCAGACAGTTAAAGGGAACTGTGATCTGTCCAAAATAATATTCCCATTCTTGGGAGAGTGGTACAGTGGGATGGGGATCTTCTTCATTGCTGCTGTCCAGGAGACACAGTATTGCCCACCAGTTCCCACAGCAATGCTCTCAGTTGCGTAAATAATTGTATTTTCTCAGCTCTTCTTATTCAGCAACTTATCAAATATATTTTTGGCCTTTTACTTTTTACTAAACAAAATTTTGAGGGAACAGAGTCACTGGTTGCTTTCTGGTCTGTGAGGGAAGCAGGGAAGAAGTCTTCATGTTGAGTTGAAGAAAAGATGGATTTTGCTTGTGTGGATTTCAGGGTCATCTGGATTTTAATATTGATGGATTTAAGAAGATTTAGCATCTATCTCAATTATTTTAATCATTCTACCTTGGTAATCCATAATGGTTTCTCTGTTTTGGGAGTATTAGCAACTATGGAGGCAAGCAGATAAAGACAGAGATTTTAGATGATCTAAATAGAGTATTCTTTCTTTTGCTGAACTGTTCATGGCCTCTCCAAGACTTATACAAAACAAGCAGAGCTGATGTGTGAGAGCTGGAGGCCATGTACCTGTTTGAAAAACCAAATGGGCTGAGAAGTATGTGCTGGCTTCTTTTGTAAGAAATTGTTCTAATGTGTAGGAAAAAAATATTCACAATTCACAAGTGAAACCTTGCAGCCCACAGGGCATTTTCATCTGCCATATTTCTTAATTAAGTGGAGATGAGCGAGTTTCCTGCCAGCGGGAAGCAGGTCTGCAGAGAATTACAGGGCACTACCTCAAGATAAATCCCCCATAAATCAGAAGAGAGGAGATACTGAGGTGCTATAGAAAAAGAAGGTTCTTGAGTGGTGTAGGCAGCTTGTGGAAGTCAGTCACGATCATTTACAGCAGCTCCGGATGTGACCCAAAGCCATTTTTTGGCTTCTTTCCGAAATTAAGCATTTCTGATGAGGTGGAGGAAAGCCCAGGCCAGATTTTATCTAATGTGGGCCACAAAGGGTCTGATCCTCACCTGCTGGAAACAGGAGCAAGCCACTGACTCACACAGAGTCCCACTTCTGGGAACACAGCCCAAACTACTCATTTTAGTCCGGGGCTGTTGGCAAACCACGCCATTTACCCCCAAATTACGAGGAGCTCGCCACCAGTCAGCGAGTTTCCAGCGCGGCTACTTTGGCCCCATCACACGCTGCTAATCTCTTCAATGATTTATGTGCTCTTTTAAGTTTTAATACTCCCTCTGTCATGAACCTTCCTCACTAGCAAGTTGACAGTTTAAATTAGTGTTTAGACACGGCTTTCATAATGTCAGCTTTTGTTTTGTCTCAGTCATCTGTTGGAATTCCTTCCATTGTATCTGAAGTGACTCATGACAATAAATGACTTCTTTCTTCTTTTGTTCTTAATCGGAGAAGAATGGAATGAACCATGCAATATTTGTAAAAGAGCAGTCTTAATTAGTCCTCAGCTGTAGCTAAAGATGCTTGTCTTGTCTCTTTAGCATATTAATGCAGGAAGCCATGCGTTCACGTGGGCAATTGCCATGTTCCTGAAAAGCCTCGTTACAAGCCAAATTCTCCAGCGTAAAAGTATTCCCCGGCCCTGCTGCTGCCTGAGCCCTGCCAAATGAGGAGCCTGTGCCCCGGGGCTTTGTGTGGGGCTGCTCAGGCCTGCGAGGAGAGAAACGGGCAATCTCTGCAGTGATTCATCTCAAGGATTGGGTTTCTTTTTTGTTTTGTGCCTCTTAAAGGTATAAATTCTCCGAGCTGAAAGCTGGAGCTTCGCCTCAAAACCTCACAGCTGCTGCCTGTGCCTTTCCCTTCTCCCAAGGGGGTGATGTTCACTGATTATGGACTTCAAAACTTTCTTTGCAAGGTTGAATTGTCTAAAATACCCACATGCTGATGAAAGGATTTGGGTGGGAATGTGTTAATATTTTGCACAAAATTAATAGTGGCTTCTTTTAGGGATGAAATATGTTTTTGTGCTGAAATGCAAAAGGCTGCATCTTGTATTGCCAAAGCTGCTCCGACCACGTCACATTTAATGCACTCCTGGACCCAGTGAATGGCAACAGTTTCTTCCTTCTTCTTCTGCTTTCTGTTTGCCATTTGGGAGAAGAAAATTGATTCTGTAAGAAGTGTGGGAAAATGGCATTTCCAGCTCGCCTCCCTGCTCACTGAGCGCTCTCCTAGTCCATGTAGGGCCATGCCCACGATGCCAAGTTATGCAGTAATTGTTGTGAAACGCAGCTAAATAAAGGTTTAGGTTGAGAGCTGGCTTCTCCCTGATTGTGTTTTGAGGAAGGGCTGTAATGGGGGTTTGGGGATGTGCTTGTAGCTGTCACTGGGTTTCCGGCACTAAGTCTCCTTTCCCAGGAAAGCTCCTTTTCCTGAGACCTGGCTTACCCAATGGTCTGGGAGCAGGGCTTGCAGCCTTGTCTTACTGGTAAGGGGTTAGGCTTCCATTTCATTACATACTTACCATCCATCCATATTTCTCTCCAGTTTTATGCTTAATTCTCTCATAATGAAGCATCCTGGATACATCCCTTAGACCCTCCTGATGTGCTTCCTATTTTAGCTCATTAAAGAGGATCCTGCCACAGAGCAAGACACAACTGTAGAGGGTCAGCAGGAGATGTATAAGAGGATGGAGAGCCAAAAGTGGTCACCAGGAACTCATTTCCTCAAATTGTCCTTCCTAGAAAAGACAGTTTGGTTTTGCAGGTTCTGACCCAAATCTGGTGCTTTTTGGAGAAGGAAAAAGGAAGCACAGATAAACAAGGCTGTGATGAGAGCACTGGTGAGGTGCTGTTTGCTGTGCACAACATCAGCCTCACTGAGCCCAGAAACATATGAATAACCCCATGAATTCTTCTGTGCCAGTACATGATGCTCTTTATTTTAATAGTCTGTTTAAATATACATACAGCTATTTTTCTCTTGCCCAGACCTTGTAGCAAAACCAAATGTCTTAATGAACACAAGGAGAAAGCAAGCAGCTGGAGAGGGACATTAAAATGTACAAACCCAGCAAAATCCTGGGGAAATCACTGTAACTTTATTCAAAGTACTTTCAAAAGTTGCTCCTCTGGACCTGGACTGAAATAAGTGCTGTGCTGCTTTCCCTCTGTTCTCCAAAGAAATCCGTGTTCCCTCTCAGGTCTGTGGTCTTGTACAGTCTCCAAAAATATTTGTACAATTCATGGTGAGCTCTGCTGGATTGTGCTGTCACCAGGTTCATAAAAACCATGGTCTTCTTTCCAGCCCTGTCCCCCACCTCTAGCTGAGGAAGATTTGGCAGACCATTTTTAGGGAAGCAAAGGTTCACTGGGAGAAGTGGTACCATTTACTGGCTTAATTGGTAACACTGAGGAAAACAGAACATGTCTGGGACACAAATCTTTCTGCAGGTGCAGTAAGGTTTTAGGCAAATGCCCAAACCAGCCTTGGAAATCCAGGTTTTTGCAGGCACAGATATTGCATAAGTATATGAGTTATGCCTCAGAGCAGACTATGGGCAACAGCTTTACTTCTAATATACAGAGGTTGTCTGCTCTCTGTCCATCTAACGTCTCACAGGGAATTTCTAAGAAAATTGTAAATTTGCAATGGCAAGGCCAGGTGTGAAAGCACAGGATTGAGTTCTTTCCTTGTAGGACATCTGCCATGTCTTTATTGACTCCAAATAAATACTTTCTGCATGCACAACTTCTCAAATCTCTGCTGTGATGGTGTATGCCTGCTCTTCCCTAAAGCAGGAACTGCCAAAGGGCAGAAATTCACTAATATTGCTTTTTCCTACAGCATCATCAAACCTGTTCTTAGCTTGTCATCAGCTGAGGTCAACTTTTCCTTCCATCTGTGTTTACACTGGATTGGGACTGAGTGGGTCCTGACCATGATCAAAGCCTGAGGGTGATTTTAGCATAGAGGTGCTCTGGACTTCTGCTGGAAAAGCTATCCAAAGGGTTTATCAGTTTGGCACAGTGCTAATGGGCTGGGATTTCACAGTAAAACTGGCAGATTTGGATGCCTTTGAAATGTAGAGGATGATGGGGCTGACCATGTGGAAAGACTTCCAACCCTCCTGCAAACCAGATACTTCTGTAAGGGCCTCTTAAGCAGCACTTCATTACAACTTTCCCATTGGCCTCCAACTCAATGTTAACCTTGGCCCTGGTGCAGAGAATATTGACTTTCAGGGTCAATAAATCTTAATATGGATCAAATTGGAAGCTGTGTTTACTTACTTTATAGCTCCTTTCCAGTGCAATTACTCTTTACACAATGCAAAGACATTCTGCACATTTTTCTCCCTCTT
The DNA here is from genome assembly GCF_028769735.1 of Zonotrichia leucophrys gambelii. NCBI lineage: Eukaryota > Metazoa > Chordata > Aves > Passeriformes > Passerellidae > Zonotrichia > Zonotrichia leucophrys. The sequence continues at coordinate 60,438,620 of NC_088175.1, read as the reverse complement.
CTTCACCATTTTGAGGTGCGTTACTCTTTCAACAGGACCCCGCGCTTTCCAAGGCTTGGATTTTCCTCCAAAGCTTTCTGCCACAGCCACTTTGATTTTTGCGTTATTTATCTCCTCCTACAAATCCAAACATGATTTTTTTTTTTTTTTGGGTCAGCCCTAGCGTGGATCCGTGTCAAACGACTGCCTCCTGGCGTAGCCACGCCGCTCCGTCCAGGAACACGCGCGGTTGCGTGGGACGCCGGAACCACAAAAGGTTGTTCAGATTTCCAGGATTCCCAGCCCTCTTGCTGAACCACACGGCCTATCCTGCAGTCAGTAGTTTTCTGCACTCGGCTTTCTAGCTCTGGTGCACTTTCCTCTTTGTTTATATCAGCCGGTACCTACAGAATTTTAATGAGCGTACAGTGAGTTGCCTGTACGTGGCAGGGTGTGTGCTGCTCCCATAATGAGGTATGTACAGAGCCCGAGGCTACAGAGGCAAGGGGCCAAAGGATGTTATTATCGCCCTTATAAATTGTTTTCAAAATAAATAGGATACAGAATGTTTCACTTCGAAGGGGAAAAAAAAAAAGAAAAAAAGAAGGAAGATTTGTGCTCTGTGTACTGACCCGGGGTGGGGGTGGGAGCAGGAAAGAGGAGGAAAAAGGGTGGGTTGATCTGTAGCCTTTTGATTTGAGTCACTGCTGTTGAGCACATGTGAACTCAGTGTACACGTGTTGCTGGGGCTGCAGCCAGGCCCAGATGTGTCCAGGATCATGGAATCATGAGGTGCTTTAGGCTGGACATTAAAAACCATCAATCTCCAGGCCCTCTGCTGTGGGGAGGGGCACCTTCCAATATCCCAGGTTGCTCCATGCCCCATTCAGCCTGGCTTTGGACACTTGCAGGGATGGCGAGGCACAGATTCTATGGGCAACTTGTGCCAGAGCCTCACCACACTCAGAAGGGAGAATTTCTTGCCAATATCCAATCTAAACCAACCCAATCCTTCAGTTTATGGCCATTCCCCCTTGTTTTATTAAAGGTGCGGAGAACAATTGGTGTCTACCTGCAGCAGTGAGCAAAGATAACAGAGGAAGGGTCCTGCACATCTTTTGTTCTCTTATTCCCATGAATCTATCCTGGACCATACTCTGTAATGGTATAGCCAGAAGCTGAGATGGGGGAAGTGATGCTCATCATTCAGGAGGATCTGCCTGAGTCCCCATTGCCCTGGTTGAGCTGGATCCAACCATCCTGTAGGGATCCTGTAGAGAATTCCTGTCTTCTGCTCCTTCACTGCCATGGTGTGGAGCTGACCAGATCTGCCACTTGTGTGGTGAAGACAGAGAAAATCCTGTATCCTACTTGAAAAAATGAGCATGAAACAGCATGCCTTGGGAAGTAGAAGGATCCTTGTTCCAGGATGGTTCAGATCAGGAAGAGACACCCAGCCAGCCTGGCAGGAGGTGCTTGTAATGGAAGCAATTCCTATCATAGGGGGAGTTGAACCCCAGCTGCTGAAAACAGGTAACTTAAAGAGGAAATAAATAAATGGAAGGATGTCCAGGTCATGACTGCACTGTGGCTTTCAGAGTTGGGTCCACCAAAGAACAGCAGATCCATGGCTTGGCCTTTGTGGCGCAAGCAAGACTTCCTCCAGGCTACAGCTAAAAAATTCCAGGAATGGCTTCCAGGCCAAAGCTGGTGAAGGAACCAAATGCCAAGGGGTGGTGTGATGTGTGCAGGAAAGCTGCAGAGCAAGGTGCTGAGGACATCTTTCCTCCAGTGTGGCAATGGGACACAGCAGTGCAAAGAAACATCCACGGAAGTGCAGCGACCCCATGGGCCATCCTCAGGCAGAAGCTGAATTCCAAGTGTTTGTGTGTGATCAACATTTCATAAAGTGCCCTGGAAAAGGGAAGGAAGCACCACAAGCCAACTCTGTTTTGTGTCGGCCCCTTCAGAAACAGAAGGAAGAGATTAAAATCATTAGCAATTGGAAAAATCCAGTTTATTCTATGCATTAGTGGTGCTGGCATGCAAATACATCCTCGAGAGCAGCTGCTGTCCTTGGGGGCTTTAATCCTTCCAAAAGTAGCATGAGAAGACCCCGTAGGTGCACTGCACCTTTTGTTGTGAATTCTCTGGTATTAATAAACCAGAGCACGTTCCTGGGCAAGGGTTAGCCCAGCTCTCCCACAGCATTAACTTTCTGCTCTCTTTTAGCTACTGCTGAATACACCAGAGCACCCTCAGACACTTAGAGAGTTTGATGTATGATGGGACAGTATCCAAATAAAGTTGGCAGAAGAAAACACCAAAATTAAAAAAAAAATAAAATTAAAAGTGCCACGTTGAAAGCAGAATGAGAAGAAGGAAAATAAAAACAACCTGTTCCAGGCCCTTGACACCAGTGCTGAATCCCTCTTCCCTGTGATTTCTTGGCTGCTGTTGTGACTTCTACCTAAAAAGGAAGAGGAGGAGTCACCTTCATCCCTGAGGCTAAATTTGCAGTCAGCAGGGCACTGTTGGGTGGGGATGTGATGGAGTGACTCAGATCTGTCCAGAAACCACAGATGTGCACCTTTGCCTGGCTCACTTGGTTGTGACAGCCCTGGTTGTGTGACAAAGACCTCAGGGACACCATTAAGCGTGGGCAGCTCTGCAGCCAGCTCCCGGCAAGGATCAGAGCTGTTGGGAACAGAGGTCTCCCCATGGGGATTAGGTCTGGGCAGGAAAATGGGAGGGAAGAGGAAGAGGATTGATCAAGTTTGTTGCTCCCTCAGGGCAGTGCAGAGGGAACTGTGTGAAACCCAAGATCCCAATGTGTGGCTCGATTTGGTGACACAGGAGCTGCCTTCTGGAGCAAAAATGCACATGTGGCACTGCTCTTGGAAAGTGTCCATGGAATGGGTTGAAAATGACCTTTAGGATCATCCAGTCCAGCCATTAACCTGACACTGCCAAGTCCTCCACTAAACCATGTCCCCAAGTGCCACCTCTGCTGGTCCAGCTCCCACTGGCAAAGGCTGGTGACAGGATTGGGGCCACACAGGTGTGGGGGAGCTGGCACTTGTTATCACATCATCAATTTAGGAGCCTCCAAGGTGTGAACCAACCTACTTGACATCTGGATGGTACTTTAGAGCTTGGCTTACCTGGAAGGGCAGTTCATGCCTGCCCTTTCTTCTTAAAAAACTGGGTGAGACACTTCACTGAGAGACAGAGCCTCCAGCGAGGAGGTTTTCCATGAACCCATAGTTCCACAGATGAAGTTTCAGCAGCCCTGACCAACTGGCAAGTGTTTCCCTTGTCCAGTAAGTATTTGGCATTTTTTGCTGGGATTTATTAGTAGTAGAGGGGGTTTTTTTCAAGTAGTTATGACTCTTGCCAGGGGCCTGAAGGCATTCCAGTTCCTCACCAGGAGCCTGTTCCTAGGAAGATGGTCTAACCTGACAAGGAATGAATTTGGAGTTTGGAAGCTGATTTCTGCTTTTGGTGAAGAGACAGGGCAAGGAGCTCAAAAGCTCCTGAGAGGCCTTTTAAAAGGTAAGAAGCTACTGAGGAAAAGGGGTAGGCAACAGGGGTGTGGTGATCAGGGCAGGAGGGAAGATGGGGGGACCCTGCACAGTTCAGACTCCCTTTTTCTTCCCCTTCCCAGTTGGGTTTGTGGTTTTGCATTTGCAACTTGTAAAGCTGTATGGAAGGAATGTGCAGCTGAGGGCTTTCGCCAAGTTGGTGTCAATTTGGGTTAAACCAGAGGTCCTGGAACACAGCCTCCTTGGGAAGAGTGGGTGACTCTCATTGAGAGCAGAGCTTTCATTATTCTCCCTTCAATTGTGGCGGCTCCTTGGGGACCCCATTCCAGGAGCAGGGCCCAAACCCTCTCGCAGCAGGCACACAAGGAATAACCTGCAGGCAGGGCCTCCCCCTGCGGCCTGGCAGCCCCTGGGATGCTCAGTGTCCTGCCATTGTCCTCCTCGGGCCTCTCCTGTCAGCAGCAGCCCACGTGCTCCTCAGCTGGGCCCCACCAGCGCTGGCATCTGCTCCATCCAGGATGGTCACCACATGTTTTGTGAGGTGCCCAGCGTGTCCTAGGAATGGTACAATGGAGACACTTTCCTTCCCCGGTCCCTGAGGGTTCTGCTGCTGGATGCTCAATCCCTGCCTGCAGCCAGCCTGACAGGGAGATCCTGCCAGCTTCTAGCTCCAGCCAGAGCTCCTCTGCAGCCCAGTTTGCCTACTGGGATACTGTAATTTTTTTCCATGCGCAGATAAAGAGGCAATCTCCTCACTTTCCTTCATTCTCAGGGTTAAACTGCTCACAAGGACAGACTGGTGTGTGCAGGGGGATGACTTACAGTTGGGGATTTCTCTTGTTCCCTCTGTCCTCATGTATCAAATAAATGAGTTTATGTTGGTGCACAGCTTTCCTTCCTCAGGTCACACAGACAAGGTCATCTCCAGGAGGGTTTTTTTTGAGCAAGATTCTCCTGACTTTATAGTTTTTAGGTCAAATTAATGTCGGAATTGTTAACATGGCTTGACTGTGCCTTCTGCCCACAGTGCCAGGTTCACCTGATCTCAGCCAGACTCATCTCCCTTCACCAAAGGCCACAAGGCACCAATGAAGTCTGAGGTCTATTTGTCTTTTAGAGCTAGAAAGGAGAGATTGGCACCTTGGAAATCCAACCCCTTCCATCCTGAATGCCTGAAGAGTTGTTCCCAGGCCTGCTCCCTCCCTTCCCACTGCTCACACAAGATCCCAGCATGGTTGCAAGGCCCTTGCTTGGGCCTGGGGGGTGTGGAGGAGGGAGCTGGGCTTGTGTGGTCTCTGTGCTTCATGTAGGTTTGGTGTCATGTGCAAGTGATGAGTTACACTCTGTTTTGGGGCAGGATAGCTCTGCCTTATTGCCCCTGTGCAAGTTTTGCCCACAGAGCTTGGCTGGACCTTTCTGGTTAGGGGGAGATTTCTCCTCTCCCACCTTGCAGGTGTTTCTGCAGAACCCCAAAGCTGCTTTTGACAGCTTGGCCCTCCTTGCCTGCTCTTCCAACTCAAGTCAATTTTACAAACCACACAAGTCTTCATGTGCCTGTTATTCAGATTCCTGACTTAAACAAAGCAGTATGATTGCTGTGACTGCAGGAAAGCCACTGAGCCTTGTGGTTTATTTACAGAAGGCAAATACAACCAGCAGGTCTCATAACTCACCATTGTTCCCCTAGCAGCCCTTGGGTTGGAAATGCTGCAAACACATCATAAGAGACCACCTTTAATTATTCATATGCTCTCAAGGGGAAACCAAGATCTCAGATGAAGAGGAAACAAACAGAATATCTTTGAACTGTAAATCATGGCTGCAATAGCTTTGTTCTTTGTTTCGCCAGAGTTTTGTTTTATCTGCGATCATAATTTGTTTTCAGTGAAGCACTAGATTAAATTAATTGAGGTTTAGAACACTATCCATTTCCTTTTGCAAGTGCTTTCACTGATGGTATGATCTTATCTGACTTGTTACCCCTGCTGGCTCTGTTTTCCTGACCTCCCCTTAGCATCACATGTTTTAGAGCCATTTTTTTCTGTTCTCTCTCTTTTATTTTCTTTCCCTCTCTCTTTTTTTTTTTTTTTTAGGCATTGTTTAGTTTTGAAAATCTCTGCTCTCTCACAGCTATTACTTCTTTCCTATGGATAACTGATGAATTCTCTGGGGGGGAGACAAGACAGACCTTACAGGAAAAGCCAAGTCCAGCTGCTGCAGCACCCGGACCAAGCCCCCCACTTTTTGTGGAAGGAAAATGGTTGGTTGAGACCCCAGAGGGAAAAGTTGATGCCAACATGTTTTGCAGTGGAAAAGGACAGGGATGCTTCTCTGGAGAAAGTGTTGAGACCCATTGCAGGACAGAGCTCCAGAGCATTGGCTCAGTTGTTAATTCCACGTGTAATTACTGCAGTTCTTTCCCACAGCCCATCCCTTGGACTGGTCACTGGCAGACACCATCAAGACAAGCCTTTGGTTTGACCCAGTGCTGTCTGTGTTGCATTCCTGGGACATTTCTGCAGGACAGGACAGCACTGCACAAGTGGGAAGGGACTGCAACCCTCCATGGAGGGTTTGGGTTGGAAGGGACCCAAGAGAGCATCCAGTGCCACCCCCTGCCATGGCAGGGACACCTTCCACTAGACCAGCCTGGCCTGGAACACTTCCAAAGATCCAGAGACTGCCACAGCTTCTCTGGGCACTCTGTGCCAGGGCCTCACCACACTCCCAGCCAGGAATTCCTTCCCAATCTCCCATCCATGCCTGCCCTCTGGAAGCCATTCCCTGGCTCCTGTCCCTCCATGCCTTGTCCCCAGCCCCTCTCCAGCTCTCCTGGAGCCCCTATAGGGGCTCTGAGCACTCCCTGGAGCCTTCTCCTCTCCAGGTGAGCACCCCCAGCTCTCCCAGCCTGGCTCCAGAGCTGAGTGGCTCCAGCCCTTGGAGCATCTCCATTGCCTCTCTGGACTTGCTCCAGCAGCTCCACATCCTTCCCATGTTGGTGCCCCAGAGCTGGATACAGAACTCCAGGTGGGATCAGAGGGTCAGAATGCTCCCCTTGCCTCCTGCCCATGCTGTGGGAGCAGCCAGGACTACAAGGGCACGTTGCCACATCATGTCAAGCTTCTGGTGGCTACAAAAGACCGGATAATGAAGCAGTGCCCTGCCAAGGTTTCAGCTGGTGTGAAATGACTGCTCAGGGTAAGGAGCATCTCTTGGTCACCACATCCTCCTCTTGGCAATGCAGCACCTGGATGCTGCCGCTGTTCCTTCACATTGTCACTGGGCTGGATCACCTGCAAAGGGAAGGGAGAGAAAATGTGGTGAAGAATCCCCACTAACAACCTGTCATCTGGAAATTATTTGTCGAGATCTAATAATTGAGTCTTCTTCTAGCCATTTATTCTATTAGCTAAAATGAAAGGAAGAAGCAAAAATCGTGGTGTGTTTTGTTCTCCTGCATATTTGAACAGCTATAATTAAAGTTTTTAAGATTTAATTAGGGGAAAAGAAAGCCTGTTAAGGACCTATGTAGCTTAGTTGAGCTGAAGTTTAATTTAATCATCATGGTGTCATAGAAATGTTGTCCCAGGGAGCAGGTTTCTGTCCTGAGAAATCTTTTCACAGCCACTGAAGACACCTGACATCACTAACGCCAGACCTCTAGGACCAGAGTTATCTTGGAGCATTAAGAGGGCTCTCAATGACCCCACTTTCACCATAGCCCTGCTTTCAGCAGGAGTTTGCAGATGTCCCTAACAGTAAATACTGTAAAGGAGAAGACAAGGCTTCGCTTTTGAGGATCTTCTCTCCCTTTCTCATTTTTTTTCCTCTGATGCTCATTTCTGAAACAGATTTTCCCCCCTCCTCACCCCAGCTCCCCATATTTATTTTATTACAAGCATTTTCACTAAAACGATTAACTCAATTTAAAATTTCAACTGTTTCCTTGCCAAGGATTTTAGGAATTTTCATTATTTCCTTTGGGAATTCTGAGATTGCGGTTAGCCAGTTTGGAGTTCAAGACACGAGAAATGCCAGCACAACTGAGGACTTGGCTGTAAAAGCATTTTCAACATGAAAGAATTCCAGTGTTTCATAAAAGGAAGTGTAGTACTTGAAGAGATATGTTGATATAAGGAAGGTCTTAGAAAAATGAAAGCCAATCTATTATTGCTTAAGTATCAAAGAAATCCCTTTGTAAAGGTGTTAAGCCCTTCTGAAGAAACACAGAACGTGTCTATTTATTTGTTGTGTATTTAAATGGTTTATGTACGATTAAGGAGCCAAGGCAGTATTACTGAGCTGGCTGGGGTTTTGGAGCTCTGTGGCTGTAGGCAAACATCAGCAAAAAGGTGAAACTTCTCTGCTAGGATGTGTCTGTAGGGCTGTTATTAGCAGAGATTTCACCAGACATGGGAGAATGGGTGCTTTTCTGAAAGGTGGTGTTAAAAGCCCAGACCCTGCTGGTTCCATCCTGCAGGTCTAAGGGACCAGGTCTGACCCCTTCATCGCCCATGGGTGGAGGGTGATCTCAGTCTGTCACTGCAGCTAGAATTGCCTCATAGTGATTTTTTTAGCCTTATTTTGGGGGTTGAGTGCAGTGACACTCTCTCCTTGTGCTCTGCTTGCAGTGAGGAGGGAGTCCCAGGGCAATAAATCACCCTTGGGACTGATGCTGGTGTGTGTGGGAGCAAAATTGCTTTGCTTTTATCTGCCTGACACAGATCTGGAGAGCTCCTCCTGCATGGCCAGGGCTGGGGATCACCACATCAGCTCTGCACAGCTGCAGGAACCCCTCTCCAAGGGGAATCTGTCCCACGGATCAGCCTGTCCATGCTGGAATGATCCCAAGAGCTGTGCCAAGACCACACATCTGACCCTGCATGGGGGGCTACTAAATCTCCCCTTGGGATCTACAGTGAAACCCCACCAAATGACCCTTTCCCATCCCATGGCTTGAGCAACACAGCTCCCCAGGAGCTCTGCAGGGTTGGGATCCTGCCCTTCTCATTTATGCAACAGGGAAACAAACACTCGGGTTACCATGGGGTCCAAGTGGTGCTGCTGTAATTGCAACAAGCTGTGCCTGGCCTCGTCCTCTGCTCCCTAAATCACACTGGGGAGGTGCAAAGAGCAGGCTGTGTCTTGGTCAGGGGACATGGGAAAAGCATGGGAGCAGCAGGCAGGTATCCCAGGGTGGCCGAAGGGGTGCCAGCATCTGCTCTGGCCAACATCTGCCGGCCAGGAGAGCAGCTTGGGAACTGGAGATGCTTTGCTTGGGAACCTCTCTGGAGCAGCGATCATCCTGCTGAAAAGTGACTTAATTGGTGACACTTCAGTAGGAGCCCCAGCTGCACCGTTGTCCCAGCTTCCCTACAAAAATGGAAGGCTGATGTTTTAACATAAACAGGATGCCGAGCGCTGATCCGGCGCGGTTCCCGATGGAAACAAATGTGCTCCCATGCTGTTCCAACACACTGCACGCCGTGGGGCCTGTCAGCAGGATGACAGTCCTGAGAGACAGCTCATTTCCCTCTGCTCTGGGAATGGCATGGCCCTCAAAGAGCCCCCAGTACAGCCCAGAACCTTGGGAGAGTTTAGGTTTTTCCAGAGCTTTGCTGAGCGGTGTCGTGTCCATCCCAGGATTCCTGGCTCCTCTTTCTCATTATTGATACTCCTCACCTGTTAGAGATGGGAAAGGAAAAAAATAAACAGGGGTTGTCTGCAAGTTTTCAGAGTAAATATGTCAATTTAGACACTCAGGCTTCCAGTGTTGCCACCAAAATGCCTGGGTTTGCTGACTCCTCACCCCAACACCTCTGCCTGCAAATCAGCTCCATCTGCAGTGCCTCAAACTGGCCCCCAAAAAATGATCACTCAGAATCTTTCCTGGGAATAAAAAAACAACCAAACCCAACACAGCCGAGCAAACCCTGCAGCCTGGGCCCCAGCTCAGGAGGAGTTTGGCTGAGCCAGATGCCACCAGCAAGGGACACGAACAATAGGGACTTGGTGGGGGGCAGAACAATGGGGTTGGCAGCAGGGGCTGAGCTCAGGGAAGTACACACGAGCTCTGGGAGATGGTGGCTGGGTGCATGTGCCTCTCCAGAGCTGGAAAAGCTGCACTTCAACCAAGTCAGGCAGATATGGAGGTGATTTTCTCTGACCAACCAAATTAAATTCCAACAAACACATCCTCAGCCCTCTGTGGGGAGCTGGGGGACCATGGGGATGCTTCTGAGGGGTCCTTGAGCTGGTGCTAGGGAAAAGGGAGGCAATGCCCCCATGGAGAGCAATCCTGGACAGGCTCCTGGGGCTTGGAGCATGGGAGGTTTTTCCAAGTTCTCCACATCTGTCTGCCATGGGAGAAAACCACGCGTGATCTCTCAGAGACAGCTTGGAGAGCCCCCAGTTAATGTGCCCCCCATGCAAAAGGTCTCTCTGTTCTCCATTAAAAGTCTCCCCTCAGTGTCTCTAATTGTAAACAAAACTGAAGTGAGATCAGAATTTATTAAAAAAAAAAAAAAAAAGGAGCCAAACTCAAAAATCAAGCCCCAAAGGAGGCCCCATCGTTCTGTCCCCTCCCCTCTCCTGGTGCTAAAAATGCAGGTAATCCTGGTTTTATTTTCCTGCAACTAAATTTGATGATGATGTCATGTGTGTGGCTGAGCAGAGCAGTTTTCTGAGTGGACAAGTAAGGCTCGGGGACGTATTTAGTATTAATTTATGCACAGCAAATAAAAGCTTTGGTGTCAGAAGATGGGCAGCTCTGTACAGCAGATCAAGAGTCTACAGGGCTCAGGCCTGCTCTGCTCTGTCTAATCCTGAGGCTCTTTGCACAAAACAGAGGCTTTTTACCCCTAACCAAGGCTTTTGGCACCAAAAAGCCAAAGGACTGCCCATGCAGAACGTGGAAGTCCCTAGGGACCAACAGCTCCCACACTGACGGTTTGGGATACCCCTTTTCAAGATCTCTAAGTAATAGGGACACCTGGCCACCAGAAAGGGTAATTAGACACTTGTTAGAGCTCTAATTGAGTGAGAAGATTTGCATCTCAGGTCATGGCCACCAACAGCCAAGCTGAAATTTTGTTTTCACATCATAGGAAAAAATACCAAGTGCCAAGCCATGTGGTAAACCAAAATAGCTTATGAAGCATGCAGGTTTTAGAACACGGGGAAGGATGAACCAGGAAAAAAAAAAAAAGTAGCTTTATATATAGATGCTGAAAACCGAATAAATCACATGACCCAGCCCAAAAAAGGCTTCAGTGAAAAGTTTGTGTCTGGGATTAAGAGCACTAGTCATTACTTTAACTATGTATGGTATGTTCTCGTTTTGAGAAATGTGTACACCAAATATTTTAGACTTTTCTCATGGAAGGATCCGAAAGGCAGAAAGCTTTTCAGTATTACACAAATATTAGCCTTTCCAGGACAGTGCTGGCTGGCTGGCTGTTTCCTGTGCTCCTATATTTCCCTGTTTGTGCCTGCTTGTGTGCCCTCTGACTCCATGTGGGGTTTCTGTGGTGGTTTTTTTTCTTTTGAAGCGGAACCTTCCTTTTCCTGTTAAAGGTGGTGAAATGCAGGGCAGATCTGAGCTGTGCTTGGTTTCTCCCCTGACTTCCAGCAGGTTGATAAACACTGAAATATTTGATGGGGTTTAGTATGTTTGGGGGCTACTGGGCTTTACCTGTTTTAATTCAATGCCCCACAATGGCTTTGGGAAGGTCATGGTGTGCTGAAACCAGGATTTGACCTCTGGTTTGTCAGGTTTATGGACAAACTAGGCTCTCTTGGATAATTCACATTTATGGAGTGGGATTTAGGGCTTTTCTGGACTTGCCAGTGTCCAGTCACAGCCACTAAAGTGAACGTCACACTGGAGATCCATGAACAAAGCTTCCCTACTAAAAATGGACTGCAAAATGAACCCAGCCAGGCTTAACCTCTCCTGGACGTGCAAACCATGGAATCTTGGAATCACTGAGGTTGGAAAAGCCCTCTAAGCTCATCGTGTCCAGTCCTTCCCTCGGCACTGCCAAGGCCACCACTCATCCCCGTTCCCGAGTGCAGGATGCACTGCCCAAGGGTGTGGATGTGGAAAGAGGCTCAGGAGATGTTCCTGCTCCCGCTGGTGTTGCCATGAGTTGTCACGAGGCCTTTGGGAAGTCACAGGCTGTCCCTGCCAGTGAAATGGGGATAATGACACGGAGTGGCTCTGCCACGTGCTCTGAGCTTTGTTGACAAACAGAGCAGAGTAAAACCAAGGTATTCCTCTATTATTATGTATCTCAGTTAGAAAACTTCTCAAAGAACGTTTTGCCCATCTGTTGTTGATAGAATCCCAGATCAGTTTGTGTTGGAAGGGATCTTTAAAAGTCCCTGCCATGGGCAGGGACACCTTCCACTATCTCAGATTGCTCCAAGCCCTGTCCAACCTGGCTCTGGACACTTCCAGGGATCCAGGGGCAGCCACAGCTTCTCTGGGTAACCTGTGCCAGGGCCTCCCCATCCTCTCAGCCAAAAATTTCTTCCTTATGTCTAATCTAAATCTATTTTCTGTCACTTTAAAGCCATGTTATGTTTTCTATTAAAATAAGCCTCTCTTAAACCTGGATTTATTGAACTGTGGTCAGCGGTTCTTCATGTTTCTTCATTCACAACTCCCTCCCCTCCAGAATAAGCAAGTGATTAAAATGCTTTAATTGATCAGCAACTCTGTTGTCCTGGTAATGATGCTCTGGGGCACTTTGATAAATTAAAAAAAAAATTGTTTGGCTGTCCTCTGTCAAAACAATTTGCATTGCCTAAGCTGGGATTGGGCAGGACCTGGAGCTCCCTCACTCTGTGTGGTGGCTTTGCATCCCTGTGGCTTCTTTTGCTGCTGTGAGCAGCGTTTGGGACTTGCACAGACTTTACTACATCACGGGAATTACACCAGTGCCAGAGTCCTCCGTCTAGACAAGCCCTTAAACCTGATTGCTTCATTCCATTACTGATAAAAAGCACTAGACATGGGAATGAGTTTTCCTCTCCATCCTTTCTTCTTTTTTTTTTTTCCCCTTATATCCCCAAGGAAGGAAGACTTGATTTTTTTTCTGATCCACCCAAAAGAAACCACAGCAACCACAACTGCAATTATATATATATATCTTTTAAAAAAACCAAAAAACCTTTCTGGCAATTCTTTCACATTCTTTTTTAAGCTTCTTTGCTACATGTAGAACAATAAATGATTTAAAAATGAAACATAAAGGCATCTGTTTGCACTATATTTGAAATTAAATTGGATAAAGCTGAGAGGGAGCAGCTAGTGACTAATACCAAACAGTGCCCAAGTAATAGTATGACGAAGTTAACAGGACCCAAGTTAAGCTGAGTTTCTTCCTAAGGCAGGAAAGACTCCTTTTCTTAGCTCCCTCTAAATGTCACACTGACTTTTTGCAAGATGGGGCCAAAATATTTATTTTCTAAAGTTATTTTTGGTAGAGAACACTTTTAGGTCTTTTTTTCCTTTGTCCTAAGAAGATGACAAAGCCAATGAACATCGACACCAAGGGATTATTGTCTGGTGGCTTGGCTGCTGCAAAACCATCACCAATATAAAATTCTCACATCAAAGTGTTTCAGTCACTTACTGGAGAAAAAGGAGCACAGACCAAAAGCGACAGAAAAGAAACATCTGGATGTTTTCCTTGGTTTTATCCCATCCCTTTAAATCCCTCGTGCTGCATTGCTGCTTCCAGCGAGGCCAGGCTCCAACTGGCTGATGGTTTGGGGGATGCAGGACTGGGGGAAAAGTCATCCCTTTATCCACAGGCTCCTGGAGGGAGAGCAGATGCCCAGGAGGGCAGCTGGCAGCTAGGGTTACATCCCCAGCCCTTCCACTGAGATACACGGTGTTGGATTTGATCTTATCACCTCCACAATTAAAAAGAAGTATCAGTTCCACGAGGCCCATAACCACAGCTCTGGTGTAATTACAGCAGTCTCGCAGCACATTTGCACTGTAGGATTATCCCTGGCCTGCCAGCTATAAATTATGCACTGAGTAGGACTCATAATGAAAAAAATTGCATCCTCGGAGCAGCTACCAAGAACATTTTAAGTGCTTGGTTATTGCAAAATGATGGAGCATTTGTAATGAGCCCATTGTTATGGTTTGGTTCTCTCTTGCACTTGGAGTGGTGGTGGTGGTGGCAGGGAATTTATGTTCTTATTTTCATATGTTTCCATCTTTTTTAAGGCTTTTAGCACTCAATAAAGCTTAGGTTTTCATGACAATATTCAGACAAGATAGTTAATGAACCGGAGTCTTTAGCAATTGCAAACTGACTTTAAATGAAATTTATTTTCTGAATCTGAGGCTATTTAGCCCTTTCTAAGTTTAAATTCATTGCCTATCTGCCTCACAAATCAGGATTATGGGCAGACTCAGTTGACCCTGGGGCTGTTTGCTTATTTCAGTAGGTAAAAGGGAAAAAATACAGATTATTCATCAGAACTGAAGGCCTCAGTATCCTCATAGCAAGCAGAGATTTGGGGTTATGTTACCAATTTCCATTCTGTCTAAGATACTCCTTGAATCAGCAACAGCCTTACTATTTTCCTTGACCCACTGAAATGGGGAAACTTTTCCCAAATGTAGATGTACGAGGGTGAGCACTGATGGACATAGATGCGCTCACAGCTTCCACACTCCCAGGTAGTTTTGTTGTCATACTAAAAAAGAAATTCAGTCTTTGTGGGCACTTCTGCATATTTTGCCTATGATTATTTTCACTTTTCAAGATTCCATTGCTATTAAGCACAAAGATTTCTGTGACACATGGTCTTATGCCTCAGAAATGGGACAGAAGCTGGGCTGTGAAAAGTTAGATTAATGAGCTGAAAATGTTTCTCAGAGCTGACAGATGATGCTGGCCCTTTCCCTTCACTTTAAATTCAGTGCTAAGGACCAGCCTGCGACAGGGAAAGTAGCAGGAACCTCATTTCTCTCAAAACAATAACTCTTGAGAGCTACATGGGTGATGTACTCAGCTCTTGACTGCCACAAGTTGTGACGCTGTGAACTCTGAGCACACACTTCCAAATGAAGCTGTGAAAACACTCAAATAGGGTGAAGAACAAAAAAAACTCCAGTGATATTCTTCACTTCTAAAGAAGGGCAGGCAAAAACTGACCTCTGATGTCTGCTTTATCCAAGGAGCAGGTATTTTAGAGCCTGGAAAATGCAGTCACAGAGAATTTGCAGGTAGGGGAGGGGATTTTATTGAGCCAAAACAAGTGTGATAAAGAGGAAAACAAACTAGATATATTCCCACAATCACAGAAATATTTGTGGGAAGGATTTTCTGAAGGTCTGTAGGTTCTGCATGGAATGGGACCTGCTCAGTGATGGCTTTAGCTGAGCCCTTAAAACCTGCAAGGAGTGAGATTGTCATCACCTCCTGAGTGACCTGGCCCAGTGCTGCGACACCTTCAAATGAAGGCTTTTCTGTTAGTGTTGAATCAGAACACCTTGACCTTCAAAACCTGAGGGAGTGCCCCAAACTGCACTCAATATCCCAGGTATGGAATAATTTGTGCTGTACTATCAGACCAGTGGGATCCACCAGAAAAGCAGGGTCAGGGTTCAGCCAGGTTCCCCACGGAGGAATGACACCAAAAGTCAAAGCAGACTCAGACAAGTTTTTCCTTGCCTGTGTTACTTCTTATGGATCTCAGCTGGGATGGTTTGGATGTGGGTCTGGATGGAAGACTCCCAAATTCCTGAGTGTTTGTAGCCAGGAACTGTGTTTGGGTTGGATCTGCGAAGTTTGTAGTGCTCCATAAGAGTGAGTTATTTGTTCTAGCAAATGTACAAACAAGCAGACAAACAAAAACAGAAACGGAAAGAAAATCTGAGCTGTTCCATCAGCAATGGGATTAATAAGCCTCAGTTTCCTATGGCTTTGTGATTTCAATTTGAGTACCCATGTGGATTTGATGAGGTTTCATAAGAGCTGATCTCCTGCTTCAACTTTTCTCTCTGGCCACCCTTCTATTTTTTCACTGACCTTGTAGGAACTTAACATCTTGAAGATCTCATCAAACCCAACCAGAAAATGGCGAGGAATTCCACAGTAATTGGTGAAGAGTGATGGGCAGATGGACATGTAATCTGATCAAACAGGGCCTTGTTCCTGCAAGAATCTGGGCTAAAAACATGTAGATGGAGGTCATAAGACATCTTTGTGAAGCCTGTGTTTATTAATATATAGATGGGTCCTTGTCTGCCTTCCTGCGGAAGAATTTGTTGTTCTCTTTATCAGAGGTATTGTGATTTATAAGAAGAGGAACAATTGAGAAGGAAGAATATGTTAGACAGGAAGGAGTTTGTAGATTTGGGACCATATTTGTCCTTACTTTGAAATCACTTGCCTCAAAGCTGAGAAGTAATTTGTCTGAGACTCTCAGGGGAGAAATACTTCTTAAAATAAAAATAGTGGGTGAGGGGGAAATTTCAGACTATCAGCAAGGAAGAAAAAGGGTTAATCCTGTCTACACCGAGCTGCCATTTCCTTGCTACCAGCTGAAAGGCAGAAATTGCAGAGAAAAGACATAAAATGAGAAGCGGGTTCACATTTAGAAGGGGCTGCTCCAACACTCAGAGTGGGAAGGTGGCGCAAAAACCGGCCGGAGTATGATGGCAAACAAACAAACAAACAAACAAACAGAAGGGCTTTGAGGGTGGGTGGCTTCCATGTCCGACTGTTTGCCATTGACTGCAACAAAGTGGTTCTGTGGTTTGTAATTGAGCGGATGCAATGGCAGCGTTCGGGCCTTTGATGGCGGGTGTGGTTAGACGGCGTTTAGCAATTTTGGCGTGTCCCGCTAAGAACGGAGTGGTCCCTATTGTGGCGCTTCAGCCTGGCCCGTGAGGTGGCCAAAGTGTGTGTTCAGTGACAGCAAACCTCCTCTCCAAGTGGGAAGGAGCTACAGCCGGGCAACTGCTGAGAAGAAAAGAAAAAACAGAAAAATCCCCACTTTTCTGAGCCCGAGGAGATAAACCCGGGGGTTAAAGATCCTGCCTGGCGCCTCTTGCTCTCTTCTCCTCAGGAGCTTCCCAAAGAAGTCATCGGCAAGGCGGTGCTTCCCAGCGTGGGGTGGCAGAGGAAACAATGAGTCAGGTGAAGAGTCCCAGAAGAGCGTTTCATAAGCCCTTGGAAGAGAAACCGAGCAGCGCTGCCTGAAATAACTCCGGCTTGAGAAGCCGTGAGCTCGGAGAGCAGCAGCCAAAGCACACTGGCCTGGAGGAACACGGCCAGGCAAGGCGAGGGAAGCACGGGCCCGGGTGCTGGGCTGACCCAGGGGGAGCACAGGAGATGCCAGGTCTGTCACAGGGCCAGGCTCTGGAGCTGTCACCCCAAATCCTCCATTCCCCGAGTCCTTGACCACAGTGATGGATGTGGGAGCAAGGACAGATGGATTGAGTTGCTCCAGGAATGTTCTAGTTTTGCAGGCACAGTGTGGAAAGAGAGGGAACAAAGTGACCACTGGAGCTGGCTGGAGAGGGCATTCCACTGTTACCTGCCAAGGACCTTCTGTCCCTGTGAGAGAGGATGAAGAGAGAGGGATGAGGGGGAAGAGGGCAGATGGAGGGAAGGGAAGGTTTGCAGCAGCATTCCTCTTGCTCATCATGGCTCCCAGCGAAAAAGGTGAAGAACCCCACGGTGCCATCCAAGAGGAACTGATCCATGGCATTCATGTTCCTTGTTTTCCACCCCAGAATTTCCTCTTTATGCACACCACCTACGGGGATCATCTTCTGTGATGACATTAAAGGGTGTTTGATAATTTTTGGAGCCTGGAAATTTGTTTGGAGCACATTTTCAGCCTAAATCCTACAGGCTCCCTCCTCTGGTATAATTAAGGTCTATCAAGGAACTATGAATGTTACAATAAGCTCCATAATTCAACACAGGATAGAGCCATCTGCCATGTCAGGATTCATACATATCCATAGGCAATTTAGCCCTGGGTCTTGCACTGACAGTGTAAGGATCAGTTGAAAGACTGAGGCTTTGCTCCCTCGCACGATACGGTGACAGAAAAGAAATTAAGCTGTAGAATTCAAAGTCAATCCAATTTGTATAAATAGGCACTGCAAAAATCCAGAGCTGCAGCTAACCACACATGGACTTCTGACTTACACGGCAGCTCCTTGCTGGTAGAGACAATTCTGAGCCAAAACACGGCATTGTTGGTCATGGAGAGCACCAACTGTCCTTGCTCTAATTGCAGGGAAGGGATTGAGGATTAGGAGTTCTTTGAGTTCAAGATGGCTGGCAGCTTGGTGGTGTTTGTACATGCATCAAAGGCTGTGCTTCTCCACAACTCATTAATTTGGGTTGGAAATCTCACAAAAGGAAGTTTTCCAGAAATTCTGTGTTCTGGTTTTACCCAGACAGTAGCAGTTGTGACAGCAGAACTTGGTCTGGGCTGGCAAAAAGTACAGAGGCTGACAAATATGATATTGGTGTCCTGTAGTAACCAAAATAACGACTTTTGATCAAAATAGTGACTTTGGTAGGTAGTACATGAAGAGGACTCACAACCAGAGTGTGAATCAGCCCCAAAGTACTCCTGACACCAGCATCCAACCCCTACTCCCCAGGGCCTCAGCCCCAAACACAAACCTTCAATAATTGGGGATTTAAACCAGACATGGCACATTTCTAAGCCACCTGACACCTTCTGCCAGGTGACACAGCCCAGGGACAGGGCCTGGCACGGGTGTGGAAGGCAGCGAGCCACGGGACAGGGCTTGGGTCGTTCAAAGACTGAGTCTTCCACCTCCTGGCAATGTCACACTGCATTTAAGCCACCACCAAGCCACTGGGTCATTCCCAGTGTCATGGCAGGAGGCAGTGCCAGTGACCAGACAGCCCAGGGCTCAGGGGTATTCCAGCAGGACGTGGCTTTGATGTTATTCTCTCAGCATCTTCAGTCTATCCCCTTCCATTTCTCCAGGTGTCCTGGGCACAAGGCAGAGAGGAGCAATGCAGCCCCCAAGCAGAAGTGCCCTGAAGGTGAAGTCTCACCTGTGTGAGGGCATCAGCTGGAAAATCAGATTCAGGCCCTTTCCCTTGGGAGGCAGCATTGCAAATTCCATTCAGATTATTTAAAAAACATAGCGATTTGGTTACATAACTAAATCCAAGGCAGAATGAACCAGAGTATTTTGCTTAAAAGGCCAACATGTAAACTAGCTGTTTTGCTTAAAATAAACAGGACTCTCCAGAGGACAGAATTTCTCACAGTCTCCTCTGGGCTGGCCGTGTTCCTGCAGGACTTTGCTCCAAAGCAAAAGGTTCAGATGCTCTGGGGCCTATGGCAATATGAACATGCATTGCCTCCAGCTGGTGAGAAAAGCTGAAGGTTATTGTGTTTCACAGGCAGGATCAGGCCTCCAGAGAGAAGGAGATTCCAACTGCACAGCAACAAGTGCCACATTCAAAATTCCATGCTGGAATTCGTTATGAAATGATGCCATGGGCAGTATCCCGTGATTTTTTTTCAAACCTTTCTCAGGAAAGTAATTAAAATAAAGTAAGATGGCTGGAAACCTTCTCATTTCTACAAAGTTCTTGGATTTATGAGGTTTAGCCTGGAGAAAAGGAGTCTGAGGAAAGACATTCTCTCTTTCTACAGCTACATGAGAGGAGTTTGTAACCAGGTGTGGTTCAGTGTCTTCTCCCAAGTCACAGGACAAGAGGAAAGGGCCTCCATTTGCACCAGGGGAAGTTTAGATTGAATATTGGGAAAAATTCCTTGATGCAAAGGATTTTCAAGCACTGGAATAGGCTGCCCAGAGCAGTGGTAAAGTCCCCATTTCATGGTTTTTAAAAACCATGTGGATATGGCACCTGGGGACTTGTGTTAGTGGTGGCCTTGGTAGTGATGAGGAAT
Organism: Zonotrichia leucophrys gambelii; assembly: GCF_028769735.1. NCBI lineage: Eukaryota > Metazoa > Chordata > Aves > Passeriformes > Passerellidae > Zonotrichia > Zonotrichia leucophrys. The sequence goes on along the minus strand of NC_088175.1, from coordinate 60,419,139 downwards.
GGTTGGACTTGATGATCTTAAAGGGTCTTTTCCAACCTCAATGATTCCATTATTCTAGGTTTGGGGGTTTTTCCCCTTTCTTCCACCTCATGTTTATCTGGCTTTTTTTTCCCAGAGGGTTTCCCATTTCCCATTAGAGACATTTAGCTTTTGACAAATCATGGAGGGAGAATCACACCTCCTCATCCATCCATCCATCCATCCATCCATCCATCCATCCATCCATCCATCCATCCACCCATCCATTGTTGATCTTAGAAACATTTGTTTCTAAGAGAGAAAGAGACAAGTTTGGTAGAGGAGGAGATCTGCAGAGAGCAGTGATTGCTTCACTGCAGCCTTTAGTAAACTGAGTGTTATTTTATAAAAGGGGGTAAATCTGTGCTATTTTTCATAGCAGGAAGAGACAAGAATGAGCTGTGGGCTACAACAGCTCTTTGCTTTCACAGGATCCAGGTGCTGAGAACAGCTTGACAGGAAAGCAGAACACCTTGCATGAGACAAAAGCAGACTAATTCACAGAAATGTCCTCCCATCACCTACAGTTCCTAATGGACATTAATGCCCCAAAGTTATGCCTTTGGATTACTTTTTATCTTTGTTGTTCTCCTTTCTAGCCTCCCCATGAATCCTTTGCTCCTCACTGAGCTTTCTCCCAAAAGAGAACTTCTGAACTCAAGAATTACAAGGGCCTGGAATGATAGAACAAGGAGGAATGGCTTTAAGTTGACAGAGGGCAGGGATAGATGAGATCCAAGGAAGAAATTCTTCCCTGTGAGGGTGGGGAGGCCCTGGCACAGGGTGCCCAGAGCAGCTGTGGCTGCCCCTGGATCCCTGGAAGTGTCCAAAGCTAGGCTGGATGGGGCTTGGGATAGTGGAAGGTGTCCCTGCCATGGCAGGGGTTGTAACAAGATAAGCTTTCAGGTCCTTTCCAACCCAAACCAGTGTGTGAACCTATGATTCTCTGTTTCTGTGCTTACATCCATCTGGAAAGCTGCTAGAAGGAGACAAGAAACCAGTGACGACTGCTATTCCCTTCTGGAGCCTTCCCTAGCCCCCAGCACGTAGGTGATGTGGTGAGTGTGCAAGGGCACAAGCATTCCATTTCCCTCAGCCTCGCAGCATTCCCTGGTCCGGGGATAATTCTGAATGCTGCCATAATTAGTGCTGTGCCTCGGCATTAACACAAAATCCATCTTGGACTCCTGTGACTCAGCACTGCGGCAAATCGGCCCCGCTCGGCTCCCCATGAGCCATTGTCTCCCAAATTCGAACCAGAAGGTCGGGCAAACACAGAGCCCTGACCTTTTGGGAAGGTTGGGTTTTACACCACGCGGAGGGGCTGGCAGGGGGAGGAAGCCTCCAATTCAGCTGAGCGGCGAGGAGCTGGAGCAGAGCAGCCAAAAGGATGTGGCTGAGGAAGCTGAGGGCAGCGCGGCCGTGGGCGATGAGTTGTGTGAGAGGGGTGTAGGTGAAGTGGCCAATTCAACAAAAATAAGGTTGGAGCCTTCCCTACCCAATGTGTCTGACATTAGGCTGAAATCCTCCAACAGACTGGGGGTCCCAGGTGCTGGGTGCTTAGGCAGTACCTGCACAAGAGTTTGGAAGCTGCAGAGCATTTGCTGTGGTGGTTTTCTCTGAAAAAGAAAAAAAAAAAGGAAAAAGAAAAGGCCCCCCAAAACAAAGCCAAGCTGTAAAATAACAATGTGTTGAATTAATTCTGCACTCTGGGAACGTTGAACGGCTGGTGGTGAAGTCCCAGGAATGTGATGCTGCTGCTTCACAATTCACCCTCGCGGAGCTGGGGGTGGTTCATTGTCTTCCAGCTGCACGCTGAGGGCCCAGGAAGGAGGAAAATGCATCCACATCTCCCAGGAAAGTCAAGATGTCTGTGTTTCTTGGTCACAGGCAAAGGATTAGTAAAGCACCATTAACCCTACTATAAAAACACACCAGTTAGGGCTTCTTTCATCCCAAACAAAGTTTATAAACACACCCTTATCACTCAGAGAATGTTTATCTTCATGTGCTATAAGCGGATTGCAAGAAAGCAACAGTAGCTAATGAAATTAAATATGATGTTTGGAGGTACATTTTCTTCACTTAACTAACTATGCATGCATGTGTGCGTGAGTGCCTGTGTATTTAAAGAAAAAGAAGCAAGCCTGGGGTTTGGTTTAGCCTAAGCCTCCCATTCCAACATTAATTTAGAAGCCTGACTGATACACGTGGAAGAGTAGGAAAGAGAAATAAGGAAAACTCTCTCCTCTCCTCTCCTCTCCTCTCCTCTCCTCTCCTCTCCTCTCCTCTCCTCTCCTCTCCTCTCCTCTCCTCTCCTCTCCTCTCCTCTCCTCTCCTCTCCTCTCCTCTCCTCTCCTCTCCTCTCCTCTCCTCTCCTCTCCTCTCCTCTCCTCTCCTCTCCTCTCCTCTCCTTCTCCTCTCCTCTCCTCTCCTCTCCTCTCCTCTCCTCTCCTCTCCTCTCCTCTCCTCTCCTCTCCTCTCTTTCTCTCCCTTACCCAAGCCAGCTCAGAGGAGCTTTTCAGGCCATGCTCTGGGAGGATTCAGCACACATTTGTAATTTATGATCACTCACTTTAGAAGCGATTAACGGCAGCAGAAACCTAATTACAGCCTCCCTGGCTGAGCACAGCATCCTTTGGGGCTGGGGTTTTAATTGTTTTCTATTTACATTCAAGCTTCCAGGGGCTAACAGCCCAGTAAAGACCCCCAACTAACCCCTTCTCCTAAAAGCTTCATTTATTCTTAATAACATGTTTATAGACCTAGCCTCATTTTTCACAGGAAGGTCACGTTTGTTATCCATGGTTGTTAGGGAAATGATTAAGGAATCCCGGAAACAGTGGAAGTTCCTACTAAGGAACTGCACAAATGTCTGTTAGCAAAATGCTCCTTCCAGCCCGTGAACAGCCATTCATGGACATGGACAGGAGGATGCCTGTGGCATATGGGATCTGTACCCAGGAGAAGAGCAGGAACTGCCTGCACAGTTCAGCTTAATATGCTCTAATTAGTCCTCTTGGCCTTGACCAAACATAAATTACTGCCATCAGTGTTGTTTTTTACTAAGGGGAAAGTGGAATAGGTTCAACCCACCTCGCAGAGGTAGGAAAATATTATTGCAGACAATAAATTTGTCAGTACTTTATTTGGGGAACTCGAGTGCAGTCACTCTGTCGTGCCAGCATCCCGGCAAACACGGAAGCTTTCAGATAGAAAGATAAAGGTCTCTCAAAAGAAAATCTCCTTAAGCAAACTGGAAACACAGCTCTCACTGAGGGAAGCTGGTGGATTAGCGTTTCAGGTTTACTTATTTGTGTTAGAACTGGAATGAGCACTGAAGGGTGAGGAGCTCAGTGTGGTAGGTCCTGCATCACTTCAAATCAAATATTTTGGTCCAGCCACAGCATGGTTACAGATGGCCACTGCTGGGAATGGATAGATGAGGTTACTGTGGTGTTGAAATGTTTGTGACAGTGAGTTCTGATAGAACATTCTTTTCGAATGAAAAGAAATTTAGTTGCCTATTTTTTCCTAACTCTGCTTTACTGGTTGTACTTTCCTCATGTTGATTATTGCGTGCCTAATAAAGGGGCTCAGGGTGTGACTTGCAAGGAGACTTTAAAAGGATTTTTAGAGGAACTTAGATTCACCTTTAGGCTGCTGAGAATTGCTGGACATCAGCTGAGTCTTGACAAGGGGAGCAGTGGATGTCTGGCAAAGAGCATTTCCTTGAGCCCCTCTGAAGATGTCGGGCAAAGAGCATTTCCTAGAACCCCTCTGAAGGGCTTTTCAGGACAGCCTTTAACTCATGAGGAATAATGAGCTGGACTCAAGCAACTCTGCTCAGGATAACAATTTGGTTGAAACTGGTACAACCCACCAGGAACTTCAGCTTGGAATTGTCATATTCTGATGAAAACCCCATTTGTCAGGAGGATGTTTGTGACATCTCTTCCCTGAATGGCTTAAATTCTCTTCATAAAAGCAGAACAATTAGATTAATTAATATTTATAGTAAGGAAAGCTGCAGTCGTGCTTCCAGACCCTTTTTTGGGTGCTCACAGATGCAGCCTTCAGCCAACATCTTTTCATCATCTGCTGCTGCAGACAACCTGCAGAGGACACTGATGTGCTGAGAGCCCAGACTGGGGTTTAAGGAGGGGTTCTCCATCTGAAAGTCTTCCTTGAGCCTGCAAAACTCGCTGCTTAAAACACATTTAGAGTTGTGGTTGGGTACCTGGAAAAGGCTCTTCCCCCAGAGGGTGCTGAGCACTGCCCAGGCTCCCCAGGGAATGGGCACAGTCCTGAGGCTGCCAGAGCTCCAGGAGTGCTTGGAACAAACTCTCAGACACAGGGTGGGATTGTTGGGGTATCTGTGCAGCGCCAGGAGCTCAAATTCATCCCTTGGGGTCCAGCTGAGGATATTCCACGATTCTGTGTCAGCCCCATGGTGACAAAGAACACAGAGCAGCTCCTCCCTGCTGTGAAGGTCACAGCGTGGGAAGCGGCACTGGACAATGGTCCTTGTTTTCCCCTGGAGAAGATGGAGTTTGGCAGTGCTGAAGCATGGAGGAAAGGGTGGCTAACTGGCCCTGTGGCTTTCAGTGAACTCCATGTGCCAAAGGACATTCCTGCCTCTTTGCTAATCACAGTGTCATTCCAAAAGGGAACCCCAAAAGGCTGGATCCATGGGTGATCCTAGAAAACTGCACACCTCCACTTTTGGTACTTCCCTTGTCTTTGGGTTGTGTTTCACAGAGCAGTAACTGGTGGAAGTGCAGGGCTGGAGGAATCTCTGCTTTCTGCAGCGACACAAGGGCGAGTCCTTCTGGATCCTGAGGTGGAGGGTGTGAGCCACCAGCGCTTCCTCCCACTCTGCCTGTGGAGAGAAGGTGGTGCTGGACAGCCTGATGCTTTCATAACAACCTTTTCTTCACAAAAAGTCCAGTGCCCTGTCCCTTACTTCAGCCTTCTCCCTAAACCCAGCCCATGTAATTCCTGCTGCCTTTCCCTGTCAGTTTGCGTAGTCCTTCCAGCACCTCCACCATCCAACTTTTTTTGGACTCTCATTTTTCCCTTGCTTCTCCTGGTGGGATCTTGAGACTTACATAAATATTCCTGGGGACTCCAACAGACCATTTTCTGCTGAGTTACACGGCTGGAAACCCAGAGCAATGCTGCTCACTGGAAACACTGAAGTCAGTGGAGCTACTGCAGCATTCACCGGTGGGAGTTGAGCAATGTCCTGAGCAGCTTCCCGGTGTGTTTTCCTCCCTTTCTGTTCCCGTTCTCTTCCAAGGGAGAAGTGAGGAAGGGAAGATGAATGGATGCGTGAACCAGGCAAACACATCGACTCCCTCTAGTGGCTTTGACTCCATATGGAAGCTGAGGAGGGCTCGTTCCTTCATCTCCAGCCTCAGAGGACTGCGGCCAGGGCTGCCCAGGGGCTGGGCTCAGGCAGCACAAGGGACACTGCTGCAAGACCTGTCGTCTCATGAGACCCTTTTCCCTGAAAAATGAATTTATTTGGAGAAGGAACAGCTCATGTGCATTGGGAGGGGAAAGTGATGGAGGCAAGAGCTTCTTGTGAGCGTGGAGAGCCCAGGACTCGCTCAGGATTAAATACACCAGGGCCTCTTGCTTGCTGTGCCTCTTGTAGACGGTGCTTTGTCCAAAAAAGGCTTCTATTCAAGTTTTCAAAGGCCTGTCACTAGAGATGCTTTGTTTTGCCTGTCTTTTCTGCCCTATGTGGCTGATTTTTTGGGGACTCTCCTTTCTTAGCTCCATGAAACCATACCTATGTGTGACTGCTTCTTCCTTTCATAATGAAGTCCTGTGGTGACTTCTGCAGCTTCACTAAGCTCAGAATCATCCCCAAAATCCTCCCCTCTCAATGCATGAACACAAGAGTGAGATTAGTTTTACTTTTTCAGTAAAAAGCCTTTTTAAACTTTGTATTTTTTAAAACAATACCACAGGTCCCTAAGGGATATATATTTTTTTTCTCTCAGAAACAAAAGAAGAGAATTGTCTTCATATTGTAGCCACAGAGGACAATGTCAAAGTCATGCTCATTAGCTAACTAGGTCCTCAGTGCAATGATCCCAAATGTCCCTCTGGATTTCCTTGGTTTCCTGCAATCCCCAGCCCTATTACAGGCATTCAGGCAGCTGTGAAGTCCTTGCATGTTTAAAGTGCAGCCAGTGTGAACAGACTTTTCCTTCTTTAGGAACATATTTTTTTAAGAATACAGGAATATTAGCTATGAGGAAGAGAGGTTTTACAATGAGGGTGATGAGGAAATGGCACAGATGTCTCAGAGAGGTGATGGATGACCCAGCCCTGGAAGTGTTCAAGAACTGAGCAACCAGATCTAGCTGAAAATGTCCCTGCTTATAGCAGAGGGATGGACTAGATGGCCCTTAAGTGTCCCTTCCAACCCAAATTATTCTGTGATTCTATCAATATAAATTTTTCAGCACTCCTTGAAGATGTGGCTTCTTCTGCCCACCAGTGGAGCTGCAACTTTGCTCAAACTCCTCCTATCTCAGCATCACCTCTGTCTCTTACAACCATTGCTGCCCACCTCGAAAGCTCTTGCAAAGGTTTCTGTGGCACCATGTGGCTTTCATCATCTCACACCCCAGTGCATTTCTAGATGGATCCCAAAGTTCCCAGACCCATTCCTACCAGCCCTTTTTTGTCCTCTCTCTTGTTCCTATGCCACTTCTCATTCAGTATCAAGAAACTTTGCACAGGTCACTGATGTTCTTCATTCTTCCAATCCCTGCTGGATTTGTGCTCTTTCCCCTGCTTGCAGGAGGTAACCAAAGCACAGAGGTGCATCCTGGACCTCTTTTAAAAATTCTTTTGCAACAGCAATTGGAAAAAATGCACAGAAGTGGGGTCCTGGCTTGTCCCATTGAATGTTCCTATGCCCTATGACAGTGGAGCTATGAATAGAAGAAGTGATGACAATAATAATTAGGATGGGCTAATTTTTTATTATTTTTCCATGGAAACTGGAGTGTTTCTGCCAGTGTGATGTCTTGTGCAGCCGGAGGAGATGGAGAGGCCCAGCCTCTGCTGAGGGTGACTCAGACCCTCTGGATGGAGCAGAGGGGGTCTGGACTGCACAGCTGAGCTCAGGTGAGATTGATCCCTTGGGATTTGCAGCTGCCCCCACCCCAGCACTTCCAACGGAATGGAAAACGCTCCAGGCTTTTGGAAGAGGCAGCCCTAAAATCCCTGATGGGAGTTTTGGTTTTCCTTTTGTAAATGAAGTTGGTGATCCCAGTTCCTGACAAATCTTTGTTTGCTGACAATGTAAACTCCTGGGGCAAGGATGCTTTTTCCCCCTGGATTGCAGCAGAGTTTGGCTGCTTGCTCATCCTCTCCTCTCCTGCCTGGGCCTCTGGCTGCTGCAAGGGCACGAAGGGATCATCACTGTCAGTTTACAAACACAGGCATCTCCTTTTTTTTTTCCTTTTTTTTTTTCCTGTGGTTTCCTGCTGAATCTCCAGACCAGGACACTGAAAAGCATACAATTAGTAAATCTCCAAATCCCCAGCTGAAACAATTACAACCCCATGGCTTGTGCAGCAATGAGATGCTGCTGGATAACGTAATCACAGCTTTACATGGCTGCTGCTGATCTCTGGGTTTGTAATGATTTCATTTCCCCTCTCCCACCTCCTTTATATTTGCTATTATGTGAAACCCTAAGAACTAATTACAAGTGGGTGGATCAAAGATGATACATTTTAATTTTCCTTCCAGCCTCACCCACTGACGGTGAGGAATCCAGCAAAACCCATTAAACTGTAGGTACTTGCTGACAGAAAGGGAACCATCTGCTGAACAACTTCTGTTAATTATTTTGGAACACAGTAACGAGAAGAAAGCACAGGCCTGTAATGACCTTTCCCTTGGTGGCAGAATCCACTGCAAAGTAGACAGCTGTGGCTTGAAGCCAAAAGTTAATGGTTAGTATTGGCACAAAAGACTCCAGCACACTAGTATTTATTAATTTCCCTGTAGTGGAGAAAATATTCCAGGCATTCTGAGTAAAAAACTTCCTAGCACCTGCACAAAACCCAGCTCCAAAATATTCATTTGGAGCATTTTTCAAGAGTCCCTCAGAAAATGTGGACTTCACATGTTTACTTCCTTGTGGTGTTCTTTTTGTTTTGTCACATCTGATTTGGTCAAACAACCTTTTGTTTTGTTTAGCAATGAGCAATATTTACACAGGGCTTTTTTGGCACATAAGAATCACAATTATTTCATGTCCCTGAGGCAAAGAGGTCGATGGAAACTTATGCCCCTTGTAGACACGTGGACTGGTAACTCATATGTTTTATTTTTATCTATTTTGTCTGTTTTAGTGCACCTGAATAAACTGGCTTTTTCTTTGCCCTTTCTGGTAGATGCCTGCTGGGCTTAATCCAGAGATCACAGAGGTTTCTGTGGAGCTGAGCAGACTTTGGATCACCCCTCAGAGTATCTGGATATCTTGAGTATGAATTACCCATCTGCCTTAGTACTTAAATGGTGTGAAACTTCACCCTGCTTCTTAATAGGTTTTGCAACAGAGCTGTGCCACTGTTTTGAGGGAAGAGAACAGAAGAAAGATATCCCACTGAATCCTGCAGGGTATTTCAGCTACAGCTCTGTCCCTCAATGCTAAAATATCGAACCTTTGAACTGTATTTTAAATTAAACAAGGGATTGCTCATTGCATAGGAGGCCTGATGTACTCTGCTTGATTTCTGTGGGGTTTTTTTTGACTGTGGAAACTGTGGCATTTCAGTGCAGCAGGGCCATTTCAAGGACAGCTTCCTGATGTGCCTAACCAGGAGGTCTAACCAGGAATGCTCTTTCTAGGTCTGTGTTTGCAGCCTTATTGCTCTAAGAGCAGCAGGTAAAGTAAAGACGAAACATAAGTGGTAAATTAAAAGCTGTTTGTGTCTAAGTCATCCCATCTGTGTCTTTTGGACAGAAGTCAACCATCTTTGAAACCACATGCATCAAGCAATTGGCTAAACGTCCTCATAGACAGGATGTCTCCTATTTGCATTTGAAGTGCTGTGCTCTCTGTTTAAAATACGAATGCAACTCCCTTATACCATTTTCTCGACCTGTTTACAAATAGTGGCTGTTGCATAATCGAAAATAGGTGTTAAAATGCTGAGGCTGTCAAGGGGCTTTAAAGCATCTTTGTGTGAAGTACATGAGATTTATTGAAAACACCTGAGGTAGTGAATGCCCCGGGCTCTCCCCTGCCTCCAGCCCAGCCCACCACCACCACTGCCACCCACCACCACCTTTGAAGTCCCTTCATTGGTCATAGAGGCTCTGCAAGTTCGTGTACACACCTATCATTCAAAGGGCAATATATTATCCACATGACAGATGTAATCAGTCCCTTGGTCTCTTAGAAGTGCAGCTGTTGGTGAATTCTTTTTTGTGAATGTAATATTTGAGAAGACTTAAGTTAAAAACTGACACTTCCATTGAAATCTCATCTCCTTTGGAAAGAAGGTTTCCCTTTTTCTGGCTCTCCTCTGCGTGTGACAGCCAGGGATGTGTCAAACAGCATTCAACTGACAGTTTCCAACAGAGATGCCATTAGCAAAGATGGCATGAAAATAACACTCCCTTAGAAACACTTTTAATGTGAGCTGTTTGTTTCCAGAGCTGTGGCAAGGCCAAGTGAAGAGGAAAAACCTAATTTAGGAGGAAGGCATCTATTGCAAGGGAAAAAAAAAAAAAAAAAAAGGAGATACTGCAGTTTGGGAACAGGTAGATGCAGAGGCACCAGAGGGAGCAGGACCAAATGAGGAGAGGGAGAGATGCAGGGACCAGTAGGGGTGAAGTAGGACCATTTAACCCTCAGTCTGTGCAGCAAGCAAGGTGACTCCAGCTCAAAGCCATATTAGAAAATGACATTTAGGGCATGGAGATCTGTTGCCAGCGGTTGCCCAGAGCAGCTGTGGCTGTCCCTGGATCTCTGGAAGTGTCCAAGGGCAGGTTGGATGGAACTTGGAGCAACCTGGGATGGTGAAAGGTGTCCCTGCCATGGCAGGAGGTGGAACAAGATAAGCTTCAAAGCCCCTTCCATCCTAACAATTCTATGATTCTCTGAGGTCTGGAAGGAGAGCACTTCCTTGCTTTCCAAACAGGGGAGGGTACCCATCCCTACCCATCCCCATCTGGGCCAGCTGCCCAAAGTCTTGGCTCAACTGGGAGGCAAGGCCCAGGCTGCCCAAAGGCCCGGCCGGTGCCTGAACCGCAGGCTCGTCCTTTCCTTTTATTGGTAAAAATAAAAATATGACCTTCTTTTGGCAGCCTTACAGAGCAGATGCTGCTTTTTAGATGACAGCATAGAAATGCAGAAAAACTTTGGGGATTTGCAGAAATTCTTTCCAACGACAGATTGTCTGGCCTACCAGTGTCATAATGTCAGGCCTGAAACACGCCATAAAGCTTTCTCTCAGCAGAACAAACATAACCCCCTAGACCAGCTCTGTGACAAGCAAGTAAAACAAAGCAGGATAATTGTGGCTGGAAACCCACCAGGCTCTTAATGTGACCTCTTGAATACTAATAGTTATTAGAGATGCAATGAATAAACGTCAGGAATATCACCAGCAATCTGTGTTTAAGAGAGGGACTCCAGAGGAAAAGTTTGTGAGCACAAAAAGCACTTCTGGATGTGAGTTACAGCACAAAGGAAGTGCTCACGTGGCTCCTGGAGAGCCTGGGTGTGTTATTCACACCCTGGTGGACTCAAGGATGGAGACAGAAGACTCCTGGCTGCTACAAACTACCAGATTGTCAAATCCCCTGATGCAGAAGATGAAATCCAATCTCTTTATGGAGCTTCCTTGCTCAATAAACACACAGGTGGAAAATAAGCGAGGAGGGAATAAGAAGGATATGGCACACTGCATGCTGATCCACCTTAGCATTTTTAGAAGGCCACAGGAGGCCTACAAACAGTTTTTTGTGGGTGGGAGAATGTGTCAGTCATGTAAACAAGGCAGCCCCAGGTGCCCAATGCTCTTGGGAGATCCCACTCCATTCTGTCTCCCACCCAATTACTGGACAACTGGGGGAGGTAAACCAGGGGTGTCTGACTTATGGGGTTATGGTCAGAGGGCCCTCAGGGCAGGAAGGCTTCTTTTCCTGGCAGAGTTTGCCTCTAACTTTGAACACTTTAACTGTAATCTCAATACCTTTCCCACTTCCAACTATCTCCTTCATGCTCCACCATCAAGGGTGACATGTCAGTGCACAAGTCCTGCCCAGAGATAATTCTGTGCTGAAAGCAAACCCAGAACTTTAACAGATATGCAGCCAGAGACCTGGTGTTGGTAAGACCAAACTGCAAAATGCAGAAGATAGACTTTGTGATGCCAAGAGAAATTCTGGTTTGGCTGACAAGTTTTTGCTCTTCTTTGCATAACAACATGAATAGAATTGTCAGGGTAAAAAACTAAAAACAAAAAACAAACAAACAAAAAAAAACCCAAAAAAAAACAAACAAGAAAAACCCCAAAAAAACAAACAAAAACCCCAAAACCCAAAAACTATTAAAAAAATTCCAACAAGCACCTCAACCTTATTTGTGCACAGACTGGAAGAGGAGAGAAATGGGACATGATTTTTCCATATGTGGGTCTCGGCACTGCAAAGGAGAAGCCAAGAGGTTTGATTCCAAATAGCCACTGGTGTGTGGCCATCATTCCATCCTACTGAGCAGCACATTTTACATAAGACTCCTTGTACTAATTCTTGAATTGTTGAATTGACATGACTCAGATGCCTTGGACGCTCCTTGGGTTGGTGCCTGGCCCTATACCCATGGCAAGGAATAGCCTGACCTCTTTTATCCACATTTAATGAGGGAGCAGAGATCTTGTGGCAGCACAGCCAAAGCTCGTGTGGCTCGTGCAGAGCTGTTCCCCTTTAAATTGGCTGCTCAGCTGAGCCATTTGTGTGATTTCAGAGGATCAGATATGTCAGCCTGTTTCCTTTTTCTCATTCCCTTCTCCAGCGTCACCAGTGATATGACTTAAGACTTGGGAGGTAGCACTGAGGCTTGTTGGGTGGTGTATGTAAAATGAGACACTGTTTAGTTTCAAGGCTGGGAATTCAAGAGCTTGGTTGCACAGGCTGAGTAGAAAAGTGTTTCTTTTTATAGGTTTTGAGTGTGCCACCTTCAAATTTCATAGAGAAACCCCTTGTCCCTGCCATGGACCTCTGCATCTACTTGGCTGCTTCCTACTCAGGCTTGTCCTAACCTCTTTCCCTTCTTTCTAAGGAAAACAATCCCTTGGAGGTATTTTTGGTTTGTTTTGGTGTTTTTTTAGTTGTTTGGGTTTTTTTGGGGGGGAGGGGTTTGTGGGAATACAAGGTTTCAGCACTAAAGCACAGGTTTACCTTCAGTGATTGAGTTGGCCAGGAATATAACAATGCCCTAAAGATACAGAAGCACCCAGGTTGTAAGAGAGGCTGAGCCAACCCAGGCCAGCCTTATTTTGAGCCTGAGCTGAGTTCCCCCCTTTCAAACCCACATCTCACCAGGAGCAGAGATGTCCTGCTGGGAAAGCTGTGATCAATGTGCAGCTGATTAGGCTTCAGATGGCACGAGGCTGAGGTACCATTTGCTTCCATGGGTGTTTGCATCTGCCCTGTGCATTGCAAGTTGGAGGCATGGCTGGAGAATTCCTTGTTGGGAAGGATGAAAGTTTGATAAGAAAGTCTGGTCTGAGGAGATATGTGGCCTGGGCCAGTGGCACAGGCTCAGTGCTGGGGGGCTGCCTGATGGGTGTTTCACCCTCTTTCCCACTTATTGCATTTAAATTTTCCCTCTATTTCCCACCTTACACTTCCCCAGGCCTTGCTGTGGATGCTGAGACTCTCCTGCCAGTCAGGCAGGGGTAGAGGAGAGCTTTCAGTAATGAAATCAGAAAGTTTTCCCCCCTTATCTGATGGGCCCGGGGAGCCTCGGCAGGCCCTTTGTTCTCAGCTGTGTGAGGGGGGAGCCAGAGGATCCTCCTGGTTCCGGGATGGGATCTAAGAGGACTGGTACCCAGAGAGGCTCTCAGATCTGTCTGCCTGCCTCAAACTCCTCAAAAAAGTCCTAAAAAACACACTGGCTTCAGCATGCATAGTCCAGTGTGAAGTCAGCCAGGAACAAGCCAGAGAACCTGCCTCTGACCCTGAGGACATTGCTTGAAAAATATTTTCCAGAACTCGGTGCCTGGGGACCTGCAGCTAACAAACATTCTGGAAGTGTAATCACAGCCTTTGGCTCTGCTGCCGAACCACCTACGGGAGGTGAGTTTAAAGAGAGCGGCTTTAAAGCTGTCAACAGAAGAAGGAGGGAAGCCAAATTGCTTTCGTGCTTGAGCTCTCGTGCCAGCTGGTTTGTCATGGGATTGGTATGTAGCAAAGATAGAGTTGTCTGCAGAAAAGCTGTATTATTCTTTTTTTGGATGGGTCCGCTGGAGATCAGTCAGGACCCACAGTAATTTCCTGAGGGGACAAATCCAGGCCTGAGATAGGCCACCGGCTCCTCGGAGGTTGCGTGGAGCTCTGCGTTGGGTCAGAAAGTCAGCCTTTGAGGAGAAGAGCTGGAGAAGCCTTCCAGGAGTGAGAGCTGATAAGACAGCAGCTCCCCAGCTGTGCTGTGGCCTCACAGAGCCACGGATGTCATCGGAGGAATGAGAATTAATAACCCTGGGCCAGACTCTGACCTCTGCTACTCAGGCATAGATCCCTGGCAGCTCGTGGGACTCATCTCAGCCCTCCCACAGCCCGGGTCCCCCTGTCTCCCACGGACTCTACATGGAGCTGGGGACATCTGGTGCCTCTCCAAGGCAGATCCATGTGGAGAAGGACATAGCATTGGAGAGCAAGCTGAAGGCCCAGGGTGTGCTCCTGGGCAGAGCATGGCTCCACTCTTCCTCCTGGCACCTGGAATAGAGAGGTGTGACAAGGACCACCCAGCCAGGGATGCAATGCCCTGTGCCAGTCCAAGGCTGGGTGAGAATATGGCACAATGGGTCAGAATTCATGAGCAGGGATATGTAGGCTCAATAGAAGAGAAATCCCTGGCCCCAGGCAAAGCATGTGGTGTATTCCCACAAGGATCCAGGTGAAACCGAGGTCAATCACATTAACAGGAGCTTTTCCAGACTAAGAATTTGCCAGGTGTCCCAGCTGCAGGGTGGAAGGTGTTGGTCAGCATGGAGCATCCTGGAAATGTTCTGCTGGTGTCAGTTCTGTCTGTGGGCTCATGGGACACACAATGCCTGAACGATAAGGATGGGGGCAGGTGGCCCTGTGGAATGGTACAGGGCAGGAATATGTTGCCAAACCATCCTGGGAGGATGGGCAGACAAAGTCTTCCCCCTACAAACCAATCCCCAGCGCTCTTTCAGGATTTTTCTCCAAAATGCAGATGCAAATACCCAAGGTGGCACCCTCAGCATTTCCCTCAAGAACTCCTTAAGTTCATTTGCTCAATAAAACACACTAATGTAAGAATGCAGAGGGATGAATGGGCTGTAGAGAAGAAAAGGACTAAATGTATGCAGCATAAATCAAGGCTGAAGTGTTCCCAGCCTCTGCCCAGAGCACTCTTTGTGGTCTGTGTGGGGCTGGGGTCTTCCCTTGGCTGCCACTTCCTTCAGCACCTTGAGGTGAGAAATCTCACAACTGGCCAAGCTGGGCTGGACAGCCCTGACAAGCTGTCCTCCTCTAAAGCCCCAGCTGGGATGCAGCCCTGCAGCAGATATGAAAGCAGAGTCCTTTCCTCACCCTCTTCTCAAAGGTGCCTTCCCAGGGATGTGAGATCAGCACCCGGCGCTGCGAGGAGCTGTGCGTGAGCTGCAGCCCCACGGCTCCTCCCCACATGTGGCTGATCCCTGGTGATGCTCAGCCCACACCCTGCATCCCCATCCCCACGAGCTGTTCCCACCCTCCAGCTGGCTGGGGAGAGACTCCAGCTGCCTCCGTGAGTCAGGAGCGCCAGCTCGGCCCGTCCTCACCTTTCTGGAAACCTTGGCAGCCCCTCGTGGGCCCCAGGGACACGGCTTCCTTCTCAAATGAGGTTTGCAGTGTGGAAAAGGTGTGGGGAAGGAGAGCAGGTGGGAGGCTCAGTCCTTGCTGTCACAGGACTCTGTTCTCCAGGGACAGAAAGGGATTTTGGGGATCATGGATTTTTCAGTCACTTTTCTTACTCCACTGCTGTCTCGTTGATTAAATCACAAACAACCAAGCCTGGCTCGGTGATTCCTGGGCTTATTGGGGTGGATGGATTGAATGGTGCTTTCCTTATTTAGTGCAGGTGATCCAGAGGTAACTGGTGCTTGCAAGTGGCTGGAGATGCTGAGATGAAAAACACGTGTGGAGCTGAAGGGCTGGGAAGGGACTTGTTAAGTCCATGTGTTGTATTTCTTTCAGTCCAAGCTGGAGGCACTTACAGGACCCAGAAGACTCCACAATGAACAGTTCACCTGTGGACCTCCTCTGGGTTTTCCCCCAGAGCACTTTGCAGCCTCAGAGAGCCTCCAGCATGGAGTGGGCAGTGCCAGGCTGATGGATGGCACTGAGGATGAGGATGGTGTTGTTCTCAGAGCTGAAGTACAGACATTTCCATCCCAGCTCAGACAGAAAGATTGATAGGAAGAACAGTGTTTTTATTTAGTCTTTATGGGAAGAACTGATACTGTTCCTCCAAGATCTCTGGGTATTTCTGGGATACTGCAGGACATGAGTAGTGCTCTCCTGACTTTTTCTGGGGACATGTTGCATCCTGTAGGATCCTGAGGTTTTCTGGTGTCCTGGTGAGTGCTCTGAGGCTGGGACTCCAGGGAGGCACAGGCCAAACCTCTGCCTGCCCAAGCTGGCTGGTACAGGTGGTCCCTTCCCATTCCCAGTTCCTGGGATATTATATCATCTGATGTGTTTATCCATCTGTTTGCAATCTCTTGGAGGTTGGTGTGGTTTTAATTAATGAGCAATTGTTTTTGTGGTTGTTGTGCAGAGCCCCGAGCGATTCAACAGGGGTGGGGGATGCTTATAAATAAAACAATTATTATTACCCAACTTCATTAACATGCAATGCTGCTGTTCCCTCGCTGCTGTGTCTGGTCAGGTGGGTCTGGAAGGGACAGTAGTTACAAGAGGCCAAATGCCCTGAGCAGTGGCAGTGTGGACTCTCTGATATCAGAGTCTTTCCCTCATCCAGGCTAGAAATAATGTCTCTCTCCTCCAACCATTTGCAGAAAACTTCCAGAAGACAAATTCTTTTTGAAAGATTTACTCCTCTGCCAAATTGAGCTGAAATCATCAGCAGGTTAGAAACTATTTGCAATAGATTGATGGTGTGGGTGTGTGTATCCACCTGTGCACAGTGGATATATAAATTCTGAGTTTGGGGCAAATGAGGCCCAGAAATGGGCATAGGTGCCTAAAATTCCATTTAGGCAGAATTTTGTACCCAAGTTGCAAAAATCCCTTGCAGAGGGGCTCTTGGATGCTCCCAAGGTGCTGGATGCCTTTGTGCCCATCAGGTGCTGCAGCTGCTTCGTTCCCCATGACCTGCTTCACCTCAATAAGGGTTATTCTGGGGTCTGCTTTTTTACTGCCTGCCTTCTTACAGCTCCTCAGGGTCCCTGGAGCCTTGTGATCTGCTTGCTCCAGAAGATTTTATAATTGCTGCTTTGTTTTTCCCCAATAACCAGAGCAATGCTGAGTGCAGCTCAGCGTGCTCAGCCCTGCACCTGCTGTGGGATGGAACCTGCACCCACCCCCCTTGCTTTCCACTGGGATTTGGGTTTAATCAGGAGGTGTTTCACTGGACACGGGATGGGATGGCTGTGAGTGTGTGCTGTGAAGCAGTGCAGAGCCAGAGGCATTGCTGTCCTTGTTACCTGATGGCCACAGCCTCCTCCACCCTGGGGCACACAAGATGCAGCTCACTGGCAGCTCTCCAGGGTCCAGGTGGCTGCTGGCCCTGGGGTTCTGCTTCTTTGGGGATGGATGTGGCCAGAACAAGGATTGGAGGGAGCACAAAAAGAGCCCAGCAACTTTCCTCAGTCCATGCTGATTTGCCTGGATCTTCATCCATGAGCCAGGCCACATCAACCCACAGGGATCTGGGGAGAAGCAAACCTTGTGGTTTCACCATAGACAGATCCAGACATGCTCCACAGCCCCAGCACAGTGCAGAGTAGGAGTTCCCCATCAGAGAGCTCTGCTTGACTCTCCACATCCGTGTCTCCTCACTGGGGAAGGGTGGAAGATGCCACCACATCCTGGTGTAGGCTGGAAAGGCAGATATGGCTGTGCCTTGGTCCCTATCCAGGTGAAAGGAGGTGTCCTGGTACCCCATAAATCCTGCAGCATCAGCTGGATCTGGAGGAGCTCTGCAGAACCCTGAGATTTCAGAATGCTGGGACAGCAAACTTTGGGATGTCTGTTGTGGGGGGACACCACAAATGTTCAGAAAACAGCTCCTTTTCTTCCTTCGAGATCCACTTCCCACAGTGGGATATGCACCCTTTTCCAGCCCCTCTTTTCCAGGAGGGTATTCCAAAGCTGAGTTCTCCTGGAGCCCAGCAGGACATGGGTGCCATCAGCTGTCCCCTGGCTGTGAGCAGGCAGGAGCTGCCATGACCAGGGCAGGTGCTGGTCCTGCTTTGAGGAGCTGATGATCTGCTGGGGACAGTGACCAGCGGAGGTGGCCAAGTGCAGCGGGGGACATGGCTGGAGGGCCAGGCAGCCAAACCCTGCTCTGGGGCACGTGCTGCTCCAGGCAGAGCACTATGGATTATTTCCCTGTGTGCACTCCCTGTGCCAAATACAACTGAGTAGCAGGAGGTTGCTCTGCTTCTAATTGGGTGATGAAAGCCCGTTTAGGAGGCCAAGATCTAATGGTCAGAATCAGGAGAGGCGGGAATGGAAATGGGACTGATTCCTGGTGCAGCAAGGATGGAGCAGCCAGCACCAGCTCTCCCCTCTGTGCCCCTTCTCGTGGCACAGGGATCTTGGAACTGCACCAAGGGAGGATGGAGTTATCTCCTGGGAAGGCCTTGGTATTAAAAGGGGTGGGTAATACATTTTGAGAATTGAGATGTTTTGGCTGCACATTGTATTATATTTATATTAGGCTTTCTATTTAAAAAAAAAAAAAAAAGGGAAAAAGAAGAGCTGATTGGAATGGCAATTTTCATCAAACAAAAATTCCCTGTCCCCTGGAAGGCTTTGGTATAGACAAAGATTCAATTCCAGCAGGGAAGTGCTTGGTTTCTGTAACAGAAGCTTTGGTGACATCCTACCTGAGGGGAGAAGGCAGCATGGACCCTGCTGACTAAAGGTAAGCAAGAGAAACCTCAGCCTGGCAGATGAGAAGGAATAATCTGGAGGCCTGGAGCACATGGTGAGCACAGATATTCCCTGCAGACTCAGTGGCTTTGAAGCTGCTCCCATGGCACCCCTCCCCGCAGCCCCCCGTGCTGTTTGCAGCACCTCTGTGGATGCTCCATCTCTGTGGGGTGGGAATGAAGGACTCCTGAAGGCAAGAGCTTTTCAAAGGGACAATATAATGCCCTTAGTCTCCCTGTTGTGGGGGTCTCAACAGCTCTGTGCTTCAGCAAAGCCTCTGCAGCACCCAAAGATCTGCTAATTACACACTTGGCCCATGAGCTGTGTTTGCAGAATTGGGGAGAAGGAAGGATCCGTGGACATGGGAGATACAGGGCAGTGAAGTGATGGAATAATTCACTTAGTACTGGGACATTTATGAGTCACCTTCCTCTGCCCCTCCCCTCCGAGGTAGATGTCATAAGGGAGACTAACCCCGCAGTAATCTCCATATAACATATGTGATATGTTGACTTATTTCTTTCCTCTGTCTTCCCTGCTCTGCAATGTAAATAGTCATTTGTTCCTCTTCCAGCTGCTGGTACATGGTCTCACCAGTAGGAAATATATTATCATCCAATAAAACCAAACTCTTGGTGGCAATGATGATGATTTATTGATCTTGGCTCCATCGCTCTCCCAGATGGAAATAGAAGCTGGCAGTTAGCTCATGTCTTACAGCCCAGCCTAGCCCATTCCCTTCAGCTTGCTGAATGCTGCACTTTGGAGACGGGATCTGCTCCTCCAAAGAAAGTTTCCAGGGTTGTGGCTGGATTTGTTTAAGGCTTCAATCAATGTCAGTTAAATGTGAATGCATCATGGGGACCCCCACTTCCCAGTGCCGAGCTGCCCCTGGGACAGAGACATCCAGGGCACCTCTCCAGCCCTGCAGGGATGTGTCCACCCCAGTAAACACATGCACTGGGAAGCTCCTGAGCCAACCCAAATAAACACTGAGGAACAGCCTGCAAAGTCCTGACCCATGGAAACTTCCTGGGTCCCAGGGTCTCTGCAGCTGGAGAGGATGTCCTCGCTCACAGCTGCGGCGACTGCTCCCTTCCCAGAGACTCCGTTCCCTTTCCCTGCCCACCCTGACCCCATATGAAGCCAGGGGGCTCTGGGAAGTGGCCTGGGAGACCCGGTGTGCCTCCTTCCCAGGGTCTAGTGCTGGACTGCTCTGCCTGCTGGCCCAAGTTCAGCAGGCAGGGCCTTCCCTGGAGCAGGGTTTCCAGCCGAGCCCACACACTTGCGCTGTGAGAAGAGCTGAGACCTCTGTGGTTGGTTCGTGTTTCAGAAGCCACTTGTGTGTGGAAGCCTCTTGGCTGGGCACTACTGGCTTTGCAAAAAAACCTTTTTTCTTTTTTCTTTTTAAGTTTTTTCCCCTCCTTGATCCTCTAACCAGGCCAAGAAGAACACTTGGAGGCACCAGCCTGCTCAGGGCTGAGTAGATCCTGATGCCTTTTGTGCAGGGTGAGAATTAATGGAGGTAACAACAAAACCACCTTGGCTTGCCTCATCAACTGTTTTGGAGACCTGGATTGAGTCCCCACACAAAGGCTCTGGCTTGTAAAAGAAAAGCTATCTGCAGTCCCTGAAACTCAAACATTTCTCTGCTTTTTAGGTCCACAACTTCTTTGGAACAGCACCACCAGGCTTGGATAAAGGCATGGCAGCACAGTCACCTCTGCTCTGCCATCTTCACCCTGGTAACCCCCAGAGCAGCCTTTTCTTGGTGTCCCACTTTTGGCTGCATCCCCCACCGTGGCCATGAGCTGGTGGAGAGGGGTTTTCCTGGAGCAGGCCAGGAGCAGTAGCCTGTTTTCCATGGCAGGGACCTGCCAGCCCCCGTGCCTGGGGCTAGACCGGATTCCAGCCGCCCTTAAAACTCCCGCTTCATCCTCCGACTGCTCCTGGTCAGAATCTTTCATCTGTTTTGGGAAAGTTTGGTTAACTTTCATGTGGTTTCCAAAAAAGAAAATCATCCACCAGAATTTCCTGTTATGCCATCAACCTCCAGCTCAGCCAAAAGGAGCAGTTTACTGTTGTTTACATAGCTGCAAAAATGTACTAGGACCTTCCCAGCCCAAGGTGCCTGCTTATTCTTAAAGCCTGGCCTCCCGAGGCTCTGAGTGCCATTTGCAGCTGTGTTTTGCTCTGCAGGCTCTCATTTCTGGGGAGGGAATTTCTCCGAGGCAGGAAACCATGTCTTCACATGCCTCCACTCCACGCCTCGTGCCAAGGGGCCCTGGTTCTGACGGGGGATGCAGGATGCTCCTGCATTTGCAGATGTGTGCTGGAGCAGGGAAACTGCTCTGAAAGCTCCTGCTGCCAGTGTGAGGGCTGGTAAATTGTGGCATCCCCTGGCTGGGCATGGAGAGAGGGAGAGGAATGGCTCGAGGTGCAGCAGCCAGGGTGGGTGGAAAGGGGAACTGTGGGGCAGGAGGAGGGAGAGCAGCAGGAAAACGTGGAGCTTTCCAAGAAATCTCACTGCTATTTGGGGAATGATGCTGAGTCCTTGCCAGGCAGAAGCCAGGCTGGGACCCCATGTAAAACACCTCTGGGATCTGTGGGAAGGTGAGCAAACAGCCCCTATCACAGGGGCTCTCTTGGAAGACATGTGGTCTTCTATATTTTTGTGTTAATTGGCCTCTTTTCCAGGTGCTGGGGTTTGGCATATGGAAAAGTGGTACTTGCACAGGAAAATAAACCTGTTTTTTGAAGTAGACCTGGAAGGATCTGGAGAGCATGGGGGAGGCTGTTAGAGCCATCTGCTCCCTGCCATGGGGCACCTCTGGAGTCCTTCAAGCATCACAATGAAAAAACAACCTCTCAGCAAATGCTGCATTAATTTTGAGCATTATACAAACCATCTGTCCTTGGGGTCTGCTGTCTGGGGAGACAGCTCTGGCAAAGCCTGGCTCTTGCTAATCAAACAAAAGGCCACTGTGGGAATGCATCTACGGGGAAAGACCCACCAGAGACAATTGGGGAATCAGAGGAACCATTTGAATTTGTACCTTTGGGGTGCTGTGGACATAATTTAAGTCCTGAATGGCCAATAACTCCAATTCCCCAGCTGTTGATGATATGCACCCATGCATTTCATCAGAGGCAATGGAGATTCTTCAAGGGCTGGAGCCCCTCTGCTCAGGCTGGGAGAGCTGGGGGTGCTCACCTGGAGAGGAGAAGGCTCCAGGGAGAGCTCAGAGCCCCTTCCAGTGCCAAAGGGGCTCCAGGAGAGCTGGAGAGGGACTGGGGACAAGGGATGGAGGGACAGGAGCCAGGGAATGGCTCCCACTTACAGAGGGCAGGGATGGATGGGAGATTGGGAAGGAATTCCTGGCTGTGAGGGTGGTGATGCCCTGGCACAGGGTGCCCAGAGAAGGTGTGGCTGCCCCTGGATCCCTGGAGATGTCCAAGGACAGGTTGGACAGGGTTTGGAGCAGCCTGGGATGTCCCAGGGTGTCCCTGCCATGGCAGGGGGTGGGAACAAGATGAGGTTTTTGGTCCCTTCCAACCCAAACCATTCTCTGGTCTCTGTTCCTGTGATTTGTTTCAACACTGACACATAAAGGATTCACTGCAGTGGGATTATGCTGCTGTTTGTTGGCAGAGCAAAAAATGCTTAATAGAAAGCAGCAAAACCTCCATCCAGAGGTGACATCTGAGTGATATCTGAGTGATTTCAAGGTCTCTGGTCTTTGAATATTCTGAAAGACCTGCCATGAAGAGAACCCCATTTCCCAGTCAGTTGCTTTCACCTGCAGGGTTTTTACACCCCAGCAGAAAGAGCTGAATCACTGAGCTTTCCCCAGGGCACCGATCACAACCCATAAAGTGCATTGAGGTTTATGGAAGGAAAAGCCAAGTTACATTGGTCACACATCATATCTGAAGTTTATAAAGGGTTAATAAAAATTTAACAGGCAGTTTTGCAAATGGTTACTCACTTAGGTGCCTGATGTGGTCCTTCACAGCCATCATTTGCTCATTAGGATCAATCTGTGACACAGAACAGTCAGACCTGTGCTCTGCTTATGCACAGAAACAATTTGGTTTCATTTTTCTGATGAGGAAGATATTTTAACAGAAATGCAGTTCTTTGAAATACACAAATGAAAGGCTGGAAGTGGCCTTACTTTATAAGGAACAAACTAAACTTTTAAACATATATTTTGTTTTTATCAGGAAGAAAACCAGGTTTGCTTATTTCCTCTCTTTTTCCTTTTAAAATGTGGAAAATAAATTCTGCAACTCTTTTCATCATATACTCCTTTTTTGTTGCCAGATTGACTTTAAACAGCAATTTATGAACAAATCCTTAACTAAGACCCTGTGCTTTTATGTTTATAGCTATTGATTTACAGTATTTTTTTAAATTAAACCTTTGTTTTTCCATTAATGGAAATTTATGTAAATAAAGAATAATAAAGAAGTCACTTTTGAGCTAAGTAAACTTGTAAGATTTTTGCCCAGTTCAGAAGTGATGAGGATTTCAAAATATGGTCTTAGGAAAATCTCTCTGCAAGGTAAAATAACTATGTGACCAGCATAGGAAAGGTTATTTTTTCAGAATATTTATCAGTTCTAAAAACCATTCTCCTGTACATTATTCAGTGGATTATGGAAAATGTTTCTCTTGCAGGAGCAGGGCAAGAAAAGTGGAGACTTGGGGTTGCCTCCTTAATGGAAACCAGCACCACATAATGCTTTCCAATAAAAAGAATGTTCTACCCGACTGGAGCTCCAGTCCTACAATAATCAGTCAGAATACAATTATCCATCCTGGAATTAGATCAGTAGAGCTGGTAAAAAAACCCCAAAACTTTTTTTTTTTTTTTTTTGCTATTTTGTTTCCCTAAATGAAAAGTTATTTTCAAAATTTGTTTAAATGGAAATATGCTTGCCTGAACATCAAACAGTGGAAAAGACCTCTCATTGTAGAATTGTAAAATCATGGGATGGTTTGGGTTGGAAGAGATCTTTAAAGACCATCCAGTCCCACCCCCTGCCATGGGCAGGGACACCTTTCACTGTCCCAGAGTGCTCCAAGCCCTGTCCAGCCTGGCCTTGGGCACTGCCAGGGGCAGCCACAGCTGCTCTGGGCACCCTGTGCCAGGGCCTGCCCACCCTCACATCAGGAATTCCCAATTCCCAATCTCCCATCCATCCCTGCCCCCTGGCACTGGGAGCCATTCCCTGGCTCCTGTCCCTCCATCCCTTGTCCTCAGTCCTTCTCCAGCTCTCCTGGAGCCCCTTCAGGCCCTGGAAAGGCTTTAAGGTCTCTCTGGAGCATCCTCTCCTCCAGGCTGAACACCCCCAGCTGTCCCAGTCTCTACCAGAGCAGAGGTGCTCCATCGCTCTCTTAATTTTTTCTAAAAAATGATATTTTTTTTTGCCCCCTCCATTAATTTAAATATGGCAAAACAAAAATATACCTATGAAATTTTTTATCCACTTTCTCCATGGGAACAAATTCCTATTTTCTGACTTGTTAACAATGAAGTTATACCCAATAGTGGGTGCCCTGAGAAGATAAGTCCACAAATTAAAAAAAAAAAATCCTGCATATTTATGTTGGTAGATGGACAGACCCTCATCTTCTGCACAAGAGTGTAGGACCTTAGTGGGAGTGTGGTTGGGATGGCCTTGGGCTCCCTTTTCAGCTGCAAGGCTGCATTTCAGGCATAACATATTCTGAACCTGGTCCATTCAGTCCAGGTTCTGCCTCCAATAGGAAGAAGACACAAAGGGAAGTGTGCATGTGGTGTTTCTCCCAAAAATCCCACTGTCTCCAGCTCAGAGGATTTCCTTAGCCTGATATGACCCATTTTCCTAATGATCCCACCTGGAATGCTCCTCCAAGTAATTGTCCCATCCCTCTGGGATGCCAGGTAAGCTTTTCATGCCCATAAGCAAAGATTTTCAGCAGTTCCTTCTCCACCGTGGGGGAAATGCCTCCTTTTGTTCCTTTGCATGGAGCTGCTCCTCTCCCACATCCTGCACAGAAATCCAGCCTGGGAAAGGTTTCCCACAAATGAATCATCTGCAACACTCCCCAGAGCATTTCTTGATGCCCTCCACTCATGTGAAGTAACCAATAAATTTCAGCAGCATTCAGCTTGTGAGGGCTGATAAGATCAGAGTGAGAAAGGGGACAGTGCCAAAAATATCCAGCTTTTTAAATATAATGCTTTTAACATTTGGAGTCCCTGAGGCCAAGGGGATCATTAGATCATCTACTGTGACCTGTATAATGCAGGCTGCAGAGTTTTGCCTGCTTAGCCCTGTGCTGAACCCAGGAATAATTGGTATTTAAGTGAATGGGTAACACTGAGGGTACTAAAAAGCACCAGAACATGAAAATTCAGCTTCAGTAGCAAGGAAAGATAATGAATCTGTCAACTGGAAGCCACCATCCTGGGACTGGAGAAGGAAAAAATAATGCCTAAACTCACCCATGTGAGGTAAGGAGGGCAGGATGCTCATGGCCACCACATGTCCATTGTCTGACCTCATTTTTCTGAAGGGTCTGAGAGCAGAGTTTGATGCAAGGAGGCAGTGGGAGCATGGGAGATGCAGCAAATCCCACATGGTTTTGTTAAGGACAGATTGCTCTGGCTCAATGTAAAACCATAGATATTAATTAAGATAGCTGATTCCTTTGGCAAGGGAAACTCGTGCTCCAAATCTGGCCCCAAGCCATTTAATATTGGGTTTGAATAAAAAAGAAGTGGAGATTACACTAGAAACACCTTGCACCTTCAACAGGAGCAACAGACAAAGAAAAATATTCTTATTTTTGGAGCAGCTGAAGAATCAGTTGAAGGAGTAAGAAATAAAATACCAAAACTTTGGGTGATACTGTCAAACCTGAGTGATACCAAAGAGGCAGCCAGATAAAATGGTGGAGTGGAAGACACTTGGCCACACAAATGCAAGCCAGAACCATTCCCTGGATTGGACAGCAGTGGTTTGGAAGTGCAGGAGATGGGACAGAAGGATACACTCCTTCTTTGTGGGCTAACCAAGGACCACCAGCACGAACATAGCTGATATGTTCGTCAGAGACATGTTTAGGCTGAAAATCGGGAGGAATTAGATCCTGAGAGACGTGGGAGTGTGGCCACCTCACCAAACTCAGGGCAGGAAGAGCCCAGAGCTTCTCGTGTCACGCCGGTAGGCACAATCCTGGGATTGGAAACGAAAGCTTGTGGTATGATGTGCTGGGTGTCTGACTGTCTGGAATTTCCAAGTGGGATTAGAAGAACAGCTGATGCCCATGTTTGTCATAGAGCATTTACAGCACATTAAATTAATCACAGGCTTTGGAACTTCCTGGCTCTTGCAGGGGATGAGCATTATTTCCTCACCACAGCTCCTTTCCTGCTCCTTGTGCAATCTCACTCCTGGGTTTGTTTTCTTGCCTTTCCCTAAAGCCTAGTGACTGGTCCCAGGCAGAGCCGGTGACCACAACACCAAGATGCTCCTCAGACGGGCCTTGACCACTGCCTCTGTTATAAAAGCATTGGTAGATCTGTGCTCCAGCACAAATTTTCTTCCCACTTAATTAATCAATTATGGCTGGGAGTCCTACTTCTCCCATCGTGGGCCAATTCCATTTTCCCCTGGCATAACTTATTCTCCTGCATGAACCAAGCTTGATCTCTCCTGTTCTTTTTCTGTGCCACACTGCAGTTTTTGAGGCTTTCTGGAGAGCTCAGCTGTGAGGTTTTTGCCCTTCCCTGGGCTGGAAGAAGTAACATCACACAATTGAGTAAATGAATAGAAATTGCTCACCTGTCCACAGGTCAGCATGACTTTTGCACTTAATTTGGGTGATTTTTTGCTGCACTTGCTGCATTACATAGAGGAGGAGTTTATTCACCTGTTTTCACTATAGCAATTGTGAGTGTAACAAAGCTTTAACAACCTTAAGGTATTGAACACTCTTTTTGATGAGGTGGTGTCAGTGAGAACAGAAGGAGAGGAATAAGCCAAATAAACACACTCCCTCCCTCCCAGGAGCTTCCTTTGATTGATCCATTGGCTCAATGATTAATTGATCAACCCCTTTGGCAAAGATTCCTTCTCAGGGTGTCAAAATAAAGGAACAGAAGTGCTCCTGTTCTTTCTCTCCATGGCCATCTCTTTCATCTCCTGTTAACACCATTCCTGCTGAGGCTGAGGGCTCTGGCTGCCACCCTGGAGCTGCTTTTTCACCCCAGGCTTAACTGGGTTCTTGCACAAGCCTTTCAGATAAAGCCAATGGGATTGCAGGGTTGGATGGGTGTCTCTGAGCACCTGCAGAACCACATGTCATGATGTGACCACCATTGGTGAGTGTGGCCACCCTCCAGGGATGTGGCAGCCAGAGCCCACACTCATGCTTGGCAGTAGGAAAGTGCTGTGCCCCATTCTGCTACACTTTCAGCCTAAAATGAGGCAGGAATATGATGGGTTTCACCAGCCCCACCAATCAGGTTCAGTCCTTGTGTCACCCTGCCTAGAAGGAACAAGAAGAAAAGCATCATTTGACATTCAGAGAGATCTGAGCAGGCACCATTTGTCTGTAGGAGAGCTTGGTCAGACCTGTTTCACTGCTGGGCACTGGGGACAGCAGCCTTCTCCCACCATCTGTGTATAATAAATGAAGAATTTGGGTCATAAAAATTTCTACCCTGTTTAAGATGCACGGTATTGCTTTGCTCAAGCTAACTGCCCCTGGCAGTTCCAGTTAATACTTCCGTTTGAAATAAAAACCTTAAAAGCCTTTTAAGTTGACATTTAAAGTAATTTGGGAAACAATGTGAAAACATAATCTCTCTTCCAGGGTCTTTTTGCAAGGTATGGAGTGTAGCAGCTCTGCAAAGCCTTTGCCCATGGCAGACAGGCTCCGTGAAGCTTCGGGAAGAAATGTTTATCCAGCTTGTGCAATATCATCCCTGGTTCCCAGCCTGGCCTTGCTCTTGATGTGATCATGGTCAGTGCCTCTCTTCTCCATGGGTTTGCACTGGCTAATGGGAAATAAAATAATGCTGGAGCAGGTGAAGGTGCTTAAGAGAACCTTGGCACTCTCCAGGATCCTGTGGCACATCTCAACCTTCCTGAGGAGGCTGGAGCCATCCATACCTGGCGAGGGTGAAAGAAGCTGCTTGGTGTTGGAATCCATAAAATCAGAGGTTTTTGGGAAAGCTGCAAAAGGCAGGCCTCAGGGACAGCAGAACTGTGATTAGAGCTAAGCAGTAGCCATAAGATAGCTCAGCAGAAAAATTATGTAAGAAGTAGAAAAGTAAGGACAAATAGAACAATGGTCTGTGTACAAATGCTTGTCTAGAATAACTCCCTAAGCTGCAGAAAAGTTTATCTATTGAGATATTAGGAAGTTCTAAGCTTAATAATGAAGCTCTCTGTGCATTGTGTTTTAAGGCTTACAAGTAGGTATTGTATTCAAACTAAGCAAGCATTGTTTTAACCAAAGGTACCTGTGCTTATAGTGGTTGGATGGAACTACTGTCAATATACTTTTGCTTTGTGGGATTGGTCAAAAAACCTCATAAAATAAGTTGTAACATTAAGTTCTGGGATGTGAGCTGATGGCATCTTCCCATTGTCATAACCATGTAACGAGACTGATGCTGGAAAATAAAACAGCTCAAGGCACGTTACACAGCAGTCCCCTCCTGTTCATGATTTGTACAGAGACCGGGCCAGCAATACCTGGCATGGCCTGGCATGGCCTGGTATGGCCTGGTGTGGCCTGGTGTGGCCTGGTATGGCCTGGCATGGCCTGGTATGGCCTGGCATGGCCTGGTGTGACCTGGTATGGCCTGGCACAGCCTGACACGGCATGATATGGCCTGGTATGGCCTGGCATGGCCTGGCATGGCCTGGTGTGGCCTGGTATGGCCTGGCACAGCCTGGCACAGCCTGGCACGGCCTGGTATGGCCTGGTGTGGCCTGGCATGGCCTGGTGTGGCCTAGCATGGCCTGGCATGGCCTGGCACAGCCTCACAGATCCTGTTCCACCATCTGCACAGGGCCTGACCCCTACATCTCACCCGCCTGCAGGGCAAGTGCCTGGATCTCCTTGATTTCCCAAGGGAACCATGAGTCTCCTCTTCCCAGACAAACCCCTCTGCACCTGCACCGACCCCTGGCAAAGGAAGTGGGAAGATGGTTTTGTGCAAAATACCCCAAATGTTTTCACTTTGCAAGGGCTGGTTGGGCCCGTTTTCCTGGCAATTAATTTTAGCCATTTTTCCACAAACATTTTTTCCCTCAAAAATGCACAGAAGTTTTTGGGTTTGTTTTTTTAACTTTTTTTTTTTTCAATTATCATGTGCTTGGAATCCTGTCTTTAGCAAGTGCATGGCTGAACAGCTGTCTGTGACATGGAGAATTACAAACATCATTTCAGCTCATGATTTTGTTTACATAGTTTGTGGAAAAATGGTTGAGCTTCAGAGATGTCTCAGTGATGTTAGAAATCTTTTTCTCAGGAATTTTGTTGTAGAAACAAGGCCTTTCTGGTGAAGGGAAATCTTTAAGTGCACCACACCAGACAAAGGCAACTTTGAATTTTACTAAGTGCTAAGAACTTTACTGTAAAACAAATAAGTAGAATTTCTCAAGGGAAATGTTTATCACCAAAAAAATACAAAAAAAGCGCCCAAAACAAAAAAAAATAACCCCTAAAACCAAACCAACCAACCAAACAAACAAACAAAAAAACAAAAGCCAGCATGGAGGGGGAATTGTTTTGAAATTACTTCCAAATTTTTCCTTCTAGTTAATCTGCAGCTGTATGAGTCCTCCAAGACATTCCAGCCTTGGCTAGTCCCAAGAAGCACATGGTGAGAGATTTCCCAATGGCACTCCACTATCATGGAGAGAAAATAAAATATGTGTTTACTGGAGGCACCAGGGACAGAGTTCACCTGATAGTTCAACAAATCAAAGTCTCCATCTGAGCTACCCACCCTACATTCTTCTACAGGCAACAGAGGTCTGATCAATTCAGGGTTTAGAGCACATGGATGGCCATGGGAATATCCATCCACCTCAAACCAAAGTAAATGCCCACATTTTGCCAGGAAAATTCCATGTGAAAGGCAATCTTTTTCCCACTCAGCATAAAGAAAATCTTGGGATGAATTGCTCAGGTGAAGATATCCATGGCATTGGCAACAAAATTAAAAGATAACACTTTTAAAGTTGATCAAGTGTCTTCCAGGGCAGATGGGCAGGTCATCGTGAGTGCTGTGGTGACACTTCATAATTAATTCCATCACTTAATGAGTTTTAAAAGATGATTCTGGAGCACCAGCCACCAGGCATATGTTCAGTACTGGCCAGGAGCAGGAGTTTCTATTCTGCCAGGCTTCCATTGTTTTGTAAATTGAGAATCATTCCCATTTAGAATTATAACCTAAAAGTCACAATTGCCTCCAGGATAAAAAAAAAACTGAAAGGGGATTGGGATGTTTTGTTAGACTGTGTTGAAGGAGGTAATGTGTTTTGACTTTTACATTGTATCAACTGTTAAGTGTAGCTGAACATGTAGAACTACATAATCTGCTCTAATAGAACAGGATTGTATTATGATAGAAAAGTCAAAATGTCACAAATTGAAACTACACTATCAAAATACAATGTTTTGACTTTTTCCTGACCAAAGAGTGTCATTGACATTTGTACAAGTTCCTGCTTGATTTCAGAAGGAACAGCATTTTCCATTCTCTTGGTCAAAAATATTTTGTCTGGCTGAGCCAGGGATGGAAATGGAGGGTGAGAGCAGGAGAAGGAACTGCTGTGGATTTCTGCTTGAGACGTTCTGCTCCGTCCTACTCCGTCCATCTCAGGGGCTGTGGGACAGGAATGGAGCTGGGAGTGGGACATGAACAGCCAGGAACACTCTCTTACAGAGTTATAGAGTCCCACTGACCTGCTCTGCTCTTCACTCTGCTGAGGGACCAACCCTGACAGTAACCCAGAGATCCTCTGGGATTAGCCCCTATCTCTGGAAAAGGAAATCCTGGTGTTTTCCTGCTCTGCTTGGCTCAGGGGCAGCAGACCTTGCACTCCAGTGCATCCCTGCCCATTGCAGGCACATTCAGACCTGGAACTTTGATCAACAGATCAATCTTATCAGGACAGCCAGAATATCAGGATTTAGCTAATAACAGTAAACAAATTACTCTCCCTTTTTCAAATTTTGGATTTTTTTTCCCCAACTTCCCAGAGTTCTGTGGAGCCAGAGGGGAAGTTTCCACTCTGTAGTTTTCACCTGAAAAACACAAGGTTCTTGAACTGTTCATTTTCTTGCCACCCAGCAGGTCCAGCACTGAACAGCTTCATTATCCCCAGAGATGAGTTATTGGTGGTGGAAAGCTGAGCAGAAGATATTGTCACCAAGGTCCCTTTTAAACCATGGCTCAGGGTAGTGTCTTGTCTCAGTTTCACTGATACCTGTCCCTGCAGAAGCAGCTGAAGGCTGTGGTTGAACTGAGTCCCTGATATTTGGGAACTTCTGATCTGGGGAAAAAAGTGATTTAAATTCTGATCCCCTTGATGTACACACAATTTCTGGAGTTTTCCTTCCATGGGACATTTTCAACAGCCTGACTCTCCATTTCAAGACTCAACTCTACTGAGTCCCAGCTCATTGTTTAGTTATTAGAGTAGCACTGTTCTGAAGACAGAAATTTCCCTCATTTAGAGCCCACAGAATTTATAGAGTAGATAAAATAACTTATTGTTGAGACCAAGGGACTGCTTGGCCTATGGGGTCAAAGCCTTGCTGCAGCAAGGACTCATAGTCGATGTCTGACCCATGGAAGCTCCACCAGTGTTTGTTTTCAGCTCCTTAACACATGCTCTAGAACCACCAGAAATATGTTTTCCATCTAGGCCCTTCCTAAGCCGTACTGAAAATGATGGCCTGAGTAAAATTTTACGCCACACTTGAAGGTTTATGAGTTTGCAACGCGTAATTTACCCCTGGTGAGGGACTCAGTGGTGGTTTTGTGCTCTCTGTAATGCTCAGCCAGCATTGGCCCTAAAGATAGATCATCAGTGTTTAAATTGTGAAAAGAATGTTGATGACATTTTCTTTTCTTTACTCCGCTCTAGACAAGAGAGGTTCATGTAAAACATAAGCTCTGGCCCCTTTCCAATGTTAATGCAATTTACTGCAAAAGTGCTCACTTTTTTAATTAAGCTGGAATGCTGCTACTCTTCCTAGGAATGCAAAGCCAATGGGTTACTGACAGAAGGAAGGGCTGATGACGGCAATCTACAATTAACTGAGCAGGGAAAGGCTTTGCCACCTCTGCTGGGCTTTGCTCAGGAGTTAAATTTACTCAAGGAGCAGCTTTGGGTCCCTGCAAGCAGAGAGGCTGCTCAACTGTCTGAGGAGTAATTCTGCAACCTCTTCCCTCTTTTGGTGAAGTCACCGTGATCAAGTGGCTGGGATGTGAATTTCATAGGCTGATCTAGTTTCTGAATAAATAAAAGTCTGGATTTTTTTTTTTAACTTCAAATGGCTCAAAATGAAGAATCTACACCCCCTCCACATGTGCCTGTAGAAAGCTGTTTATGAAAGGAGAGCATAAAATATTTGATCATGGTTTTGATCCAGAACATGCAAACATTTGTCCTCTTGTGCCGGCTTCACCTGGTGGCTTTCATTTTCTTCGACATAAAGACAGGGTGAAGTAAAGTAATAGAAAAATAGAAAACATCTTTGTCGAAAATGAGATTGCAGCTGTGTAACTGGAGCGCACAACCATAAATCAGAATGTCAAATCCAAAGCACATGACTTTTTGCGAGTTCTCCATGTGTGCTATAATGTGATTACAGCCTGGTTACTATTATGATTTAAAACAAAGTCTTTCATGCTAGAAACAAAATGCGGAATGTGAGCAGCCTTGGGGGAGAGAGACGGGAGACTTAGCCCTGCCTGTCAGAGGTGGGCTAGAGGGTTTCAAGTGCTTCTCCGTCAGGTGTGAGGGAAGCACTCAACCCCAGCTTTGGCTGCAGTCTCAACATCAGGGACAAATTAGCCAGTGCTGCTCAGCTCTGTCTCACAATCCTCAATTAGGGATGGGGTAGGTTTCTGTCTCCCCATGTCGTAGAAAATCCTAAAGCCAAATACACAGATTACAGAAGTCATTCTTTTCTGTCTATCATATAAACAAATGGTCCAGCTGTTATTGCTAAAATTCCAGTTTGAAAACTTGGACTTTCTTGTATAAACTTCAATGTAATGGTATTTAAAGTGTCATAGACAATAAGCATCTAATCCTAGTCAATAAATTGCAGACTAGTTGCATGAGCTTCGAGAGCTGTTAAAGACAGCTGTGCTTTTTTTGTAATTCAAGTCATTTCCAAATTGGGCAGCCCTCCTGGTGTATTTTCAGACAAACACAGTGTGCTCAGAAAATGTGTTGTTTGGAGCAGCACGAGCATGAAGGCAAGGGCGTCACAATCACCCAGAGACAGAGGGGGATCACATTCTCCATTTCTAAGAAGCTCAGGTTGACAAGGAGGAATTGCTGAGATGTCTGTGAAATTAGTAAATGGCCCTGCAGATCTCCCGAGGGAAAAATGTGGCCCCTGTGGAGAAAAAGGGGAATATTCCTATTAACTTCAGTTGAGCCAGCAATATAAATGGGTCCTTAGAGACTCCCATTCCTTTCAGAGAGAGGGGAAAGAGGGCAAGCATTTTTTAACTATCACTCAGCTGTTTTGGAGAAACAGCAGCCTGCAAGGTCTGAAGAGGGTGGACAAAGCAATTTTTCCAGGAATCAGCCAGCTGCCGTGCCCCTGAGGAAGGCTGGTTGGAGCCACATGGGCTCCACCAACGTGAGGTGTCTGGGACACATCTCAATGCACATGACTCCTCCTGCTGGGATCAAACACGAGGGGTCAGAACAGGGCTCCCTGGGTAGCGAATTTTGGGATTGCCATCAGGGCTTTGCAGAAAGAGCGGCAACCAGCCCCTCTAATTCCTCTTGTTGACCTCAGTAAGAGATCAATGCTTCTGAAGACCAGACAGGTGCTTGCAATAAGCTTTCAGAGCCTCCCCACCAGGCTCAGGGTGGAAACCTTGGCTCAGATGTGTATTTGCGAGGTATTTCAAACGTTACATTTGAAACCAGTTAGCACAGGGTCACTGCCCGGTATCGGAGGTGCTCTGCTGGATTTGGTGGAGTTGAAAGGTGCACTTGCTGCTGGGCTGTCACTCTCCCTCTGTGGCAGCTGCGGTGACAAACATCCAGCCGAGCTGTTTCAAGGGTATTTTTCCACATCTGTGAGCACCAGGCAGATTAATCTATTTCTTTCCCTCCCACCCCCCTGTAAGTCGTTTTATGGCCATCAGAAGGTTTACACCTGAGGAGCAGCCCTGCCTCCTGCTCCGCAGTGCTCAACATCTGCCCCTCAGCACGGATCAAATATCCCTCTCCTTGTCAGCAGCATGAGTAAAACAGACAAGCTGGCGGAGAAAATATAAATCAAAAGCCTCCACTGCAGGGCAGGATTTTTCCAGATCTTTTCATGGGGCCGAGTCCCTGGCGCGCTCACCTGGGGGTGCATAAATCCCACTGAGCACCTGCTGCAAGGGCATCCCACATATTTAAGCCTGGGCTTAAATATGTGCAGGCAAGGTGCTTTTGTCCAACCCATCTCCCTGTGTTGCCCCAGCGCTGCATTGGGAAGGGTCTCAGGATGGGCAGCCAAGCCCCAGTCCTGGAGCTGGGAGCCTTTGGGCTCCATTTCCAGCTTGGCCACAGGCTTCCTGTGTGGTCTTGGGCAAATGATACAGTGCACGGCCCACTCTCAGCGTGCTGATATTTTGAGAGAGCCGTGGTTTGGCAGGTGAATGAGGAGAGAGGAGGGTTTATTATTAGCGCTGGTCGAAGCACAAGCGCCGGCTCCATTGCAGTTTTGCAACTCTCTCTGAGAGCAGGGTTGGGAGGGGAAGGCTCATCCAAACTTGTGCACCCCAGGGATTCATCCCTGCCTCGTGTGCAAGTGGCAGCATCTCCGGGAAAGCAACTCTTGCTGCTCCAAGCAGCCGAGAAACCAGCCCACCATCACGTACGTCCTCAGGAATGTGCGCCTGTGTGGGTCTCTGTAGACAACCCTGATTCATCACCTCCAGAGCAATTAATAAAAACTCGGCCTGGCCCTTCCCCAATATATTGAAAATGATTTGCAATTTGAGAGCGAGAGTCAGTGTTGTTTTTCACATGGAATCAGTTTAATTAATCACACTGTTTGAACAGCTGGGTCCACCATGCACTTCTACTCGAGTTCAGCATTCCTAGAAAACTTGTCAAGTATGAATCAAAATAATACCATCTCCCTGCTTCCAGTGATTAATCGTATATCTCTCCTCCTCATTCACACCTAAACATCAGCTAAATCAAAAGCAGCCTCCTTCCCCACCATGGAGCTTTGTGGCTACTCGCCAGTCTAGGATAAATTATCTAGAGAAGGCTTTGAAAAGCTGTTGGGTTACCCTCAAACTTTTGTTATCAACGTCTGTTGCAATTTCACATGTATTTGTAGTCTCTAGGAGCCAGGGACCGCACAGGAAAAGTGCACATTCCAAAATTAAGGATTTGTGGCACAGAATTAAAAAAATAAAATTAATTTCTTGCATCTGGAAGTCCAAGTGAGGTATTTGCGGGAGGTCTCCAAAGGGCGTCTGAACAAAGGGTCAGAGTTTTGAAGAATATGGCTCTGATTTCCAGCGAGGAGTCTGGTATGTCCTGCACATTTCTGTTTGCTTAAAACAAGGTTCTGACTCTGAATTTGAGGCACTCTGCCGGCACAGATGGTGGATGCTGGTCACCAACACCACGTGTGAGCTGTGAGCTGGGGATATCAGGGCTCAGGCATGGAACGGGGGCTCTTCAAGCCAGAATGAACATGGAAGAGGTGGATATGTATGGGATTTGTCCCAAGCCTGAGGAACTCTTGCCAAGTGGGTACAAGTTACGGTCCTACCCAGAAAACAGCAGATTTCCAGAGGGCAAAAGTGAAGATGTTTGTGAAAACAAGGGAAAGCTTTGGGCAGACATTGGAAGTGTGGCTTTCAGAGGGCAAAGAAGAGCCCTTGTGGCTGTTGGGATTGCCCACCCCAATGGAGTCATAGGATAGCACAGCACAGCAATTTTACTCACCAAATCCCCTCTACAGAACCTGCCCCCAGCCCTGGGAGGGGTTAAGGCTCGTTTTCCTCCTGCCATGCCATTGGGCATGAGCCTTGGGAAGTCAAAAGGGGAGTAGAAATAGCTGAGTCTTCCTCGAGAAACATCCGAGAGGAGCTAAATAGATATGGGGTTTCTTTTAAGTAAAGTTGGGATCAAGGAAGGAAGGAGATTAGGGCCAATAGGGAACTAAAAGGTAACACCCAGTCCTTTTCAGGGATCACCAGCAGAAAGAGGCTTTCTCTGGAAAGGGAAAATGTCCAGACAAGCCTTTCCTTCAGCACAACAGGAGATGCAAGTGGGGAATTGAGGTTTGGAGACATTGCTTTTATGCCTCCTTCTGCTCCCAACATCTCCACACTGCAGGAGAAAGGCATCAGGCCTGGAGATATGGCCTTGATACCCTAGAGGACACTCAATCCATCAGTGCTCCACAGAGAATTACCCCATGGAGGCACTTGAGCTGCCTTTAAGTGACAAAGTGCTGCCTAAAAGGCACAAATACTGTTCTGATGCTGTCACAGTGTTACAGGACAAGGCGATGAGCCCAATCTTCAGGCAGCACAGTGGCATCCAGGGATGAACAAATGAACAGAGAAACTTGTGGGTGCTCTCCCACCCTCCTCTCACAGCATTCAGCCTTGACATCAGTGCCATTCCACCCATCCATTCCCCACGAGTGAGTCCTTCCTTGGGAAACACTGTAAAACACGAGTAGGCAGGGGTGAGGAGAAGCTTTGTCCTGCCAGGATGGCCGTGCAAGACCTGATGGGAACCCATCAATCCACCCTGTCACCAGGGGTGCCAATTAACCAGAGTAAAGTGCTTTTGGGAGATAAGCAAAGCCAATCGTTGACCTTCTGAGGACTGAGCGATAGCAGGACAAGTCCTTAACTTGACAGCTGAGCAGGCAGCACATGACGTGTCCCTGTTGCTGGAGGCTTTCCCCAGAGGTTCCCTGTCTGCTTTTTAAGGCCGTGGTCCCGTATTTTGGTGGTGATTTTGTGAATTCTTTCAGAGAGGAAAAGGGCGGGTGTCGTTTTCTCAGGATCGCCGTGTTTTTCCATCCCCAATCCCGCTGACCCATCTGCCAGAGCCCTGCCACGACTTCTGGCAGAGCAGATGTCCTGCAGGCTCCTCAAGAGCGACACGCAAGTGTGTCTGCCAGAGGACATGTGCTGCCAGGGGTTTGTCCTTAAATGTGCTGCTGGTGACATCCCCTGCTCTGCTGAGAATGTATAAAACACCAGACTGCTGCAAAAATCAGCCCTCAGGGCGAATCACAGCTCACTGTCCTGCTCAGAGTGTTCAGGCAGGCCTGGTTTGCTCTGCAAACCCTCCAGGAATTCCCTACCATGCTCATCAGCTGTCTGGGGTCACACATGGCAGTAAAGGAAGGGAATAATCTGTCCCTGCATCCATTGTTAACAGGATAAACCTTTCTGGAGGTATCTTGCCACAAACCCAAGGAACTTTCTAACAAGCAGGATAAAAAAGTCAGGATGGGGTTACCTGGGGAGTACCTGGGGAGGATGTGGTGTCTCCATCACCAGGATGAGCTGGTTCTGCCACGGGGCAGGAGGATGGAGGAGGAGACCTCTGGAGTGCTCCCAGACCCTCACATCTGTTCATGCAAAAGATGTGATGATGAAATGATTTTGCTGCTCCCTCAGGCTTCTCAGCCACAAATTCCCCTCATCAGATCCCACTTCTTCTATATGATTCTGGCAAGAAAACACATACTTTGAAAAAAAAATTAAAAGAAAAAAAAAGAGAAAAGAAAAGAAAAACCCTGGGTTTGCTCTCCATAATGATATCAGATATCCTGCCAACAAAAATACAAACCCTGAAATGGATCTAGTTCTTTTCCCACATTTTTCTAAATATAAGGTCTGAATAGCAGCTCCAGCTCTCACTTGGAAGGAAAGCTGCAGCCCAGGGCTGGGGCTGAGCTCAGCAGGGGGATGATTGCCTCCGGCAGCGCCTCAGGATTGCATCCTGGATGGGGCTTTCCCGGGAAGCTGAGCTGCTCCATCGGGGCTCAAGCACGTGGGCAAACATGTGGGGCCAGCCCAGGCTTCCAGCAGCACCTTTGGCTGCATCCAAGCTGGAGGGAGACTTTTGTTGGGATAGCAAATGGAGCAAAAGCAGCCAGGAGCTGGGATCCTTGTCTGGGTGGACTTGTGGGGGTCCCAGTTACTGGGGTACCAGTCTTTGGTTTCTTTGGGTCTGGATTGAAGGCACTTGAGACAGTAGTTCATGTTCTGACTCAGGTGTTTATTATTTCTTATCAGTAAAACAGTCTCATCACTGTGAGTTCAGCAGCTTTTCATTAGAAGGCACAAAATGGCCAACAATCTCTTGGTACAAGGTCTTTTAAGACTAAACTATCCAATTAAGAACTGACCCCTGGATTATTTTCCCTTTTAACCCAATAACTGATACCTCAGAGCCCGCAATGCAGACTTTTCTGCCCAATTACAAAATGCCACACAAACCCAAGAAGAAGAAGGAAGAAGAAGCATGAAGAAGAAACCCAGGACAGCACCCTGTGCCCTCCATCTTGCTGCCATCCACAACATGCTAAAAATCCCCAAACTTCAATTTCTCACCCAGTGACACACCTACACTGCTCTCTATAATCTATTTCACACTTTTGTGCATTCCAGTCTATCTTGAAGTCCGTGAAACTTTCTCCATGGATGAGGGTCACAGTCAGTGCTGCCCTGGGGGTCAGGGCACCCCAGAGCAGACAGGGAAATATTCCCAGTGCCCTGGGTTTCCACAGACTGGGGCACTGAGGGGATTTGCAGGCAGCTGAGCAGCCACTGCTGGGCTCTGATCCCTCCTTGAGGGTTCCCCACCTGGCCCTATTTGATCAGATCCCAAAGGTGCCAACCCACATCCTTATCAATTTTCTCCAAAAGATTAATGGGTAACTCTAAATCAGCAGTGGAGAGATCAGTGTTACTGCCTACATTGCGTATTTCCAGTTTCCTTTCCCACTGCTTGGATTACAACAACAATTAAAAAATACTAATTAATTAAAGATAAATGAAAAATATAACCTTGAGATCAGAAGTGTGGGTTTTTTCCCATTTGAGCACATACAGATCCCCTCCCTCAGGTCTTGCCATAGGGTCCATGATGGAAACCACAAGGATTACAACCCAGTCTTGCACAGGTATCAGAAGAAAATAAAGGTCCTGGTGAGTTCAGCAGCAGCTGGGGCCAGTGCAAATCAGTGAATGCTGTATGAGGCCAGGGTATATTCATTTTTTATTCTTTCAGCTCTCTCTGGATGCAGTGGAATTGTTTTTGCTCTGCCTGGGATATTCCAGGGCAGGGATATCACTCAGAGAAAGCACAGCTGAACCTGGGAGCATCACAGGCAAATTAAAGGCCAGGTGGGGAATCTGCTGAAATGAGCAGCCTTCTTAATGGCTTGGGGTCACCATTAAAATCTGAATATTTGTGTCTTTTCAGCTGGTCTGTCCCGTGGGCTGCCAGGCTGGCTTTTCTTCCACTCACCATTTAATTATCAGATCCTTTTCCAGGTCTTGGACTGCATTAGGTTTACAGGACCATCCACCACCTCCCAACCTCGGGTTGTTCCCATGGAGTATTTTAGCTCCTTCCACTCTCTCTTTTGCCTCCTTTGGAAGGAGCAGGGGATGTGGGAGATGCCAATGGAAACACAGACCATACAACCCCAGCTTCTGGCCCTGGAGGAGAGGGAGGGGTGCTCTGAGGAAGCCTGAAGGAGTGATGGAGGTGGGAGTGACCAACACCTGGGGACACTGCTGCACCGTCCCCTGAGCCAGTGCCACCTTCCCAGCAGCTTCCTCAAGCCACACTTGTCAAACAAAGCATCTGGTAAAAGAAATTACCTTTTTTCCAAATGACCTTTTGGAAAAGATCACCATTTGGAAACTGTGCTTCTTTTTTTTTGTCTTTTATTTTTTTAATAAGGACATTGGAAAATGCTGATTTTTATTTTATTTTT
The DNA here is from genome assembly GCF_028769735.1 of Zonotrichia leucophrys gambelii. NCBI lineage: Eukaryota > Metazoa > Chordata > Aves > Passeriformes > Passerellidae > Zonotrichia > Zonotrichia leucophrys. The sequence goes on along the minus strand of NC_088175.1, from coordinate 60,379,448 downwards.
TCCCCTCCATTTTCATTTTTTCCTCTCATTCTCTCTCTTTCTTTCTTTCTTTTTTTTTTTTTTTCTTTTCCATTTCCAAAGTCTGGATCCTCTGGTCCTCCCATTAAACGAAAATGTTCCTTTGAGTGGGAAGCTGCAGGGATGTGTCTGGGTGAAGCCTCCTAGGGATGTCTGGCCCTGAGCTTGGTGGGAATGGGCATTCATTCACTCAGAGCAGACTTTTTTTGTGTGGTAGTCTCTGAACAGTCCCTGGTATCTGCCTGCTCTGTTTCAAATGTAAGTCATTCAAAACATTCCCTGTGTTTTTCTGCTCATAAAACTGCTGAGGTACATCCTGCACAGTGAACAAATTACTCGGCTTTAAGCAGATATTTATGCTAATTATCCATGGGAAACTCTTTCTGCCATTGTAGCTTTTCATCTGCTGGCATAATATTCCAAAGGTTTTATGTGGCGTTAACTATCAGCAGTAAAATCCCCCAAAAGTAACATGAGAAGGAAGAATCTGCTCTTCATACATTTATTTTCTTTAAATGTTCTTGATTTGCCATCTATGAGATGAAAGTGTTTACACTCAGCACTCCCTCCC